>NC_092820.1:179337702-179643452 GCF_023375885.2 Dermacentor andersoni | reverse complement strand
CTGTAAACACTGAGGAAGCGGCATAGCGGCCGATATCGGAACTGCGACGATAAAGATTGCGTTGCCTTCTTTCCCTCGTAGGCTCTTCCGGGCTATAACCGTCACCCCTATCACTACCTCGCCACCTTTTTCCTGCGTTTGTTCTCTGGGCTTCGGTTTATCTGCATTGTATGTCATTTCTTTTTCATTTTTGCCGATATAGCAGGCGCGGGTCTTTCTGCCGTCACAGGTTTTGATAACACTGGCACTGTTTCTACGGGCCACATGCGCCAGACTGGTAATGCATAGAAAAAAAAGTCACCGGGCGGCCTCAGTGTGCAGCTTCCGGCGAGCATTTCAGACTTATCAGAGCCTCTTCGTGACACACAAATGCCGTTTCTTTTGTTACCGCCTTCAGTCGCCCCTGTTTGAAATCGCACCGCTGGCACGAGTTGTTGGAATCTCAGTGCTGACGCCCGTTATTGCAAACGGGTCGCAAGCCCCAAGGTTAGCGTTGGCCTGGAGGCCTGGGGCACAACTGGAAGCATCCGAAGGTCCTGGCAAAGCATGAGTCGACTGGTAACAGAACAACTTGTTTATTCTAACATCGCAAAAGAGCGGCCGGTCAGGTCGACCGAAGTGGAGAGACGGGAGTGCACGTTACTCAACAGAAGAAATCGGAGCCTCTCTCCTGGCGTCCGGGGGCAGCTGCTCTTATACTCTCGCAGTTGAGGGCAAGGAGGAAGGCCTCGTGACGAGACCACGTGACGGCGGGTACGGACAGACTGAGAGACACGTTGAGACGAGTGTAGTGACGCATCGCCAAGCTGGCGCCTGTCAGACCTCCTCGCTTCACACTTGGGGAGCTCCTCTCCCCGGCTGCCGCGCTTTGACAAGCGTGGGCACACACACACACACGCACACACGAAGACACGTGGCACTGAAACACGCCTGGACGCGCGTGGCGGGGAGGCGTATCGGCAGCTCCGAACGGGCCAAAATGTCCGCCGTTTTGAAGGAAGCCCCGGCGTCCGTTGCATCCGCGCCGGCTATACCGCGCGTCGTAGGCGAAACGTAACAGACCGCCCCGCCGGGGGAAGGAGATCCCGATGGTCAGGGGACTGCATCCGCTGTCCGGAGGGATGTCGCTCGATGATGCACATAACCGAAGTCGGGCGTCCGTCGGCGTTTCTTGAGCGCAGCGCACGGAGAAGGCCTCGTTCTCTCGTTCAGGTTCACACAGGACACTGCAAAGTGACTTCGGGAGAGTTGACATTTTTGTTCTCGTTCCCGGCAAGCGTTAGAACTACGCCGAAAGTCAACCGCTCAGTCAGCAAGCACGGCACAACCCTCACTAAGCCCTGCCAGGCTCTTTCCCCTTTTATACTACTGCCTAGTTCCTTACAGTAGTTTAGCAGCACTCAGAACACGTCCACAAATTGGAAAATTGCACGAGAAAGCACATCATCACTTTGAAACACTACACAAAAGCAATATGTTAAAAATCCTGCCTCAGGAAGAAAAACATCAGTAACAAACAATTTTGAGGCTGATTCCCACGTTAGGGGCTTCGACTTAAGCCATCGGCGTTACCGTTGAGACTCCCCTTTTTGTAACGCACCTCAAAGGAATATTGTTGCAAAGCGAGGCTCCAGCGCAGGAGGCGGCCATTTGTGGAAGAGATGGTCTGCAGCCATTGGAGAGGGCAGTGATCCGTCTCGAAGCATGCGAAGCGGAGAACGCAGCGAGCGACCGTACACCAGCTCAGCTGGCGAAAACCCCGTAGCCGCATGCGGCGCGCTCCTTAATGCAAACATCACCCCAGGCAGACACAGCTCCCAGTCAGTTTGTTGTTCAAAACACAATGCTCTCAACACGCGCTTCATGACGGAGTGGAGCTTCTCAACGGAATTCGACTGTGGGTGGTACACTGAGCTGTGTAACAGCTTTACCCCGCACCTTTCGAGAAAGGCTGTCGTCAAAGGGCCAGCAAACACTGTGTCCTGATCTGACTGGATTTCCACAGGAAAACCAACTCGCGCAAATATGGACAGTAGTGCATTGACTATCTCAACTGAGCTGAGTTCTTTAAGCGGCACTGCTTCAGGGAACTTTGTCGCTGGGCAGATCACAGTCAAAATGTGTCTGTACCCCGTGGTTGTTACCGGCAGAGGTCCCACTGTATCAATAACGAGCCGTCTAAAAGGCTCCGTAATGATAGGTACCAACTTCAACGGCGCCCTCGATTTGTCCCCTGGTTTGCCCACCCGCTGACAGGTGTCGCATGTCTTCACAAAGTGGTCTGCGTCCCGAAAACACCCTGGCCAATAGTACTCTTGCAAGAGACGGTCCTTAGTTTTCTTAACTCCTAGGTGTCCGGACCACGAACCCCCATGCGACAAGCGCAACAGATCCTGACGGTAGCACTGAGGCACGATCAGCTGATCGAACTCCACTCCTCTGCGGTCTAGATACTTTCGGTACAGGACCCCACTTCTTTTCACAAAGCGAGCATTTTTCTTGGCGACACCTTCCTTGACAATGCAGCGTATGTTTTCTAGGCTGCCATCCTTCTTTTGCTCGGCTATCAAAGCCGCCCGGCTGACTTTTAGCAACCTATTAAGTCCGTCTGACGTAGGCGCAATGAGCAAATCTGCAGATAGCTCTTCTAACTTTCCCGCATCGGGAATTTCCTCTCCAGTATCTGGTGCCTTTAACGCTACAGGCTCAATTTTATTCAGTTCGGGCGTGCTCTGAATATCAGCTTGCTGCGCCTCTGACCCTTTCTCATCGTTCGACAACGTCGGCCCCGCAACTACCGCCTTTGCAGCGAGCTCCCGAACCTTCGATCTGGTTAAGGCCTGAACGCTAGCCTCACCAAACAAAAGCCCCTTCTCGCGCAGGAGGTGATCGGACCTGTTCGAAAATAGGTACGGGTACTGGGGGGGCAGCATAGATGACACTGCGGCCTCCGTCTCAAGCGCTCCGAAAGGTCCTTCAATAAGCACTTTTGCTACGGGCAGACACACGCTATGAGCTTCCACGGCTTGCTTGATCCATGCGCACTCGCCCGTGAACATATCGGGTTCTACGTAAGAGGGGTGAACTACATCCATTGTAGCTGCGGAATCGCGAAGCACTCGGCACTCTTTCCCGTTCACGAGGAGGTCTCGCATGTAAGGCTCGAGAAGCTTCATGTTCTCGTCAGTGCTGCATAAAGACAAAAACACGACTTTTGTTTTTGTTTCTGGACACTGCGCCGAAAAGTGACCCGGCTTCTGGCACGTATAACAAACGCGCGCTTGCCTCGTCTCGAACCGTTTTCTGCGTTCGGCTTCGGCTGCCGCCGTCTCCTTACGTTCGGTCGGACAATGCGCCGAAAAGTGACCCGGCTTCTGGCACGTATAACACACGCGCGCTTGCCTCGTCTCGAACCGCTTTCTCATGGGCGTGAACTTCGGCCTCTCAAACTTGGAGCCAAATTCACCCTTTTGACCGTCCTTAGCTCCGCGAGCCCGACGCGTCACAAACTCTTCGGCTAGCTCAGCGGCTGGAGCCACCGTACTAACGTCTGGCCTATCCAAGACCCAGTACCGCACGTTCTCAGGTAACCGACTATAAAACTGTTCTAGCCCGAAACACTGCAGAACTTTCTCGTGGTCACCAAACGCTTTCTCTTCTTTGAGCCACTCCTGCATGTTTGACATAAGCCTGTAGGCAAACTCTGTATATGACTCACTTTTGCTTTTCTCATTTTCCCGAAACTTCCGACGGAACGCCTCCGCTGACAGCCGGTACTTTTTTAGCAGACTCGATTTCACTTTGTCGAAATCCTCTGCCTCCTCTCTATTCAAGCGAGCGACTACGTCGGCCGCCTCGCCGGGTAGCAAAGTGAGCAAGCGCTGTGGCCACGTTTCCCGAGAGAACCCCTGCTTCTCGCACGTTCGCTCAAAGTTAACCAGGAACAAACCAATGTCCTCTCCAAGCTTAAACGGCCGCATCAGGTCAGTCATTTTGAACAATACTCGTTCTCCTGCACCGTGTGCCTGACTTCCATTACGAGCGCGTTCCATCTCTATCTCGAGACGCTTCATTTCCAAAGCGTGTTGACGGTCGCGCTCCTCCTTTTCTTTCTCTTTTAGCTCTTTTCGTTCACGCTCGTCTTTCTCTTTTTGCTCTTTTTGAGTCTTCCTCTCCTCAATAGTCTCAAGGCATTCCGACAGCTCGTCATCCTCAGCTTCTAACTCAAGAATAGCCCTTAGCAGTTGCGGTTTTCTGAGTTTGTCTGAGACATCCAGACCCAACTCTCTTGCAAGCTCCAGCAATTTCGGTTTGCGCAACGACTTCAAATTCATGGCTGCTCTGAATGCTGCTTTCTCTACTGCCTACTATTGTCTTGCCGCAAACTAACCCGGCAGCAACGACAACCACAATTACCAGCTCTGTTTCTGACACTAACAAAAGCCTGGCAAAACTCAGAAGAAGAAAGTCCCGCACTCACCAAACCTCGCAGCCAAGAATTCAGCGCAGTCGTTCCGCTGCAGGCAACCAGTCATCACACAGGGCTCGTTGCACTGCTCCCGGATGGTCGTTGTGCTGCTCAGCATACAGTCAACCGCATCTCTTCGCTGCTGGCCTCCGTTGTCGCGATCTCACCGCTACCAGCCAGTTGTTTGAAATCGCACCGCTGGCACGAGTTGTTGGAATCTCAGTGCTGACGCCCGTTATTGCAAACGGGTCGCAAGCCCCAAGGGTAGCGTTGGCCTGGCGGCCTGGGGCACAACTGGAAGCATCCGAAGGTCCTGGCAAAGCATGAGTCGACTGGTAACAGAACAACTTGTTTGTTCTAACATCGCAAAAGAGCGGCCGGTCAGGTCGACCGAAGTGGAGAGACGGGAGTGCACGTTACTCAACAGAAGAAATCGGAGCCTCTCTCCTGGCGTCCGGGGGCAGCTGCTCTTATACTCTCGCAGTTGAGGGCAAGGAGGAAGGCCTCGTGACGAGACCACGTGACGGCGGGTACGGACAGACTGAGAGACACGTTGAGACGAGTGTAGTGACGCATCGCCAAGCTGGCGCCTGTCAGACCTCCTCGCTTCACACTTGGGGAGCTCCTCTCCCCGGCTGCCGCGCTTTGACAAGCGTGGGCGCACACACACACACGCACACACGAAGACACGTGGCACTGAAACACGCCTGGACGCGCTTGGCGGGGAGACTGCGGCAGCTCCGAACGGGCCAAAATGTCCGCCTTTTTGAAGGAAGCCCCGGCGTCCGTTGCATCCGCGCCGGCTATACCGCGCGTCGTAGGCGAAACGTAACACCCCCTATATGCCACGGCGGTTAACTGCGGAGGAAAGGAGCGAAATAATCGGTCTAGGAAAGTCAGGCTTCTCTCAGAGAAAAATTGTTGCCATAGTAGGCCGTCCACAGAAAACTGTAAACCATACCCTTAATGCCGATTTCAGAGAGAACCGTGTAGCGGATGCCCCTCATCGTCGCAGGCCCAGGAAAACGACTCGTCGTAGCTGCAGCCGTCCAAGACCCCTTCACAACAGCAAAAGAAATTGCCGAGCAGCTCGACGTTGATGTTAGTCTGCCCACTATTCGAAGGCGACTTCATGAGGCAGGACTGAAGGGTCACGTAGCCGCAAGGAAGCCCCTCCTTACAGCAACTCACCTTCAGAAACGGTTAGAATTTGCCAACCGTCACAGAAACTGGACGTCGCACCAATGGCAGCAAGTTATATTGAGCGACGAGTCCACATTCTTCACTTGCTGGAATCAGCGGCTCCGCGTCTGGAGGGTCTCCGGGTCCAGGTAAAATAGTAAGCTAGGAATGCGCATGCTTTTTGCGCATTTCAAAATTGATTTTTCTTTCTCTGTTCCGGAAGGTGCGATGAGGACAACGTCCTGAACTTTTCTGCCAGCAAACGTGTCTCTGTGAACGTGTGGGGTGCCATCAGCTACGCAGGTCTTGGCCCACTGTACCGCATTCCGGGAAGGCTGACAGCTGAAGCTTACATAGAAATTTGTAACAGCATTCTTCTCCCATATGCTCCCATCGCACAGCTGGAGTGGCCACCGCGGAGTCCGGAACTCAACATAATTGAAAACATTTGGGTGATTATAAAAGCTAACCTGGCTCGCATGCATCCGGACAAAGGGAGTCCAGAAACATTGTGGCAAGCGGTAGAAGGCGAATGGAATCGCATTCGAGGAGACCCGGCCATAGCAGAGTCACTCTATGCATCTTTGGCCAGGAGAATTGAAGACCTCCAAAGGAAAGGAGGGCGCCCTATCAAGCATTGATAGAAAGTCAATGCACGTCTGAAGCGGGCATTATCGACAGTTTATGTTGCATGTTATGGATGAGTGCAGCGTGCTGAAAATTATCTTTGTTTGCAGTGGATGAAATATTGATCAATGTTATGCCTTAATTCGTTTTGACTCTTTAATAACAACTGTTGCGGCTGCAGGCAAAGAGTATAAACGAACGGCATTGTTAAACACCGAAACAATTGATAGTATTATGATATTGTAGTATTGTAGTTACAGGAAAGTGAAGGCGCAGTAGATGTCACCCCTGGTACAGAAGGGAGTGAAGAAAAGGACGGAGAAATTGCGTAGTAGAGGGCACCGGAACGATACGGGGGCACTTTTCGTGCTGTTAATGTGAAAGTGCTGATTCGAGATGTCATAGATCAGTATCTGATCTTTAATCGGTTGACTTAAATAATCCCAACCATGAGTATTCAATTATCACCTCCCCCCCCCCCCCCTCGAGAGTGACATAGATCATGCCTTGACTTTCTTGATTTTCCTCCATTCACTCTATTGCTAACCGAAATTCAGGTATGCAGTTATCCCTTATAGCGAAGTATCGGAGCCCACGTAAGCAATGGGCTAGAGAAAGCACCTTTCCATTTCTATGACCGATTACCTTGGGCGGTTTTCGGTGTCGTTCTTTTTTTTTCTGGACGCTGCCACGTCCGCCGCTTTCTCCTGCCGATTACTCATGTATCGCTTTTGCATTAATAATTTCGATCAGCTGGGAGCTTCAAAATTTGCTGCCGTCGCAGAGCTAATAGATGCGGCAGTGTGCAGTGCAAATGAGGAATTAAAGAAAGAAAGGAAGTGAAACCTTACACTATCGTTACTGAGAAGACTGCCCGCTCTTTGTGGAAGAGCCTGAGTGCAGCGGAAGCTAGCGTAACTTTATTCCTGAAAGATAAAAAAATGCCGCGCAAGGCGGCTTTATCTAGCATAGGTGGACGCTCGCACGATTAACTTCCAATTGATTGCGTCCGGTCTAGCAGTATACACAAGATTACGACACGTGCGTATCTGTCTGCTGACGCGTAAAAAAACAATGAAATTTGGGACTTGCTAGAAGGGAGTGACAGCAGTTCAAGGAACAGCGAAAAGAGAGAGGGAAGCTACTTTGATGTTCCCCTCGCCACGGAGGGTGATGACGTAACGTGGCGCTTCTCCTTTCCTCGGTCGCCGCTTGAGCGATCACCTTCATATTGATCGCCACTGTACAGTCTAGCGCGACCTGAAGGTTATCGCGAGCGTCGACCAGCCTAGCGGCCCGTTTCAGAACAGTGAAAATCAAGATTTCGCATTGTCCTCTGCCTCGTTGGCTGTTCCATGCTACAACAATCACTCCCGCGACGAAATCGCCACCTGTTCTCTCTGCTTGTAATACCGAAGAATACGTTGCCGCAATACCATCACGGCCTGTTCCCCCCGAAGCAGAAAAAAAAAAACAGAAAGAAAGAAAGAAAGAAGCGCCTTCGTCATGTAGCGACGCTCTCCTCGTTTCTCCTCTCCCTTTCACGCTCCCTCCTTTACGCCTGACGCCTCCCTCCCTCTCCTCGAAAGAGGATTCTGGGCCGTGGCACTGTTCCTGTCGACGCTTGCGCGATAACCTTCAAACCGGTGGCTGCACATGTGCGCGATTGTGATGCCGTCTGTGGCGCCGGCAATTTCACTATCTACCGCTGTGGCAGATGTGCACGACGGGGAGGAGGCGTCCATCTCGCAATTTCTAACGACATTCCCTCATTTCATGTAAATATTAACACTGAGCTTGAAACCACGTGAGCTTGCCTAACTCCCAGTCACACAAACAATCCCCCGCATTTGCTACCGCTCCCCCTCGTCATCTGCCACTTTCACTGAAGACTTGCACGATGTTATTAACCTAACTTTCTCGCGTTTTTAGACTTCACCGTTATTCTTACTCGGCCATATTAATTTTCCTAATCAAATATGGAATACACACCCACCCAGCATAAAGCCTTTTTCTGCTCAGGCTAAATATTTATGCGCACTATGTACCCTGTTTTCATTTTTCCAGCTTGTGACTCAGCCTATCAGATCATCAACCAACATCGCAAACACGCTTGATTTAACACTGACAAATCGTTCAGATCTAGCTTCCTCTATAACATACTTACCTGGTATTAGTGACCATTCCTTATTAACATTTGATATACATCTCTGCTCTCCCAAATGGACAAAATTTAAGAAAGTTATACGTGATTACAAGAAAGTCAACTTCAAAGCTCCTGACGTTGAACTTTCGCCATTTATTCCAACATCTTTATTGATTTTGATAACCGTTCAGTCCAGTCAAACTGGGATATATTTGTAGACCAGGTACGCCTATTAAGTGAAAAGTACATTCCTAATCGCGTCATCATTTTTAATCCGCAAACACTTTGGTACAACTCCTTTACATAAAGCGCCTAACAGAAAAAATGCCTCTATCCCTTAGGGGTCATTTCACGCGAAACGTCCCGACCCAACAGTGACCATCATTGAGTTTCTTGAAGAATACAGGGCCACATGGCTATTGTGTGAATAAGGTTTCACCAAAGTATTTTCGTCGAAAAAAATTTTTGACTCCGTGAGCGCTCTCTAAAATTTCCCTAAAGGTGCAAAAGTTGCTTCGAGGTACATTTCTTTATCCAGGTCTGAAACGAGGTGCAATAGCAAATTCTATTTTAGTGAGTTGTATTGGCTTCCTTCTTTCATATGACGTCATAGTTGAATGCGTTTCAGAATTTGCATGTTTATTTGACTCAGTAAAAAAGCGATAAAGGTTGCGTTTTCAGAAATGTTTTGCATAAAGTGCGTTATTTTTTCAGCTACCATGATTTTTCTCCCTTTTACCTGTTACTACAGTGTCTGCTAAAAATAATTGGAAATTATTAATAAACTTATTTTTTGAGAAAAATACCTGGAAAGTTGGCAAGTTAATTTCTTCTGATATACAAGCCAAATTTAAGCACCAAAGCCCTTCAAGTAAAGATATGTCAGATAGCTCAATATACGCACCGACCTCATAGCTTGGGATTTAAGAATTTTGGTTCGAGAAAGTTTTGTCTGAAGCGAGAAAGCAATTTTAGAAATCAACCAATATCACCAGTAGGCACACTGCATATGTGCCGCAGCTCTTCTCGTCGTCTGCCGCCCAGCAGACGACGGCTAGTATACGGGGCGATCATTTCTCACTTTTAAGGGATTTTTAAAAATCGCATGTTGCAGATACCGTAGTTCTAGTTCTTGGGCTGGATTTTTCAGGGAGGCCGACATTACTTTCACCAAAAATCGAAACACATTTTCAACGCATTAACTAACGTTCACTAACTTCCTAAATAATTATTGTACGGCACATATTGAAATTTATGAATTGTAGCTGGTGAGATTGTCAGACGTATTCATTTAGAAGGAATTTCCAGAATGACGCCTACTTCCAGATATTATTTCCCGAAGTATGGGGCGAAATACAGTTACTTTCGTGCTTGAATGCATAAAACTGCGTTTTGTTAAAGTAAGTGGACCATCAGTGAATTTTTAGACCAGTTTGATGGTGCATATCTCGAAACTGGTGGCATTCTGGATATTCATTCGAAGCTGGATGCGCCTGACAATCGCACCGGCTACAATTCGTAAATTTCAATATGTGCCGCACACTAATTAATTAGAAAGTTAATTAGTGAATGTTTCTTAATTCGGCAAATATGCGTTTCGATTTTTTGTGCAATGAATGTCCGCCTCTCTGAAGAATTCAGCTCAAAGACTAGGATTATGGTATGTGCAACAAGCTATTTTTCAAAATTCCATAAAACTGAAAAATGATCACCCCCATATACTAGCCGTCGTCTGCTGGGCGGCAGATGACGAGGAGAAGAGCAGGCGACAACGCGCAGACGATGACGCGCAGACGATGATCAGCAGACGACGAGAGCGGCGGCAGGTATACACAGTGCCTGCTGGTGATATTGGTTGTTGATTTCAAGAATTGTTTTCTCGCTTCAGACAAAATTTACTCGAAAGAAAATTTCTAAATCACAAGGTCGGTGCGTATATTGAGCTATTGGACATATTTTTATCTAGAGGGCCTTAATGCTTAATTCGGCCTGAATATCACAAGAAATTCACTTCTTGCAAATCTTGGAGGTATTTTTCTCAAAAAAGTAATTTAGTAATAATTTTAAATTATTTTTAGCAGACACTGTAGTAAGAGGCAAGAATGGAGAAAAATTATGGTAGGTGAAAAGAACACAGTTTATGCAAAACATTCTTGGTTTTTTTACTGAGCCAAATAAACACGGAAAATTCTAAAATACATTCAGTTATGACGTCATATGAAAGAAGGATGGCAAGACAATGCTCTAAAATAAAATTTGTTATTGCTCCTAGTTTCAGACCTGAAAAAAAAAATGTACCTCCAAGCAACTTTTGCACCTTTGCGGAAATGTCAGAGCACTCACATGATCAAATTTTTTTTTAAACGAAAATACATTGGTGAAACCTTATTCACACAATAGCCATGTAGCCAAATTTTCGTTCAAGAAAATCAATGATGGTCACTTTTGGGTCTGGGACGTTTCGCATGGAATGACCCTCAGCTAAATCATCTGTATCGAGCGGTGCCGCAGGCAAGACATGACCAGAGGCTCCAAGCAAGGGGAGCGGAAAGCGTCCCCGTTTATTCAACAGCCGTGTATATATACACTAAGTGGGAGAGGGTGTGTACCCTCATCACCATGTGTCATGGGCGATACCGATATCTGTCACGTCACACGTGCCATAGATGCGAAGCCAGCGCTGCGCCAGATACGATACATCCCCTTTTCTTTCAAAGGAGGAAAAAAGAAACACAGGAAAGAACAGTAGTAGAAACGAACATTGAGAACGCGTTTTAGGGAACTTGCACAAAGCTTCGATTATAAGTAAGCCTCTGTGGGGGCCTTCGCTCTCGGGTTGACCTTCTGAACGCAGGTTCTTGGTTCTGCTGCAAGCATGCAGGAGCGTTGGACGAGGCGGGAATGTGGCCAGTTGTGGCCGGTGACTCGGCGGCACTGTTGCTGCTGTATGGTGAAGGTCTTCTGTCAGCCCCTTGGCGGAGGTCTTCCTCGGAGTCACAAAGGCCGCTTTGTCGAAAAGCTTCTCTTGTAGGCAGCAGATGTCGCCGATTGCGCCGCAGGAATGTGCCGTCTTCAGTGATTATGTTATACGACCGGGGATATGTCGCAGCTTGAACGACTTGACCTTTGGTGGCCCACTCCCCTTCTTTGATGCGTACCGTGTCTCGGGGGTTGAGTGGTGGTAGTCGTCGGCTGCAACGGTCGGTCTGACGATGCTTCTGTACGCTGCGACCTGGGCAGGGCCGGACGTCGGGCAACGTTGTCCGTAGTCGTCTTCCTTGAAGTACTTCGCCAGGTAATGGAATCCGGACCATCGGAGTAGATCTGTAGGCAAGAAGACCAAGCCAAAAATCGTGATTCATTTGAGTGCTTTTCTTTAAAATCCTCTTAACTACTTGCACGCCTGTTTCCGCCGGACCGTTGGACTGGGGGTACCGAGGGCTGGAAGTGGTGTGGTTGAAGTCGTACCTTCGGGCAAGTGCAGCAAAAGCGTGGCTAGAAAATTGTGGGCAGTTATCCGAACAAACTTCAACTGGTATGCCGTATCTAGCAAAAATTGCACTTGTTGCTTCAATGACAGTCTTCGCGGTAGTATCGTTTAGCAGCTCTACTTCAGGAAAGTTTGATAATGCGTCGTAGACGCACAGGTATGACTGTCCACCATACTCAAAAATATCGATGCGACACGATGCCACGGTTTATCAGGTACTGGGCGTAACTTTAACGGCTCTTGGGGCTGTCTGTACGCGTACGTTTTGCATGTAGAACACGCCTGTGCAAAAGTTTCTATGTCACGGTTTATTCCCGGCCCGTGATTTGCATATATTGATGCCCAGATGACCTTGATGAATGCGTTCCAAAGTTTCTTTCCTCATCGTAGCAGGAATTACAACTTTGCTGCACCCTTTTAAGAGGACTCCGTTCACGTGAGAAAGCTCTCCTTCAAAAGATTTCCAATGGCCTTGGAGTGCTTTTCCTGCCGCTAAGTCCACAAGAACTTGCTTTAGTTCTTCATCCCGACTAGTTTCCGTAGCCAACCGCTTCCAGGTGTTATCGGCGACAAGTGAAGAAACAACACTTACTGCGTGCACTTCAGTGTCGTCGTTGATGACGTCGTTTTCCGCGATGGGTCCGGTTGTTGCACGTGACAGCATGTCAGCGAGAAGCAGTTGCTTCCCTGGTGTGAACTGAAGTTTTACGTCATAACGAAGAAGGCGCAGGAAAAAGCGCTGCAACCTCGGGGGCATGTCGCCAATGGCCTTCTGCGAAATGGCGATCAAGGGATGGTGATCAGTTTCTAGAATAAACGGCCGACCGTAGACAAAATGGTTAAACTTCTCGCATCCATACGCGCCCGCCAGGGCCTCCTTTTCAATTTGCGAGTACCGTTGTTCGCACTCTAAGTGCCCGCGAGGCATAAGCGACTGGCTTCCATGTATCCTGGTGGCACTGCAATAGCGCTGCGCCGATTCCGTTTTGCGATGCATCACATGACACCTTTGTTGCTTTTGTTTGATCGAACACGGCTAGTAAAGGCGCTCTACTTAAACTTTCGCAAAGCTGCCGCCACTCTTCAGCGTGATTAGGCGTCCAGTCAAACGCAGTATTCTGCTTTATAAGATTTTTGAGGAGCGTCGTCCTTTGGGCCAGTGACGGCATAAACTTGCTGAAATAATTCACGGTGCCAAGCATCCTCTGTACTGCGATCTTGTCGGTCGGCGGTGGAATTTGAATCATTGATTTTGTCAGTGACGGGCTTGGTTTGATGCCTTCCTGGTTAATGACGTCACCAAGAAACTCGATTTTACCGACACCAATGGAACACTTGTTCGGATTAAATGTCAGACCGCCGCGTTCTTCTGCTTGCAGTACCGACTGCAGGCGCCTGTCATGCTCCTGCCTCGACGACCCCCACACCAGTACATCATCAACGTATACTCTGACCCCAGGAAGGCCTTCAACAATTTCATTTAGCGTTTTCTGAAATACCTCAGGTGCCGATGCTATACCAAACGGTAAGCGCAGAAATCTGTAGCGCCCGAATGGCGTTGCAAAGGTGCAAATTCGTGAGGTTTCGTTGTCCAACGGAATTTGGTGAAAACCAGAGTTCGCGTCAAGACGGGTGAAAACTGTAGCGCCCGCTAACTCTGCCTCTATATCTTCTCTTCGCGGCATTGTGTAATGTTCTCTCTTGATGCATTGGTTAATCCTCCTGGGGTCGATACATACTCGAATTTTCCCGTCCTTCTTTCTAACAATGACCAATGGGCTTACCCAGTCTGTGGGCTCGGTGACTTTGGTTATGATGCCTGCGCGCTCCATGCGTCCCAGTTCTTCTCGCAAGGGTTCCTGAAGAGCCAGCGGCACTCGTCAGGCTGCTTGGACGATTGGCGTGGCGTCGTCACGTAGAACCATTCGATAGACCCTTTCAACGCACCCGGTTCCTGTGAACAAGTGGCGAAAGTTCCCTGCGACTTCCTCGGAAGTGTTTCGAGATACTGCGTGTATGCGTGACACAAGTCCAAGATTTTCGCTAGCCTGTAAGCCCAGGATGGCCTGATGCCCCTTGGACACCACGAAGAAGTCGAGGACGGCGCAACGATCACCTAGTGCTAATTCTGTACGAATGACGCCATCAGCTTGATAACCCCTCCGCCATACGAACGGAACACCGCGCTGCTTGGTTTCAGGGGCGGTTTCGGGCGAATTTTACGGTAGCATCCGAAAGGTAGTAGATTTGCTTGCGCGCCTGTGTCGACCTTGAATTCAAGTGGTACGTTCTTGATTTGGCCGACAACTGTCCAGTCGTGTTGGTTTGCTGCGCGGCTTGACACGTCCAGAATGTCAAAGTTATCTTCACCGCCCTGAAGTTCGCCAATATCGGCAAATCGTCTGCAGCAGATAGCAAAATGGTTGGGGCGTTGACATTTGTGACATGTTTTACCGAATGCAGGACACCTTCGTGGCGGGTGCATACGTGCGCACTTAGGGCACTTGTAATGCCTGGGCAACTCACTTTGTTTACTTGGGTGTTCCTTACGCATCGTGTCAATGTGGCTTTCGTCCCATGCCCAAACTTTTTGTTGCGCTGCCGTCGCTTCAGCTGCTTTAGCAACCTGCTCAGCCTTCAGTAAATTCAGCGTAGTGTCCCGCAGCAGCCTTTCTCTTAAGTTTTCTCATCGTTAGTTCTATAAACAATTTGGTCCCTAATCATTGCGTCCATTTGGGAGCCAAAGTTGCATGCTCGTGCCTGGTTCTTTAAGTCTCGCAAAAAAGGTTCGAAAAGCTCACCAGGGGCCTGGACTCGCGTACGGAAAAAGTGGCGCTCATGGACTTAGTTCTGCTGAGCCGCACAATATGCATCGAACTTCGCAATGACAGTGGCGTAGTCATTCCTGTTCTCGTCTTCGCCAAAGCTGAACGTGTTGAAGACCTCGATGGCTTCCTCGCCTGCAACGCTCAGCAGAAGTGCTGTCTTGCATGATTCCGTTCGAGGCTTGCCGGTTGGCTGTTCTGATGCGGCGAGAAAAAATTCGAACCTTTGCTTGAATGCCCGCCAGTTCTTGGCAATTTCACCAGCCGAGCTCAGCGGGCATGGTGGCTTCAGGAAGTCCATGGGGCTGGTCTTGTAGTATAATCGTCGGTTCACCAAGACTGCACGTCGGCGTTCATCTCACTTCTGACACCATGTATCGGGCGGTGCCGCAGGCAAGACATGACCAGAGGCTCCAAGCAAGGGGAGCGGAAAGCGTCCCCGTTTATTCAACAGCCGTGTATATATACACTAAGTGGGAGAGGGTGTGTCATGGGCAATACCGATATCTGTCACGTCACACGTGCCATAGATGCGAAGCCAGCGCTGCGCCAGATACGATACATCATCTGCGAGTAAAACACGTTCGTAATCCTGTAACGCTGCTAATCAAATGTACTTAACTGCACTAAAAATTCTAAAAGGAATTACTTATCCCATACATTACATCAAATGCTTAAAACAGATGTCCGAAAGTTCTGCCGCGTCATTAACCCCTCTATCAATAGCTTTATCACCTTGAAAGATGGGTCAGCTGACGTCATTCCAAGTGACGCTTGCGAAATCGTTCCTAATGTATCAATTGAAGTCATAGCGTTTGCATTGACAGGGACATGAAAGACGACAGGACGTGCGCTAACTATCAATTGAGTTTTATTTCAGAAAAGCATGGTATTTATACCGGCTCACACAAGTGAAAATCATCGCACGTGCAACCCAGTATTTTCCAGATAGGCCATTTCCTTTCTGCTCAGAGAGATCAACGGGGCGCTGACACAGTTTGAACCTTCTTTTTCCATCAAGCTTGCTTCTACAATCTCGCTTGTATCTATACGTTCCTGACAATGGAGTTTCCCGGCGACGGCCGCGCCACCTGTAGCGTCGAAAGCGCAACTCTCACACTGATCCAACTTCGACGATCCAAGTCGACGGCGTAGAATCCAGCTGGTGCACGTGTTGTTATGACCGCGTGTGATTCGAAACTTCTGAACCACGTGCGCCATTGTCCAGCAGGTAAACGTTCTCATACCGCTGTTTTACGATGCAAATTTGCAATACATCGAAAACTGTCCAGGAAAAAAAGCATGTGGATGGTGGTTCTGCTACGTCAAAGACTGTGGCGGCCACGCAGGACTGCCTGCTCTCAGACTCTACAGATTTTCCGGCCGGCCGTGGTTTTGTGCTCGCGCTTCCTTCCTGGAGGATCGCACTAGAAAGTATTGTAGTCAGTAGACTGAAGGTTTTGGTCGAGAAAGAGTCTTACCGGGAAGCCGACTTAATTTTTCTTTTTTGTAAGTTCTCCATATCATTTAGAGCTATTTATTTTGCTGTGTGAAGTGTACTGCGTGGTGGCTGCAGGTGTTCTGGCTTGCGTGAGTTGCTGAGCATTTCACGCTGTGCGGCTCTGCTTAGGCCTCGGCAGTTGCAAACAAAGTACTGCGGTTGCTTGGCAGAACATAGCAGTGTAATACAATTTTTGTGCAAGTTATTTAAAAGAGACTTTTAGTAATTCGAAAAGATATGGCGCCTATCGGCCGCTGCGGCCGCATTTCGATGGGGGCAAAATGCGAAAACACCCGTGTACTTAGATTTAGGTGCACGTTAAAGAACCCCAGGTGGTCGAAATTTCCGGAGTCCTCCACTACGGCGTGCCTCATAATCAGAAAGTGGTTTTGGCACGTTAAACCCCATAACTTAAATGACGCCTATCATTCGTGGCCAATGAGACTTCGCAAGCGTGTCAGAACAACACCGCGGAACAACACGTTTTGTCTACGGTAACTCAAATGGTTGGCCAAGAACACCTACGCCTTAATAAGCTCAGCCGTGACTGCTCACTCAACTGAGCTGCTTAATCAAAGCATAATATGATAGTTGAGTTTTCTCACGTCCAGAGATACGCTGTAGTTGTGTATGCCTTGCTGGGAGTGAGTGACACTTGGCCAGCACAGTCACACCGGCGACTTCTTTCACGCTGTGAACGTGCCCGGCATCATAGAGCTTTTCCCTTTTATGACGAATGGCAGGGCGTATCCGACCGTCTAATTATGAGACTCGTTTGAAACCACACAGCAAAACTTGCACCATTTGTTCGTTTCAAAACAAGCATGAACATGCGATCACGCTGGCAGATCAGCGTGGGCAGCCTGAGTAGCGTGGTCCGTCACTGTCAGTTTTGACGGCAGGTGCCGTAAGAGGCGCTGACGATAGCTGCTCTGAACATAGCAGTTCGGAACATAGCTTGGGAAAGAGAGCAAGGAGAGCAAAATGGCCAGTCCAAATTTGAACCCTGAACAAATAGCAAATATAGTCACTAGAGTTGAGGAAGAACTTGGCAAATGGCCAAGTAAAGAGTGGGAATATGGTGAGCTTCTAAGTGTAATAACGACAGAAATACGGAAAGAGAAACAACAGGTTCGTTGGAAAGGAAAAAAGAAACCGGAAAGCTGGTGGAACAAGGAGATACGAGAAGCGATCACCGAACCAAAGAAAGCATCTCGAAAGCACAGGCAGGCAATGAAGGCGCAGTTGCCGCAGGATGAAGTAACCAGTAAATGGGAAATATACCGAGAGAAAAAGTCTATGGTTCAAATACTGGTGCAAGCAAACTTAAAAGGGGAAAGGGAACGTTGGTTGTCAGAAATACGTGAGAAAAAGAAGGCCGCACCTAGAATATTTTGGAACCACATAAAATTATTAGGCAGGAAGTCAACAACAATACAACAACGTATCCTAGACGAAGATGAAAACAGACTGGAAGGAGAAGCGGCAATAAATTACATCCGGAAAGTAACAGCCGAATCTTTCCAAGGCAATGACGAGGTTGTATTTGAAGAAAAAAAGAGCATGAAAGAGACCCAAGCGGAAAAGGAGCTGGTGCTGACAAATTTAAACTGGAAGAAAGAGGAAGAGAAAATTCCTAAGCGCACAGCCACAGGGCTAGACGAGGTACCCGTTAGGTTGATTAATGAACTGGGACCAAAAAGTAAGGAAGCTCTGGTGAAAGCAGTAGAAAAAACTTAAAAAGATAGACGAATACCAGACAGTTGGCGACAATGTAGAATGAATTTAATTTATAAAGGTAAGGGGGAGAAAGATAGAATTTACTCGTATAGACCGTTGACGATTACATCGGTAATATACATGCTAGCAATGCAGGCAATCAAATTAAAGCTTCAAGCATGGGCAGAGAATAATGGCATTTTGGGAGAGCTTCAGAATGGCTGCAGAATAGATAGGCGTTTGGATAATTATTTGTCCTTACTCGGTGCATTGAAATATCAAGAGTAGAAAGGAGAGTGTTATATGTGGCCTTTTTAGACATTACAGGAGCGTATGACAACGTAGACCGCAACATTTTGTTGGATGTTCTGGAAATGGAAGGTTTAGGCGACGATTGCATGCAGCTTTTGAGAGAGATTTATCTAGAAAATACCGTTTTCGTTGAATGGGAAGGAATGAGGAGCGAGGAGAACGTAGATTTCAACAAGAGTTTAGGACGAAGGCGCCAAATAAAACGACGGACGAAGGAAGAGGACATGGAACAACCACGTAGGCGCCTTCCGTCCGTCGTTTTATTTGGCACCTTCGTCTTAAACATTTATAACCAACTCGCTCACCAGCACGTGCTCAGCAAGGTACTGAGGCAGGGGTGCCCTTTATCCCCACTGCTGTTTATGATGTACATGGTGAGGATGGAAAGGGCGCTAGAAGGAAGTAATATCGGGCTTAATCTCATACCAACAGGCGGGTACAGTAGTAGAGCAGCAGATTCCAGGTTTGTTTTATGCGGACGACATTGTATTGCTAGCTAACAAGCAAAGTGATATGCAATGCCTGGCTAATATCTGTGGACAGGAAGGCGATAAATTAGGTCAGAAATTTAGCATTAAAAAATCATTTGTTACCGTAATCAATGAAGACGGCGAACAGACACTGACAATATAGGGCCAGGAAATATATCGCGCAAAAGAATATAAATACCTTGGTATATGGATAAACGAAGGCAATAGATATATGAAAACACAGGAAAAACAATAACAGTGAAGGGGAAGATAAATGCAGCCATAATTGAACACAGAGCGCTATGGCGATACAATAGGTACGAGGTGCTCCGGGATATGTGGAAAGGTGTAATGGATCCACGACTTACATTTGGAAATGCAGTTGTTTGCTTGAAATAACGGGAACAATCAGAACTCGATGGCAACCAAAAGTCACAGGGTCACCTCGCATTGGGCGCTCACTACAAATGAAGCTGTGCAGGGTGATATGAACTGAACAAGTGTTGAAGTGAGCGAAGCTCACAGTGAAATTGCTTATGAAGAACGACTGAGAAATATGGACGAAAGTAAATGGGCTGGGAGAGTGTTCAGGTATCTGTAGAGAAATAACATTGATTCACAGTGGAAGAAAATAACTAGGAAGCTTACCAGGAAGTGTGCGGCCTGTATGGTGAACAACACAACAAGAGACAACTTCAAACGGAAAATCAGGGAAGCTGTAATAATCTCATGGGTGGCGGCAATGGAAAAGAAACCTGCCATCCAGTAACTACTTGAGAGAATATAACGAAATCAAGAATGAAACAATTCATGATAGCTCAAAGGGAAGCTAATTACTTTGCGAAGCGAGATCAGGATGTTTATAACACTCACTTATAGAACGAGATATAAGAAGGAACAACAAGCATGTGCTTGCTGCGGTAAAGCTAGGGAAACGATGGCGCATGTTTTATTAGAATATGAAGACGTTTACCCAGCGGTTGGTTTAGGCACCACTGGCCTCCTTGAAGCCCTTGGGTTCAACGAGAGCAGTGGAAAACTAAACATGTCCGCAATAGGGATTAGTAAGAGGCGATTGGAAGATTGTTGGAAGAAAAGTAGGGAAACGACAAACAACGGAGGCGTACAAAAACAAAGTTCACAATAGGGGTTCAGAAAATTTGGTTATGGGAATTCATCCTGTTTTTTTTTCCTTTTCTTTTTTTTAACATAGGCAGTATATTAGGCAATATAAATAAATGATCTTGGTGGCGCAACCCACCGCCCCGTTCCAAAGGGGACGCTCATAACACCCATCCATCCATCGAAGCACTGCAGTATACATGCCTCATATATAACTCGTTTCGAGGGTCGAAATACGTTTTGTTGATGTATTGACCCAATGCTAACGCACTACCGTCGAAAGTCCTAGTGAGATGCGTTCTGGCGCAATTTTTTTATTGTTCTGTTTATTAAATGCGTGAGCATTTCTATGGTTACCCAACGAGAAAACTGTCCGTCCATGCTTCCTTCGCCTAAGGCGATAGCTTGCAAGATAGAGCCAGCCAGCTGCGGCATAAGACGACGAAGAACGCTCTAACAGTGAAACGAAAATTTTGAGGTGGGCCAACTTGAAATCTGGGGGTAGGCCAAGTTACATTTGGGGGTAGGCCAACCTAAATTTGGGTGTGGCGAACTTGAAATTTAGGGATGCGCCAACTTATATTTGTGGATGGGCCAACTTGAAATTTGGGAGAGTGCCAACTTCAGATTTTCCGGTGACCCAATGCTCAGTTGAACGCTGCTGAGCGTCCTAGTTATTAACAACTTGCGGGCATGCGCGTTAAGACGCTTGGCACGTTTTCGTTCGGCCTTACAGAGGCGCACTCGGAAAGCAGGTGAGAGCTTGTGTGGACAAGGAACGCGCACACAACAGAGGCTTGCGAGAGAGAGAGAGAGAAAGAGAGAGAGAGATTGTGAAGAGGAAGAGGCGCCATTTTGTGCAGCCCTTTGGGCAGTACGACTCAGCGCTTTGGCGAAGGGGGGGGGACATAAAGACGAAAGAAAAGAGAGAAGAAAGCGAAGGTCGAGGCGATTGCAGAGCTTGGTACCGTTAGGTACCGCCTAGTCTAGTAACGTTGGGTACCGCTGTCTGCGGTAGCCATGCGGCGCATTCACAATTTACATGATAGCCCCGTGTACTCCAGGAACGTAAGAAAGTGCGTGAAGGCGGAGCCATGGTGCCGGCCGGGAAACAGTAGCTGGGATGCCGAGATTGCTGGGAGTCCGAGGCGTCGGAATGAGACAGGGAGAGAAGCCCTCTCTTTGGAGAAGGCGGGACAGGGACAAAGTAGATGGTCGATTGTTTCGTCCTCGCCGCACGATGAGCATGCCGGGGATGAATCCAGGCCTTTGCTGTATCTCCGGGATGCCGTCCAAGAGCAGCCGATCCGGAGCCGCAGCAGGAGAGACAGCTCCCACCTCGTGAGGCCGCTTTCAGGAAGTGGACGGGGAGGGCGACCGCTGGCGAAGCGCCGATCCGGCTGGAGCACCGTCAGGTGTCGCAGCAACGTGTGCCTTGCATAGTCGACGACCGTCACAGCGGTGCTGACTGGTACAGTGCCATGGCGTGTTGCCTTTGCCAGGGCGTCAGCCTCCTCGTTGCCATGGACGCCGACGTGACAGGGGAGCCACTGCAGCTACAGCTTCAAGCCACTCGAAACAAGGGCGCGAAGCTTTTCCGCCAGCAGGGCAACGCCAAGGCCATCAGTCTCAGGTCGGCGAAGAGCAAGGAGTGGCGCTCGCGAGTCGCAGAGAATCACAACTGGAAAATCCGGGAGGTCCTCCCCCAGCATGTACGCTGCCAGATGGAGGTCAGCCACCTTAGAGAAGCGGCGGAGCTTGCCGCGAAAAGCAGCCGGCACACTCCCGAGCGGCGAAGGGCAGGGATCACGCAGGATGCAGTGGCAAATCCGGAGCCTGTATGGACCGAGCCGTCCGTGTAGATGTGTAGATGTCCGTCCAGCCGGTCCTTCAACAGGAACGGCGACGCCTGGTACATTGCGTCGGATGGGGATCGCCTTTTCGTGAAGCCATCTAGCGTAGTAGAGACCTCCAATGGCTGATGGTGCGGAGGAGGTGGTGCGATGGCTAGCGTGGGAGGACGGCCTACAACATCCTCGTATAGCTGACACAAGCTGCCCATGCGTGAGTAAGGTCGGCTTGAAAGCAGAGGCGCGCTACCCGGGGGGCGATGTAGCCTGTCTACGTGATGGAAGCCACGATGCAGGAGCAGCAGAGACAGCGGCCAAGTCTGGCTGGGGTGGCAGCAGTGTGCAAGGTCCCTGGCAAACCAAGAATCATCCGGATGGCTTTCCGGTGCTGGAGCTCCAGGCGGTCTGCCGGAACCCGTGAAAGAGCCACGAAAGGGAGTGCATAAAGAAGCCTTGACGTAGAAGCGGCGGCGTATAGACGGGTACTCCATTGTGGTGTCCATCTTCTGCCGCGGAGCAGCAGACGGCCAACCTCCTTTTGCACCTTCTGCACTTGAGTGATGAGCGCCCTGGTAGCCGATACCCACGAGAGCCAGTGACCAATCTGCATGCCGAAGTAGGTAACCCGCTTCCATGGTATCCGGTTGCCACCCAACACCATCCTGACTGTTCGCCGGCGTACGGCCACGCTAGAGTGGACGAGAAGGGCCTCTGTCTTTGAGCACGATGCGGAGAGGCCCAGTGTTTGGAAGTAGGAAACAACTTCGTCCAGGGCTCGCTGCAAGCAGGACCGAACGGCTGCAAGGCTTCTAGTGGGACTCCGAGTCCACAGAGCTACATCATCAGCGTATAATGATATGTAGACATGATGACGGAGGCCTGCTGGGATAGCAGAAGGAAGAGAAGCAAGTGCCAAGTTGAAAAGGAAGGGGTTTAGGACGGATTCATGCTGCACTCCGGAACAGATTGAGCGTAGGGAGCTCACAGTCTTTCGCACCCTTACACAAAGGGAGCGCCCTGTGAGAAAGGTCCAGTAGGGGCTGGGCTGGCTGTATGGTCGCTCGGACGGTGGCCGCCACCGCGCGACGCTGGAGTATCCAATATAGCCGGGCAGTCGGAGCGCCTCAGCCGGCACACCAACTTCCTGCAGCGCGAGTACGTCGTAATCGCCCCGCAGGGGGCGCTCCGAGAGGTCAGCTTGACGCCGCCGCAACAAGTGCGTGTTCCACTGCAGCACCTTCGGGCAGTAGCGACAGCGTGAGCTATATATAGATCAAGGGTGACTCGGCATCGCGGCGGTGCACTCACCCTTCACCCGGTGTACTGCGGGCGATGGGAGAGGCGCTCTCCGTCGAGGCGCGCTCGCGCCCGGCGTTCCGGCTCAGTGGGTACAATTGCATTGAACGTGTCGCATGCGGCGAGAAAATCTGACGGTTTTCTTCTAAAGGATACGAATTTTTAAAGCGAAAGCTTTACTGGCCGCGAACTTGCAATTTCGCCGTGGCGGTGCTCCGAGGCGGCACATGACGTCACAACGCGCGCCTCGCCGCGGATATTTCTCTCTCTCTCGCTCCCTAGTCACTACTGCGCATGCGCCACTAGTAGCACCAAGCCACAGGTGTTCCGCCTTAGTTCCGCCGCTGCGCAGCGCCGCGCCTCGCCGCCGCCGCCGTTTGGTATGACGTCACACCGCGTTCCTCGTTGTTGTCCTTGCCTCCGCTCTCTTCACCAGCTGCGTCGCATGCCGGATAACATGTCGGAGGATTGAAAAGGAGAGCTCGCGTGTGCCGCAACTACAGTTGAGGCGGCAGTATGGACGGCGACAATTCTGATAAGCAGGAGGAGGCCTGGAATCGACATCGGAACGAGATGAAGAGGAAACTAATCGCCCAGGAAACAGACGAAAAGCGCGCCGAACGACTGTCTAAACGCCGCGACATAGCTAGACAACCAGATTAATCTGGACTTGCAACCAAGGCTAACCATGCTATGCCTTAGCTGTCGCTATTATATCCTGGCATAGCCGAGCTAAGGCACTGCCAATTTTTTGCCACCGGAAGGGCCATCGGTAGACGTGCATAAGCTAGGAAAGTCAAGTAAGCAATACTAAGCAAAACGAAGTCACAGCCGAGTCAAACAATGCTTACGCTTTAGAAGACAATTCTGAGAATTTCTGTTGTTAATTTTTTTGTTGTCTCTGCCTTTAGCAAAGAACGGTAGAAAGCACGGTAGACACTCTACACAATTAACTAATCGCCCTTATGCACAGAGTCGCCGCCATGGAAGCTAATATGCAAACCCTTTTCACACAAACCGCTTCCACCGCTCAAGCCGTAGCCATGGACACAACAGTAACCGTTGCCGCCACCCTGCCACCTGTGGCATCCCTTCTCCTTCATCATGGCCCACACTAATACTGACACAACGTTCTGGCAGTGGCACTGCCGAGGCTCCCTCCACAAACAACCCGTTCTCCGTCAACACCTCCGTGCTACTTCATGTCAACCCGACGTAATCTTACTCCAGGAAACGCACGACACTCCGGTCAACCTTCTCGGATATCAACCTTTCACCTCGAAGAACGTTCCACACGGAGTCTCCACACTCGTTCGAAAAAGAATTACCGCAACCGCACACGATCTCCACGATCGTCGCATCGAACACCTCTTTATTGAGCTCATCCCGCACAGAAAACGAAAGGAAGGAATCTTTATCCTCAATATCTACAATAGTCCATCTCAACGCCGATTTCTAACCCTCTTCAAAAAGGCCCTGAGCATCGAAGACAGCAACCCCCTTATCCTCGGAGGCGACTTCAATCTCCCGCACACAGGATGGGGTTACAGACACAGCTCTGCTGCAGGTCGTAACTTATGGTAAGACTGCCATGATCTCGGGGTTACACTCATTACTGACCCAGCTTTCCCCACTCGCCTCGGCACTTCCACTGAACGAGATACGACACCAGACCTCACTTCCACCAAAAACGCAGGCAACGCCCATTCGCGCAGCACCCAACACGACCTCGGGAGTGATCACTCTATCATCGAAATTACTCTCCCACACCTAACAGTGGTTTCGATAAGAACAAGGAACTTTACTTGGACTGGGATGTGTTCCGTAAAGGCCGTGTAACAGCAACAACGGACACTCCCATTACCTACATAGAATCATGGTCATGCGATCTACAGTCTGATACTAAATCGGCCAGCCGCACTATCACAACAGATGCCCCCACTGAGCACATGGACAGCAGACTCGCCCACCTTATCGAGGCCAAAACATTCATCCTGTCTAGATGGAAGGGACAACGGCTCAATAGGAGACTCAGACGGAAGGTCGCACTTCTCAACAAGAAAATTGAAGCGCACTGCCGCGTTCCAAGTCAACAGCAATGGACAGAGCTCTGCAACTCTCTAGACGGGCAACTTCACCACCCCCGCTCGTGGAAAATTCTCAAACATATGCTTGATAGCACCGCCACCCGCTCATATCAACAAGAACGCCTCACCAAGCATTTATTCACACAAAGCAAGACGCATGGCCAGGACCATGTTAAGAATACCTTATGTCAAAAGTACATCCCATCTGGGCCCACTCAACCTCACGGGCCATACACAGGGACCGCCAACCCTGCCTTTGATGAAAATTTCAGCGTGGCAGAGATTCATGCTGCCCTGCACAAGCTGAACAGCCGTTCGGCGCCAGGCCCAGATGGTGTTACGAATAAAACACTAAGAAATCTAGATGACCCATCGGTGCAACAACTCACCGAATACATCAACAACTGCTGACGCCAAGGGTCCATTTCTACGACATGGAAAACGGCCAAAGTAATTGTCATCCCCAAACCCGGTAAGCAATCTAGGCTCGCCAATCTCCGGCCCATCTCGCTAACTTCATGTGCAGGCAAGGTCATGGAGCACGCACTGCTAACCCATGTAAACACTCACCTTTAAGACACATCTGTTTACCCCCACTCGATAATTGGCTTTAGACAGCATCTTTCCACCCAAGAAGTTATGCTTCAACTTCAGCATCAAATCCTTGGTGGCAAATCCCTTCACACGAAGGCGATCTTGGGCCTCGACCTCGAGCACACCTTCGATAACACCAGGCACTCCACCATCCTCGAAAGCATCTCCTTGCTCAACCTTCGAGAACGCACTTACAACTACGTAAAAGACTTTCTATCCAATTGGAAGGCCTTCCTGTCGGTCGGAGACATTCGATCGGAGGAACTCTCCCTCGACAGCACGGGCACACCACAAGGGCCTGTCATTTCCCCAATGCGGTTTAATCTGGTTATGCTCGGATTACCACTAGAACTACAAAAGCTCGAAGGCATTGAACACACCATATACGCCGATGACATTACAATATGGGCTGCAAAGGGCAGTGACGGCCAAATCGGAACTGCCCTACAAGACGCCATTGACGTCGTAGAAAATTATCTTCAAGACACGGGACTCCGCTGTTCCCCTTAAAAGTCGGAGCTTCTTCTATACCGCCCCACACTCCGTGGACGCCCCCCAAGGGGCTCCACGAATAAACGCCAACGCAAGGAAATCGAACTCCACCTGAGGGATGGCAGACTCATACCCGTGGTCCCTAGCATCCGCGTTCTTGGTATGACCATAGAAGCCAACGGAGCTAACTCTAAGGCTATCTCCAAGATCCTTCGACAGATCGCTAATACAGTACATCCAGACTGCTGAAACGAGTGACCAACCGATGAGGGGGTATGTAGGAAGAAAGCCTCATCCGCCTTGTGCAATCTTTTATCATCTGTCACATTATTTACGTTGCGCTTTTTCTCAACTAGTACAAAGGTGAAAAGACTAAAGTGGACATCGTCATCAGAGGGGCCTATAAGCAGGCCTTAGGACTACCCAACCACACCAGCACGGAACTTCTACTACAATTAGGTATCCACAACAGGCTAGACGAGTTAATCAAAGCGCAACGTCGATCCCAACTGGAGCGGCTTACCCTCACGGAAACGGGCCGCACCATTCTAACAATGCTTGACATCACCTACCACCGCCAACATGGAGACAAACACCCAATACCACGCGACATTCAGCAATGGATACACGCCGACCCAATTACCAAAGACATGCACCCAGACCACAACAAAGAACGCAGGAAGGCACGAGCTCCCTCCCTCATCAAAGCTTATGCCAACACCGCGGGCGTCACCTTCGTCGACGCAGCTGAATACCAAGATGTACGGCGCTTTGCGGCGGTTATCACAGCAGGCGGCTTGCTCCGACATGCTGCCAGCATCGTTAGCCAAAATGCCGAGACGACCGAGGAAATGGCCATCGCCCTGGCCACTCTTGACCTAGCCTGTCACACCATACTGAGCGATTTTCGCGCAGCAATCAACAACTACATCAAGGGTCGTATTTCTCAACAATCACTCCGTATCTTACAACAAGCCCCGCATTCGTCTGAAAATCAAATCACCCTCGTCTGGATCCCAGCACACGCCGGCGTTGTCCACCAGTACCTCACCAACCTCAAGGAGGTTACAGACTCCGTAGCACGAGGACTAGTCAACCGTGCCGGAGACGGTGCAGGTGCACCCGCGGGACGCAACCGCCTTACAAGATACAACGACCTTGTGAAGTCATTTTACCTCGCAAGAAGAACCTTCCCCACCCCTCACCGCAAGTTAAACAGAGCACAGGCAACCACCCTTCGCCTGTTACAGACCAATACATACCCCTCCCTCACACGCTATCACATCATATACCCCGACATCTACACGAGCCAGACGTGCAAGATCTGTAAAAATCAATCAGCATCACTCCCCCACATGCTATCGGAGTGCGAACATCAATACACATACCTTAATCCCGTGACCCTCTCGTCGAGATGGCACGCCGCCCTGCGCAGCTCCCATCTCGATGACCAACTCTGGGCGACCCAGCAGGCCTACGAAGCGGTGAAGAGGCAAGATCTCGACGTCCCATCGTGGGAGGCCTAGGCCCAGCCGACTAAATTGCTGGTTCTCATTAAAGTTCACTCTCTCTCTCTCTCTGCATGTAGCATCAAGTAGGGATGTAGAATAAATTGAACTTAAGTGAAAGGACTTATTAATATATGCCACACAATATGTACTATCGTGAGCATAATTTAGAGACCGTAATACCTCAAATAAAAAGAAGTATAATAAATTTCCTTTTGCGTGACCCTGCAAGGCGAAACTGTGGCTTGGGCTGCAGTGGTTGAACACGTACACATGCGTTGTACCACTCAATTTCCTTCTTGATTTCAAGGCTGAATTTTTTTTTGCGCAGCCTTAGTGGTCTCCGCACTACTGTATGCGATATATATACATGCATTGTTTCTCAACAGAGGAATTGCCGATTTAGCTTTGCAGCCTGAAAGTCCAGCTGAGAGGACAGCTGTCCTGAAACCGGCGTGTTTATTTCGTTCCGTTCGCGCAGAGCCACTGGGTGCCCAGTGCTCCGGGGAGTTCGAGTGCCAGAACCCGGAGATGGTGCACTGCACGGATGGAATCTGCGCCTGCCGCTACGGACACCACAGTCCGTACCTCTGCAAGGAAGGTGGGCGCAACCAGTGGACGCACAGGTTACAACAAAAGTGTTAATTTAATTAATGACGGCTGCAATAAACGTCAGTACAGCAGAACCGTGTTCCCAGTTGATCATTTTCGGAGATATAACGTTCGCTACGCGTTCACTCGATATGCGCCAGCGGATTAGGCGCCCATCGCTCTAATGAGACGCAGTTTTGTGCATTACTTCTAGTCGTATCGAAAGTTGTATCGAAAGTCATCGACCAAAAACACACCGCCAATTGTAAAGCAAGTAGCCAAAAAAATAACAGAGATGTCATAATATGAACATTAACGTTCCGCTGCTGTATCTGCGGCACCAATTGATTGATTGATTGATTGATTGATTGATTGATTGATTAATTGATTGATTGATTGATTGATTGATTGATTGATTGATTGATTGATTGATTGATTGATTGATTGATTGATTGATTGGTTCGTTACAAAGGAGTCAAGCATGTGCTTCGGGCGAGTCGTCAACGCCTCGCTCGAGAATAGATAGAGTTCGCGCGCTCGGTGCCCGACTGTCGATCATCGGACCTGCTTGTGTACCGTTCTGGCTTTATAATTGTGAGCGGGAAGAGGTTTAATGTTCACTAAATTGCATCAGATTATAACTAGCGCGACATAACAACACACGCACCGGGTTTTGGCGTCTCAAGTACACAGCGTCTATCCCTTCTAGGCCCCCAGTTGCAAGACCACGAGCCGTTCTATAGCTATATGTGGCGGGGCAGCACAAGTGGTGAGGCGTAATCAACTACCATAATCCTAATCCATAAGAAAGGGGACGCCAAAGACTTGAAAAAATTATAGACCAATCAGCTTACTGTCTGTTGCCTACAAACTATTTACTAAGGTAATCGCAAATAGAATCATGAACACCTTAGACTTCTGTCAAGCAAAGGACCAGGCAGGATTCCGTAAAGCCTACTCAACAATAGACCATATTCACACTATCAATCAGGTTATAGAGAAATGTGCGGAATATAACCAACCCTTATATATAGCTTTCATTGATTACGAGAAAGCGTTTGACTCTGTCGAAACCTTAGCAGTCATGGAGGCATTAAGGAATCAGGGTGTAGACGAGCCGTATGTAAAAAATACTAAAAGATATATATAGCGGCTCCACAGCCACCGTAGTCCTCCATAAAGAAAGCAACAAAATCCCAATAAAGAAAGGCGTCAGGCAGGGAGATACGATCTCTCCAATGCTATTCACAGCGTGTTTACAGGAGGTATTCAGAGACCTGGATTGGGAAGAATTAGGGATAAAAGTTAATGGAGAATACCTTAGTAACTTGCGATTCGCTGATGATATTGCCTTGCTTAGTAACTCACGGGACCAATTGCAATCCATGCTCACTGACCTGGAGAGGCAAAGCAGAAGAGTGCGTCTAACAAATTAATCTGCAGAAAAACTAAAGTAATGTTTAACAGTCTCGGAAGAGAACAGCAATTTACAATAGGTAGCGAGGCACTGGAAGTGGTAAGGGAATACATCTACTTAGGGCAGGTAGTGACGGCGGATCCGGATCATGAGACGGAAATAATCAGAAGAATAAGAATGGGCTGGGGTGCGTTTGGCAGGCATTCTCAGATCATAAACAGCAGGTGGCCATTATCCCTCAAGAGAAAAGTGTATAACAGCTGTGTCTTACCAGTACTCACGTACGGGGCAGAAACCTGGAGGCTTACGAAAAAAAGCTTCTAGTTAAATTGAGGACGACGCAACGAGTTATGGAAAGAAAAAGCGATGGGTGTAACGTTACGGGATAAGAAAAGATCAGATTGGGTGAGGGAAGAAACGCGAGTTAATGACATCTTAGTTGAAATCAAGAAAAAATGAATGGGCATGATCAGGACATGTACTGAGGAGGGAGCATAACCGACAGTCATTAAGGGTTACGGACTGGATTCCAAGAGAAGGGAAGTGCAGCACGGGGGCGGCAGAAAGTTAGGTGGACGGATGAAATTAAGAAGTTTGCAGTTGTGACAACACTGCCACAATTAGCACGTGACCGGGGTAGTTGGAGGAGTATGGGAGAGGCCTTTGCCCTGCAGTGGGCGTAACCAGGATGATGATGATGATGATGATGATGACGATGATGATGAATTAAACCACGTCACATATTTGGTGGAGGTTTCTAGACTTTCCCCAAGCCTGGAACTCCGCAGTCCGAAGTTGCCGCCCATCATTCCTGGCGACGCAGGCCAAATACCTTCTATTTTCCGGCTTGCTGCGTCAACAGGATCCAGCCATCTTCAGCAGCTCTGACGAAAACGATGTCGAAGACTGGCTCTCATACTATGAACACGTGAGTGCCCACAACAAATGGGACGATACTCACAAATTGAACAACGCGGTTTTCTACCTCACGGGTGTCGCGGATATATAGCTAAATCTGACAAATCTGACTTTCGCACTCGGTTCGACTTCAAGACGAACTCCACGCAAGTTTCCTGTCGGCCCGCTGAAGAGCGTTTGCGTGCCTGTTACGAACAGCCCGGTGAGAACTTCACCAACTATACAGAAGAGGTCGTCGACCTTTGTAAGCGCGTCAATGCAGCAATGCCCTAATCCGATAAGAGCCGTCATATATTGAAGGGCATCGAACACGACGCCTTTGAAATGCTACTACCGAAAAAACGCACAAGCCGTCGTCGAAGTCGCTGACCTTTTTCAGAGTTACGATGAACTCCACAGGCAACGTCTCCTGACCAGGCGTTGTTCCACTCAGGATGCATCGGTTTCGAGCTTAACCGCATATCCCGACCACGGCCCCCTGCTCTGCGAGATCAAGGAGTTCATTCTTGCCGAAGACGCTCGGCAGCTGTCTTTACTTACTGCCGTTCCAAGCCCCACGCCATCTTTGACTCCAAGCCTGCAATAGGTGACACGGAGGGCAAGCATCTGAGGCTATTCTGTCTCCGCCTACACTGCCAGCGGTGTCTTATAACCTACGCCGAAGTTGCATTGCGGGCATTGCGGACATTGCTGCCGACGTTCTCGTCACCGCTGCCAGCTGTACCATCAAGTTAACTTCCTCGCGCGTTTCCCACCAGGTTACCAGCCAGCTCTGGACCATGGCACAGGCCCGAGAATCGCGTGTGCTTCTATTGTGGCCTCCCTGGTCACGTGGTACGTAGACGTCGTTCATGACTTCCCCGAGCTGACCAACCTACAAACTCCTACGCCCCTCCAGTTACGTTCTTCTCGTCGCCTCCTGAATCACATCCGACTTCTCCACGCACCGCCAATCCTTCTGCCCATGATCGCCGCTCGCCATCTCCACGATGCCGTTCGCTTTCCCAAATGCGTCGTCGTCCCGCTCCTACCGAACATGAAAACTGGTCGCTGCAGTTCCCGAGGCAAGAACTGCGTCTTTGTCGAACAGCACAAGGTCTCGCTCTTCCCCGACGAACGTTATTGAAGTATCTGTAGACGGAATTGTTGCACTTGCACTCGTCGATACAGGAGCCGCCGTTTCTGCAATTACCAGAGAACTTGTTGCTCACTCAGAAAAGTAACGGCACCCTTGACTGCACTGTTGCTCCGTACTGCAAACACACAGCACATTACTGCTGTTGCTGCACGCACTACACGCGTCACCATTCAAAGACACACGCAAACAATCGAGTCTGTTGTTCTGTCTTCTTGCTCATACGGTCTAATCTTGTGGTTGGACTTCTTTTCCGATCACAACTGACTGTTCTCCCGCCGAGGTCGAATTTTCGCCACTTCCTGCTCCCAATTAGATTATGCTGATGATTCTGCCGAAAAACTGCTCGTTGCTGATAACATTACGATATCTCCGCACTCATCTGTGATTGCGACTGCCTGCTCCAACTGTGTTACAGATGCCGTTGCCCTTTTTACACCGTCGCATATTTTCGCATATTCATTCCCTTCGCTGTCATCAGTGTCAACGGGGGCTTCACTCATATGCTCGTCTCCAACGATTATGTCTCGCCCCTGACCTTGCGTTCTGGTGAGTGCCTTAATTGCACGTCTTGAGCCCATTGTCTCGGTGACCGTCTTCGAGACACCACTCGATGGCCCCTGCTCCGAGATTAGCGCATTGGCTTGTTGCACTACTTGCTCCCCGTGTAAGCCGGACGTCTTCGACAGCTCTATGGATGCCCTGCTGAACTTTACTCAACGTTCTCAGCACATCAACCTGCTTCGCAAATGCTCCTCTGCCATCGCTTGTCAACAAGCGACTTTGGTCAGCACATCGACGGTCCACCACGAGATGGATACGGGCACCCACGCTCCGCTGCGCCAGCGACCTTAATGCGTATTACCCACGGACCGACGTGTTATTGAAAACCAAGTCAGTCATACGAGGTCTGTTAGAAAAGTATCCGACCTTCTTTTTTTTTTTTTTTTTTTGCGGACACCTGTTGGATATGAAACAAGCGCTCTTGCATCTGCCGATCTTGAACCTTCGTGCGCATGCGCAAATTTTTTCACGCCTGCCGAGAGCGTCAGTCGCTGGGACGCAGCGCACAGAGAAACAAATTCAACAAGAGGGGACACTCGGCAAAAACTGGCAACAGGAAACACGTTAGTGAACGCGTCCGTTAGTGAACTCGAGCATCAGAAAGAAAGAATATGAAATGAACTTACGGACAACGTTTTATATTTTTTTAGTTTTTCCACTAAAACTAAAAAAAGTTTTGCGTGTAAATGAACTAATACTTTGCAACTTATTTTTCTTGCGTTGCCTAGCAACAACCTAGCGGCATGCCAGACGCGCGTGCATACGTCATGCGCCAGACGTGCCACAGGAGCGAGCGAGGCCTGCAGCGCAGGCGAAGCTCGCGTGCACGGCGACCCGTCTGTTTTGGATGTAGCCCGTTTTTTGGGGCTCGTGGCGTTCCCTTGTGTTCCGTCTGCATTTCGACACGGCACCGCTGCACTACTGGACTACAGCAAGGTGAGGAATTTTGTTTGACAGTCTGTGAGGCACTTCAAGCACATTTAGGTTTACCGCGCAAAACTGAAGCAACGCAGTTATCGAAAAACAGCTCCGCCGTCCAAGCGTAGTTAATTAGAGTTAATTACTCGTACTGGGAGATGTTTGCGACGCTTTCTGGGAGCCCAAGCATTATTATAACTTATTTCGGTAGTTTTTGGGCACGCTCGCCGCATCTGGCTTTGTGACGAAAAGCACCTCGGCCGTGTGACGCAGTTTCGCGTGTACTGAATCTTACCGGGACAAGTTTTGGCGCTTTCTCTGACCCCAGACGTTATTGTAACTAATTTCACTACTTTTTGGGGTAGTTTTCAAGCACAGTGGCCGCGCTCGGCGTAGTGGTGCAGTTAGCAAAAAGCAGCTCGGCTGTGTGCCGCGGTTAGCTTCGCGTGTAGAGAATCTTGCTGGGAGAAGTTCGTGACGCACTCTCTGACCCCAAAATTATTGTAATTCATTTCATAACATTTTCGGATACTTTTGAGGCATACTCGCCGCGCCTGGGGTTGTGAAGCTGTTAGCAAAAAAGTAAGCCGGCGGTGGTGAATCAGTTTTGCGAGTACTGAATTTTTAGTGGGACAAGCTTGTGAAGCTTTTTATCGCCCTGCAACAACATACATCTTATTTCGGTACTCACGCTTGTCGAAAACGCGACGAGCGATCGCCGAGAGTGATAACACGGGAGTGTGTTGCTTGCGCCGGCAGGACGCGTAAAAGATAACAGCGAGGAGCTCAAGAACTTGACATTTCTGTCTTCTGAGAGACTGAAAACAGGCTGTGCACCCAGGAATCCGTCTTGAGTGCGACTAGAAGGCATTCTGCGAGCGTGAAACATGGTATGGCTTGAGAGCCTGTGTTTAGCCACCTCTGTGTACTTGGCGTACCATCGCATCGACTGAGGCCAGGTTGTTTTGAAAACGCGCAGTCTTTCGTGTATTTGTGCTCTTAAAGTGCAGGAAATAATGGCCGGGAAGGGAGGGATGCTTGAAAATCGGACGTTTTCTTCAGATTTTATGGCATTGTTTAGGAGGAGTCTATTTGCTACGAAATATATGTAAAAGTGAATTTATCTGTAAGGCCGCTCATTCACCACTTACGCATGTTTCGTCTCTACACGCAATATTCCTTTTACGTCAATATACCAAAATTATACATGCTTGTAATTTACATTTTTTTCAGCTGGTGGCATCCGGTGGAGCTTCGTACGGCACCGACTGCTGCTTACCTGGTGCCACAACTTTGGATGAATGCATAAGAAGCCCGTAACGAGCATATATATAGAGCAAAATAAACTTTTCATCATTTCAGAAGACATCCTGCGTTTTCTTTATGAAAGTGCAGGCGACACAGATTCGGTGGAAGCTTGTAAAGATCGTTCGCAATCATTTTTACTAAATAATAGAACGATTCCGCGCCGAGGCCGCATGTGCTTCAGTAGTAGAAGCGAAAAACTTAAAAAAAAAATGCCGCGCCGATCAGCGGAGCAGGCGTGGCGTGTACCAACTGGCGTTCAATATGATCGCGCCCAAAACCGAAACCCGAACGTGTTAATACCATTCGCTTGGTGCACTACAGTCAATTCGGACGCTGGGCTGTATGGGAGTGTCTGCTGTTGTTTAAATTTCTTTCTCTATGCGCAGCGTTTGAGTGAGGTAGTGCGCAGTGCTCTCGTCGGTTTTTATTCCAAGGAAAATGGCGGAGCCACTGGAGCAGCGCTACTGCATCAAATTTTGCCAGAAACTGGGGGACAGCCAAGTGGAAACCATTCGGAAGATTCAGACGGCTTTCGGTGACAATGCTAGGTGCAGCACACAGATTAAGGGGTGGTACAACCGGTTTAAAGACGACCGCACATCGGTGGAGAGCGAGCCACGCTCCGGTCGGCCATCAACATGCCGAAATGACGAGGTCATTGCCGAAGTGAACGCTGTCGTGATGCGGGATCGTCGTGTGACTATCCGAGAAATTGCGAAAGAGGTGAGCATCAGCACTTTCCGCACATTCCATTACGACCGAATATTTGGCCATGAAGAGAGTTGCGGCGAAATTCGTGCCGAAGCTGCTCGTGGTGGGGCAAAAGCAACTTCGTGTTGAAGTCTCACAGGACATGCTGGATTCCACAAACAGTGACCCCGACTTCATGAACACCGTTATCACTGGTGACGAGTCTTGGGTGTACGGGTACGGCCCGGAAACCAAATTCCAGTCGTCACAGTGGAAGCATCCCACGTCACCAAGACCAAGGAAGGCCCGCCAAGTGATGCTAACTGCTTTCTTTGACTCCCGCGGTGTGGTACACCACGAGTACGCACCACAAGGTCAAACAGTCACCAAAGAGTACTATAGGGATGTCCTCCGTCGCCTACGTGATGCTGTACGGCGCAAGACACCGGAGTTGTGGTCAACAAGAAATTGGCGCATCCATCATGACAATGCTCCTGCACATTCCTGGCACTTCATTCAGACTTTTTTGGCGAAAAACCTGATTTCTGTAGTTCAACAGGCTCCTTACTTTCCTGGTATGGCCCCTGCGACTTCTGGCTGTTTCTCAAAATCAAGAGGCCATAGAAAGGAGCACGATTCCAGACAAAAGAGGGCATTATGGCTGCAACGACAGCTGAGCTAAACTCCATTCCAAAAGAGGCCTTCTCGGAATGCTTCTAACAATGGCAGCACTGCTGGGAGAAGTGTGTGGAGTCCCAAGGAGACTACTTTGTGGGTGATTAAGTTTCCAACACTCCAGTTGTGCCAATTATTTTTCTTTTCCGCCAAAGGTCGGATACTTTTCTAACGGACCTCGTATACTTCAACGCGCAGTTGTCCAGCCTTCTAACAGTCCCTGGGCGTCTCCTGTAGTCCTTGTAAAGGGAAAAAAGTTGCAATTTCGCCCGAAACGCGAAGCGTCGAGTGTGATAGCAAATTAGTAGACAGCTATACGAAGTAAAAATTAGTTTTATCGCCCGTATAAACTTGCAAACATTCGCTTACTAACTAACTTGCCAAGCACGCTGTCACAAAATCACAGGTAAATATGAACACATCTCGCTCGATGAACGCGTAAACTTGCTGTCAAAACACTGAAATGAGCAAGCGCTGCAGCAGCCAAAAAAATAAAAAAATATGGGGTTTGACGTGCCAAAACCACTTTCTCATTATGACGCACGCCGTAGTGGGGGACTCCGGAAATTTGGACCAACTCGGGTTCCTTAACGTGCACCTTAATCTAAGTACCACGGGTGTTTTCGCATTTCACCCCCATTTAAATGCGGCCGCCGCGACCAGGATTCGATCCTGCGCCTTCGTGCTTAGCAGCCCAACACCATAGCCACTAACGCGGCAGCAGCGAGCTAATTGACCTTCTTGATGTCTCTCGCTGCAACGCGAATTATATATCGAAAGCGCAGCGCATACGAAGCTACCGGCCCTCCGCTTGTTTTGTCCACATCGCAGATCGCTTTGAAAATGAGGCCCGCGCGGCCGCGCCATAAGCAACAGCCATCGGAGTATAACGTCCCTCTATCCCACCCCGTCCCTCGCGCGCGACGGAAGATGGCGCGCTTGCGCACCGCCTTCCACCCTCAGCCGCGATCAGCGAGGGTCCAAGTAAAAGCTTGCGACGGTCAGCCGCGATCGTCGGCTGACCCTCGCAAGCTTTCACGCGCACATACAGCGTACGGCGCGCGGCGACGATGTTATCGAGTTTGGACTTTAACGAAACATCACGGCGACGGCGAAGGCATAAATGCGCTTGGATTGTCCATATATTTGCTATCGCAATAAAAGATGGATCCATCCGTGCTTGCGTGGACTACTATAGTTTTAACAGGATAACGGGTGGAGACGTGTATCCGTTGCCGCGCATCGACGACGCTCTAGATTCTTTGATAGGCGCGGAATACTTTTCACTCGACTTCATCATCATCATCATCATAAGCCTGGCTACGCCCAGTGCGGGGCAAAGGCTTACGGCTTACGGTTTACGGCAAATCGTTACGGACTTCGAATCCAGTCCGTAACCCTTAAGGACCACCGGTTATCTTCCCTCCTCATTACATGCCCTGCCCATGCCCATTTCTTTTTCTTGATTTCAACTAAGATGTCATTAACTCGCGTTTCTGCCCTCACCCCAATCTGCTCTCTTCTTATCCCCCCTTAACGTTACACCCATGATTCTTTCCATAGCTCGTTGCGTCGTCCTCAATTTAAGTAGAACCCTTTTCGTAAGCCTCCAGGTTTCTGCCCCGTAGATGAGTACTGGTAAGACACAGCTGTTATACACTTTTCTCTTGAGGTATAATGGCTACCTGCTGTTCATGATCTGAGAATGCTATTGGCAAGTGCCCCTGGCTCTGGCCAATCGCCCAGAAACAGCTTTCGTAACACCAGGCCGCCTGTATGTATTTAAGATTATGCCGTTTGGGCTTTGCAATGCCCCTGCTACTTTTGAACGGATGATGTACAATCTCCTCTGTGGGCTAAAATGAAGGACGTGCTTATTTTACCGTGATGATGTGGTTGTCTTTTCTCCTGACTTCGCCACTCACCTGTGCAGTCTCGAGCAGGTCTTGCAGTGCATACTTAGCGCAAGCCTCCAACTCAACATGAAGAAATCTCGCTTTGGAGCCAAGCAACCAACGATACCTGCACACATGATTTCTAAAGACAGCATTTTACCCGATGCTTCGAAACTTCGCGCCGTCACTTAGTTCCCGAAACCCACGTCCCTGAAGGAACTCCTAAGCTTCATCGGGATCTGCTCGTACTTTCGTCGTGTTATCAGGAATTTTGCTAATATCATTGCTCAGTTGACACAACTCCTGCGAGGCAACGCTGGCCTGTTTACCTGGTCCCCAGCGTGTGAGTCAAAACTAACGAAAATGCGGCCTTTGGCGCCCAAACCTTTGTACAGGACTGCATTGCGTACGCTAGTTACTGACCAAACATATAACAAAAATGTTGCTTCCGACTTCTTCCTAATCTTTTTTCACAACATAACTCAAGCTGTAACTACTAGTACGCTGAAGTTTTATTTGTCATTCCGAATAGCGACGTTCAAAAGGCAGATACAGGGCACTATACACTTGATTGCTATCTTTCGGTGCGGAGACAGGGCTGCCTGTGCTGTTTTCAACGCCAGCTGTCCATGAGTTCCGCGCCGCGTCCGGCGCGCCGCGGATGGCTGTTCGACCGAGACGAGACTTGCAATGAGGTTCTGTCGGTGACAGAAAACTATTGCGTCAATATGGACCAGTGCACAGTATTGCGTGGTGCGGTGTGGTGTGGTGGGATGTGCCCTGGCGAATATGCACCACACGAATTTTAAGATTTATTTATTATTTATTTTATTTATTCAAAATACACCTAAAGGACCTCTGAAAGAGGGTATTATATAGGGGGGGGGACACGTGAACACACTATTATAACTATTTGTGAGATAAATGGAACAAACGCGACAATAAACGATATCCTGGACGCTGCTATCACCTTCATCAGTGCTGACCATTCTGCTGACTTTGGCGACAAGGGGCCAACTCGTCTGGAAACCAGGATTCGCCGGCAGCCTACTTAAGTCAGCGGACAGCGGGGATCCTTTGCAGTCAGCGGCGAGTGCGTTGCCGAAGCTAACATGTTGTATTCCAACAGGTAGCGTGTCATTTGGCTGATATCTCTCGACTTTGAATTTGCTGCTGACTGCCCACTGTGTACTCCTTTCCTGCATGACAATGACGGAGTGTATTACCTGCCACAAGTCACGGCCCGGTGATGGCAGATTCATAACCTTCGCGAGTTGTAAATATTCTTATCATTTGGGTCAGAACTGTTCTGGAATTGCGCCGAAGACCTTTAATACAATGGGTACCGCAAAACGAGACGTGTGGCTATGGAAGACATGCAGAACTGCAAAAAAACGCACAGTTGGTTCCAGCTCTCAGTCTGACGCTGCCGAGGTCGATGACAGTACGGGCGTGGAATCGGCATTGCTTCCGGAACTACAAGATATAAAAAAAAGAAGTCTACAACGCTTACCGGAGCTTTATACAAGGTTGATTCGTTGCTCATTTTGAGAACACAGATGTCCACATTAACCACAACAGTCAAAGAATTCAAGAGCTCGGTGAATTATATGTCTCAACAGTAGGATTCTGTTCTCGAAGAATTAAAAGCCGCCAAGGAACAAGCGTCTTCTCGAGATGCAGAAATATACACCTTCAGAGCAGCTGTCCAGACGCAAGCCGAACTTCTAGAACGGTTACGAGCAGAACTAAATGACAGTGAACAGTACAGCCACAACATGAACTTGGTCTCAACGAAGAAACGGACGAAAACCTCAATGAAGCTTGTGTAATATCGCCGCAAAGCAGAAGTCAAAAGTTTTCCCTGTCAGAAGTTGAAACAATCCACCGTCTACCGGGCAGACTCGACACTATTCCTAGGATTCTTGTGCACTTCACTTCTATTGCATCCACAGAATAGTTTTTTGAAGCCCGCAGGAAGCTTCAAAATATTTGCGAACCTGGAAAGCGCCAAACAATACTTTTCAACGACAACTTGACAAGATTCAATCGAGACTTATTCTGGCGTGCAAAGACTAGGGCAAAACAGAATGAGTACAGGTTTGCTTGGATTAGGCGTGGCAAGATTTATGTCAAAAAGACCGAAAACTAGACCCTTCTTCGAATAGCCAGACCGGCAGACTTAGATCAAATTATGTAACTACTACATTAACCAGCTCGCGCAGCGCATGGAAGCACTTGAGAGTAAAGTAGGAGCTATAGAGAATAAAATAGTAGCAGTTGAAAACAAGATGGCGATAAAGGCCAAGTCAAAGGTTCGTAGGCGAGCTGCAGCTAATGACGGTACTGGGACGGCGCCGAAGGTTCATCAAAATCTAAACTAGCAAAATGGCGGGCACTCAAAAGGATCTAGTAATTTGGCAGTGAAATTGTGCTAGCTTTCAAAGGCGCAAGACTTCGCTGCAACAGTACATTACAGCTGAGGCCAAAAGGCCTCAAGTAATATTGCTACAGGAGACACTGTGTGTTACACCCACCCTCGCCGGCTACAAATCGGTGGCGGCAAGGGGGGAGTCCAAGAGAGGTATAGCTACGCTAGTGAGCAAAAAGCTCGCATACGTTGAACATGACATTCAGCCAGGTCGCGACAGAATGGAGGTGCTTCTCGTTGAGGTTATCCCCAACAGCTGGCTTAAACAAAGCGTGTTCATACTCAATGTTTACAGCCCACCATCCGATCAGAGAAAGTCTTTCCACTCCCTGTTTATCAACGCGGCTTCGCTTGCTAGAGATTCACCGTTAGTAATCGCGGGAGACTTCAACGCCCCACACAACGTATGGCGGTACATCAGGCAGACGGCTAAGGGCACAAATCTAGCTCGGGCCATCGATGACCTAGCGCTAACAGTCATCACCGATCCCCGTTTCCCCACGAGACTGGGCACGTCGGTGGCTAGACACAACCCCCGATCTCGCCCTTATCAGAAATGTAGAGCAAACAACCTGGGATAACAAGCAAGAAAACCTGGGCAGCAATCACTTCATCATTAGTGTTACCCTTCAGGTCAGAGCCCCCCAGGCCAGGGAACTTAAAATGACGGACTGGGATGCTTTCCGTAAGCTCAGAAAGGAGGACACGGGCGAATACGCCAGCTTCAGCGAACTCGTCGAGACACTCAGAGCAGATGTTGAAAAGGCTACAAAAACTATTCAAACCGAGTTCGAGGTTTCCAGGATGAACCCGCACCTCGCACATCTCTTGGAAGCTAAAGCCTCTATTTTGAGGCGATGGAAAACACAAAGGCTTAACCGGAGGTTGCGAAAGAAGGTTGCCGCACTTAACAGGGAGATTGAACAGTACGGCACCGAGTTAGCTAGGCTACAATGGGATGAAATCTGTTCAGCAGTCGATGGGCGCATGCGCACAGGCGCAAAATGGAATCTCCTTAAACACATGCTAGATGACACGCAAACCAAAAGCAATCAAAGACAGACATTGTGTCGCCTCATTCACAGGCACAAACAAGAAGGAGGAACCGAACAAACGCTCTTAGACGAGGTAACCAATAGATATCTCCCGCTAGGCGCAGCACACTCAGAGGAATATCCCAACATCGAATGTGACACGGCAAAGGAGCTCGATGACCCCTTCACGGAGTCCGAAATCAGAGCAGTACTTCACAACTTAAATAGCAGGTCAGCCTCAGGTCCGGACGGCATCTCAAACAGACTGCTAAGGAATCTGGATGATAGCTCAATTGAGCTGCTAACGAAAGAGGTCAACAAGACTAGGGACGAGTGGACGAGTGGAAAGCGGCCTCGGTTGTGCTTATCCCGAAACCGGGTAAGCCCCTAAACCTTGACAATCTAAGGCCGATATTGCTAACCTCTTGCGTAGGCAAGGTAGCGGAGCATGCGATCCTTCACAGGATATCGGATTACATAGAACGAAACGAACTGTTCCCGCACAACATGGTTGGCTTCAGGCCCGGCCTTTCCACACAGGACGTAATACTACTCCTTAAGAAGCACATTTTCGATAACAGCACTAGGGATGTTAGGGGCATCTTAGCCCTTGACCTGACCAAGGCCTTTGACACCGTATCTCATCGATCTGTCCTGCAGGCCACGGCCAGCCTAGGTCTGGGAGCAAAGTTTCAGGCTTTTGTTAGATCATTCCTCATGAACAGAACAGCCACCATCAGGATTGCGCAACTCAAGTCAGATGAGTTCGCACTAGGGGCCAGAGGCACTCCCCAAGGAGCAGTCATCTCCCCCTTACTGTTCAACATAGTCATGAAGGGCTTATCGGAGAGGCTCAGATCCCTTCCTAATATAAGCCATTCGCTATACGCGGACGATATCACGATTTGGTGCGCGGGAGGATCACTCGCCGAGGTAGAGCACGCGCTACAATCAGCCCTAGACGTAACGGAGTCCTACCTGGAAGACAGAGGCCTCCAACTATCCCCAAACAAATCTGAATTGTTACTGTAGAGGCCGGCCAGGCAAGGTGTTAGGGGGCTCACGCCCCTTAACCAACTTCCCATATCCCTCTTTGCAAGAAACGGGCAGCCCATTCCTCAAGTCGAATCTATCCGAATCCTAGGATTACTGATTGACGCGCGTGGATTAACGCCAAAACGCTCACGCGCATCACGGCCAAAACCAAGAGCATGCTGAGACTCGTTGCTAGAGTATCCGGAAGAAAGAAGGGACTAGGTGAAGGTAACTTCTTCAGGATTCATCACGCTTTCCTAATGAGCCACATCAACTATGTAGCCTCGGCCCTTAACTGGCCAAAACCGAAAAGAATAAGCTTAACATTCTCATGCGCAAGAGCATCAAAAAGGTATTGGGGTTACCAGTAACCACTTGCTCGGACAGGTTAAGCAAACTCTGTATGCATAACGACATTGATGAAGTGATCGAAGCGCTGGTCACCGCTCAGGTAGTCAGGCTCTCGTCAACAAGGGAAGGCAGACGCATCCTAGACGAGGCCTGTATGGCTCCAAGAATTCTCAATGAACGGAAAATCGCCTTATCCAGGGAGGCACGGGCAACCTTTGTGGTCAGCCCATTCCCTCGGAATATGCACCTACAATACAATGTAGGGAGGCGAAAAGCACGAGCACGGGCGATATTACAAAAGGCCAGCGAGAATCAAGATTCGACTGTCTTTGTCGACGCGGCTCAGTACGGCAACTCTAGCACGTTCGCGTTGGCAATCATTGACGTAAAAGGGGAATTACGCTCTTTGGCCTCGGTTAGGTTAGCTACGAGCGGAGTCGCGGAACAGGTCGCCATAGCCCTGGCCATGACCGACCCCTCGCGCACCAACGTTTTCACCGACTCACGAGCGGCCATCAAAGCTTTCGAATCGGGTAACCTAGCCCAAGAGGCTGCCTCCATTGTGGAAAAGAGAACAAACCCTGGCACTCACTTCATCTCTTGGTTTCCCGCCCATATGGGTGCGGACGTTCATCAGAACATACCTAACCTCAACGAGCTTGCCCATGACCGTGCGCGAGATCTAACGCGCCGCGGCGGCATGGAGGCCTTATGGGGACAGGATGAAATCCAGCAGAACGATCCGCTCCTCACTTTTCACGAGATAACATCTCATTATCGGCTTCGTAGGAGGGCCTATCCTCTTCCTCACCCGAAGTTTACTGGTCTCAATCAGTTTCACTTAGAATGCTCCAGACGGGCTCATTCCCCTCGCTGGGCTTTCTCAGCCGTATCTACACAGACGTCGATTCAAGCTGTCCGGACTGAAACGAGATTTATTGTTCCTTAGCGCACATGCTCTGGCAATGCCCCGTGTTACCTAACGGCCCTCTATCCAGCGAAGCCGACTGGGAAGAGGCACTCCGGAGCCCATCGCTCCAGACACAACTAGAGGCAATCCAGAGATCCCAATAAAGGGCGGAACATCACGGTATTCCTGCCCCGACTTGGACGCGGCCAGCGGCTTCCGCGGGTCCCCGATATGGGCCCCCGCTGAAGCTCCTCAGGATCAAATAAAGTTCATTGTCTGTCTGTCTGTAACTACTATGGCCAACGCCTGCAGCCAGATCCCAAACTTTAAGTCTTTTAAGGACACATTTGGTAACAGCTCAGAGAATGAATTTACTGTCTTAAACACTAATATCAGAAGCCTTCGAAAATACTGGGAAGAATTTAAGCTAGTTGCCACATCGGGAATAGGATTTGTTGACGTATTTGTCCTGACAGAAATCAATGTTGCAGATGCATGCATGCATGCGTTTTCAGTGCCAGGCTATCAATGCCGTTTTGTGACGCGGCCTCGCCTACGAGGGGGCGGGATCGCTATCTTTATTAGAGATACGTTTGAGGTTGCATCCATTGACGTGAACGTCGTTCATGCGGAATGCGTAGCGCTGACAGTATCTTGCGGTATTCGATCTTTAAGGTTGCTAGCTCTGCATCTGCCACCTTGCAACAGTGTTACCCGTTTTCTTCTGGAACTCGAAGAAATGTTGATCTCATGGAATTCATTGGAAGAATTATGTTTACTGGGAGACATAAATATAAATACCCTACGTTCCACAGTAGCCTCTGTATCCGATTACTTCTCCCTCTTGTCCTCATACGGTATTGCTAATACTATAACCGCTCCCACCCGGGAAGAAATACTTGATGTTGAGTTGATAGTTGACCACGTAACATGTTTAGACCATATCGCTTCACGCGCTCCTAACTACTCCTTTGCTTCCTGTGTTATTTTGCAACGTTTCGCGGATCACTATCTCATCGCTTGTCGTTCGTCTCCATCTTCCCCAACGCCAACTGCTCGTCGAACCACCACACGCAATAACTCAATTTATATCACTATAACCGACCAGAGGGTCTTAGACAACCTCATTAACAGTTTTAATTGGATGGCTATAACTGATTCAAGTTCACCGCAGGAGGTACATAGTATCTTTTGCTACCAAATAAAAGAGTTTCAAAACATTTCTAAACGCGTTGCAATACAGAAGCATAGAAAGGATTATAACTGGTTGACCGCGGAAATATTTCGTGCCATTTCTTACAGAGACATTGCTCTGGAAACGGTGTAAACATGCCTTAAAGAATAAAAACCTACGTCTAGAGTACAAAGCCCTAAGAAATAGGGTGGTTGCTTTGATAAGATACACAAAACGCCAGTACTTTTTCGAAAATTTTCAGCAGTCATCGAGGAATGCGACAAAAACATGGTCACTGATAAATTATCTTCGTGGCAAAAATGCCTCAAACATGTGCCCGATTTCTTTTTTTCCGGGCGAATCAGCCAAGGTCGCAGATAAATTCAACCATTTGTTTGCACTGGCTTCCGAGAACGCATGTTCATGTCAGACTGTCCAATACACGCTTAAAGAATTCCTTTCAGCGTCCGCATTTCTACCTAGAATTTCAGAAAGTGAACTCCGTTAAATAATTTTCAGCTTTAAGCGCAGTAAGCCTCCTGGAATCGACGGTTTATCAGCGAATATGCTACAAAGGAACTTTGCAGCTTTATCCGATTTACTACTCTTCATGTTGAACAATTTTCTTGATACCGCGCTTATCCCAAAAGAGCTTAAGACCACAATCGTTAAACCACTTTTTAAAGGAGGGAAAAGGGATGACATGAAAAACTATTGACCTATTTCTATACTACCCATACTTTCTCACATTACTAAAAATTTCTCTTAAAATCCATGACATCTTTTGTTGAAAAATTTTCAATTTTGTCGACTCGTCAGTTTGGTTTTGTTACCGGTCGTGGCACCGTAGCCCTTCTGGAGGAGTTCTCGGATGAACTCTTTTCAGCTCTTTATCAAAATCTGTTTAGCGTTGCTTTATTTTTGGACATATCTAAAGCTTTCGATAGAGTTCATCACAGAATTCTTTTACAAAAATTATATTCCAGTGGTTTTAGGGGTCAATTTTACGATGTCCTCAAAAACTATCTCGTAGAACGGTCACAAGTGGTTGTCTTGGATAAAACGATAAATGGAAGTGGTGAGCTTCCACTGAAAGCCGGAGTTCCTAAATGTTCCATTCTATCACCTCTACTTTTCAATATATTTATTGATGATTTATCTCGGGTTGTTTCAAAATGTTCGATATTTCAATACGCTGACGACACTGTATTCCTGTCAAAACATTTTTCGTACAGCATGGCTATCTCGAATCTTCAGAATAATGTGGGCAAAACAATGACTTGGTTCGTTGATAACTCTCTAAAGGTTAACGCCTTAAAAACCCAACTTGTTTGCTTCAGATCCCGTTAAAGTTAACCGTAATCGATGCACCGATTTTACTTCACAGTCGGAACTGTCATCCTTGTCGATGCGAGCCGGTTAACTACGTGAACTCGGTAAAATACCTGGGAGTATTCTTTGACAGCGATATTTCGTGGCATAGTCAAAAATCGCACATTTCCGATAAGCATAGGAGCGCTGCGTGGTTATTCTTTCACATCAAATCTATCGTTCCGCTTCCAGTAAAAAAAAAAAAAAAAAAACTATTGCGCATGTCTTGGTCTACAGCACTTTTCGATATGGGATTGTTGTTTTTGATTTCTGCCCCACCCGATGGCAAAACCGTGTTGATTCTTTGTTAAGAAAACATACTAAAAAACATAGCCTACAACACTCCATCAATCACAAATGATAACAGCTCAGCGCTTGGCCTTCCATGCTTCTCGACTCTGTTTACGAAAACTGCGGTGCTATGGGCATTTTTGGTTCAATGATTTCAAAGTATGTTACACAGCCCCTAGAAGCCTTCGTGGTACTGTTCGCTTTGTAGTTCCGCGATCCTCCACAAGATATGGTGAAGCTAGGGGTTGTGTTTATGTGCCAAAAGTTCTGAACGATTTGCCAAATGAGGCATTCTCCATTACATCAAAAAAGGTATTTAAAACCATGATTTATTCACTGTAGCATGGTTACTTCAACCTTTGTCGCAAATGCAGTTCATCATTTCTAAAACATGTACATCTTGCCGTCTTGGTGTCTATTATTGATTCTTGCTATATGTTTTGCTTCTTGTTCGTGTTAAGCTTCCTAACTGTTCATCCTCCTGCATTTTCTTGCCAGATGTCTACAGTAAAGTAAATATTGCACGCTCGTCCGCTGATTTTGCCGGGCCAAGTCCCTCAATCCACTTGTGGATTTGACAGACCCGTTTCTTGTATTCTGTATTCCTTTGTGCAATAAAAATTATTATTATTATTATTATTATTATTATTATTATTATTATTATTATTATTATTATTATTATTATTATTATTATTATTATTATTATTACGAGGTCGCCTAGGCGACTGTGACGTGGATGGATGGATGGATATTATGAGCGTCCCCTTTGGAACGGGGCGGTGGGTTGCACCACCAAGCTCTTGCTATTATACTGCCTAATATCCTACCTAGGTTAAATATGAAAAAAAAACAGAAAAGGAAAAAATAAACACGATGAATTCCCATAACCACATTTCTGACCCCCTATTGTGACCTTTGTTTTTGTACCTCTCCGTTTTTTGTCGTTTCCCTACTTCCACCAATCTTCCAATCGCCTCTTGTTTAGTTACTTTGGACATGTTTACTTTCCCCCTGCTCTCGCTAAACTCAAGGCCTCCAAGGAGGCCAGTGGTGCCTAAACCGACCGCTGGTCAGATATCTTTACATTCTAATAAAACATGCTCCATCGTTTCCCTAGCTTTACCGCAGCAAGCACATGCTTCGTTTTCCTTCTTAAATCTCGCTTTATAGGTGCATGTTCTAAGGCATCCCGATCTCGCTTCGAAAAGTAATGAGCTTCCCTTTGAGCTGTGATAAATTGTTTCTTTCCTGATTTTGGTTTTTACTCTTTAGTTACTCATGGCAGGTTTCTTTTTCATTGCCGCCTCCCATGAGATTATTTCAGCCACTCTGACTTACGCTTGACGTTCTTTGTTGCTGTGTTGCTCACCGTACAGGCCGCACAATTGCTGGTAAGCTTCCTAGTTATTTTCTTCCACTGGGAATCAATGTTTTTCCTGTACAGATACCTCAACACTCTGCCAGCCCAATTACTTTCTTCCATATTCCTCAGCCGTTCTTCATAATCAATTTTACTGTGAGCTTCCCTCACTTCAAAACTTACGTTTTACGTATGTTTTGGGCCAAAACGTACAAACCTGAAGTCTACTTCAGGGCAATCGTGTCCGAGCGCCACACTTGGCAGATAGTTTACATACTTAAACAAACGTCTGTCGACGCCTATTGTGGCAGACCCGTTCCTGGTTCCTTATTCGGAAGTGATCGTAAAGTTCCTATTGAAGGATAACCCAGGAGCATGTTCCGATTTCAGTGTAGGCGTAGATTTGTTCTTTTCCCATCCACACAGCACGCTCTTCCAGTACGTTCAGGAATGCATCGAGGAGGAAAATGATGAGCGTGTATTTCAAAGTGAATAAGGAAATAACACTGGATCCTTTCTACAACTCGCCTTTCTACCTCAACAATACGTACGTTGATTGGAAAGACCAAACATACATGCCTGGTGCGTGTATGGGTGCCAAAGTAGCCCCCTGCCCTAAGTAATATGTTTCTCACTCGTGTTGACAAAAAAAGTGGAAAAACACTTGACGGGTGATTTTATACGCATATTTAGGTACGTAGATGATTTTCTTGAGCTTGTCGGATCCTTCCACCCTGAAAATGTGCAACATGCTCTTGATGTTTTTAAACGAAACGGTTCTGGACTCAAATTCACGCATGAAGTCCCAAAACATAGCATACTGAAATACTTAGATTTAAAGCTAACCTTCGCACATGACCACCTGTGTTGGCAGTACTTCCCTTGGAGCGAGAAGCTCCTGTTGAACTACAGGTCATGCCAATCAAAACTTGTAAAAATGGGATAGTAGCTGGCTGCATGGGTATGGCAGTCACGAAGTCTTGTCGTCATAAAATGAGCATTAGCTTCGAGGCAAAGGTACATCGATGCAGGAAGGCCGGTTTCAAGAACTCTGTCCTTGTCTTATATGCAGGCAAAATCCTCAAGAAGTTGAAGCCCCTCAAAACGCGACTTGGGGCAGCGAAGTAGCCCGGTTGAAAGGTGTAAAAAAAAGCAGCGGTAATAACCTACGTTCATTCTCTCTCACACAGATTTAAAAAAGTATGGGCCAGATATGTTGTCAAAGTTTTGTTTTCAGCTACTTATAAAGTTGGTAAGGTGGGAGCAGCTGTCGAATGAAGCAAAGAAGGAAAAGGAAAGAACACAGGCTGTAAAATAAACGATGGGAAAAAGCCCGTGCCCTGTAATATTGCTGTTGTTTACCAAATTCATTTGTCCTGCGGCTTTACGTACATAGGGCACACAGGCTGATGCATTAATGTGAGGCTATAGGAGCACCAGAATTAGACAAGAAATCTACAAACTTGGCAAAGCACTGTCTCGAATGCGAGTGGAAACCATTCTTTGATAACGCAAAAATCCTGTTTATGCACGATGATAGCAATACAAGGGAAGTGGTGGAAGCATTTCACATCATGAGAAAAGGTAGTGGGTGTGTTAGTCAGCCTTGTATAGCCTTATCTTTGAAGGAAATGGGCTTGTTGAACAGAGGTAAACAACTGTCTTAATCTCCCCCGCGACCATGAGGTAATGGTTTGGTAATTACAAGTGCTTTTATTCACATCGAGCATGCGCGCACGTTTGGTGTAAGGCTTCAAAAAGCCATCGTGTTTTACCATAAACGCAGTTGTAAGTCAACGCCTTGTGTCCCATCCTCTATTCTGTTGTCCAGCGTACGTCTTTAGCGCTGTTATTAAACAATATGGAAAGCCACCAACTAGCCGAATCTGCCGTTCTTCTTCAGGATGAAGGTTGCCGAATGGTGAGCTTTAGGGATTCAGCCCGACGCTGTTCGGTGCCAATGTCGCGTAAATTAGATATGGCGAGCGCACAGGAATCATTGTCATGGCCAGCGATGCTAGCAGGATCCACCGGATGGCCCGAAAGACAATCGGCATCGTGACGTAGCCTGGCATATTTATAAATTACCTGAAGTGTATATTGTTGTAGTCTGAGAGCCCAGCGACCAAGGCGACCAGTTGGGTTCTTGAGCGATGACAGCCAACAAAAAGTGTGGTGGTCGGTAGGAACCGACAATGCGCAGCCGTACAAATGCGGGCGAAATATCGCGACAGCCCAAACCAACGCAAGGCACTCGCGTTCTGTGATAGAAGAGTTCCGTTCAGACGTGGAGAGAAGGCGGCTGGCGTATGCAATAACACGTGTTTGGCCGTGCTGGAGGCGAGCGAGCACGGCGCCGATTCCATGCCCACTGGCGCCTCTGCGAATTTTAGTAGTCGCGGATAGATCGAAGTGAGCCAATATAGGCGGTCAAATGAGCAAGTTGGTAAGCGCCGAGAATGCAGCCGCTTGGTCATGGCCTCACGAGAAGGGGACGTCCTTCTTTAGAAGGTCGGCTAGGGGTCGGGTTATGATGGCTGAATTGCGTATAAAATGGCGGAAGTACGAAGTTGATTCCACAAAACTCCGAACATCATTAGTAAACGAGGGCACCGGGAAGTTCTTGACAGCGCTAATCTTGTCAGGGTCAGGTTGGACACCTGTAGCACTTACAAGATGACCAAGCACAGTGAGTTGTTGTCTGCTGAAACTTTGTGGAGTTTAGCTGGAGTCTCGCCCGACGAAATACCGCTAGAATGGTCGCCAAACGAGTAGGGTGACTTTCAAACGTTGGGGAAAACACAATGACGTCGTCTAGGTAGGACAGACATATAGACGGGCCATTTGTATCCACGAAGGAGAGAGATCCATCATCCGTTCGAAGGTTGCGGGGCCATTTCACACTCCAAAGGGCATAACTTTGAACTGATAGAGGCCGTCCGGTGTGACAAAGGTAGCTTTTTTAGGTCCAAGTCGTCAACAGAAATCTGCCAGTAACCCGTGCGCAGGTCTATGGATGAGAAGTATCTCGCACCGTGAAGACAGTCAAGGGCGTCGTCGATTTGTGGCAGCGGATATACGTCTTTGCGCATTATTTTATTTAAGGGACGATAGTCGACGCAAAAGCTCCAGCTGCCAGCCTTCTTTTTTTTTTTTTTGACCAAGACGACAGGTGCCGCCCGCGGACTGGAAGAAGTCTCTATGACGTCTTTGGAGAGCATCTTATCGACCTCGTGTTGTATGACCTGGCGTTCGGAATGGAACACACGGTATGATCGCCGTCTGATAGGAATAGCATCTCCCGCATGTATTCAATGACTTACGAGAGACGTTTAACCCAGAGGGCGGTCATCGAAGTCGAAGATATCCCTGTAGGTCGCTAGCAGGTGGTGGAGTTCCGCGGCTTGACAGGTCGGAAGGTCAGGGACAATCATCTTGGTAATTCTGTCGGGGACTCGACTCGCCGGGCCAGTTGCGAGAAAGGACGAACAAGTTTCAGCGTCTAATAATGCCGCGATGTCGCAAGCCTCAAGCGTTGACACGTTGACCACTGAGATGCCTTGCGGGAGAAGTTGGGTCGGGTTGCTGAAGTTGAGGTGTGGGAGCTGGATATAGTTGTTGACAACAGTTACGAGGGTGTGCGGCACATCAATATTTCGGGTCAACAGCACGTCAACTAGTGGAGATACTACGTAGGCGCCGTCGGGGACTGGTGATGCCGTCGTCAAGGCAACGCACGTGGCGGCTTACGGTGACAACCGAACATAATCGATAGAGCATAAGCGGTGTGACTGTGAAGGTGGAAAAGAAAGCTCAAGTTGAAGGACGCCGGTTGCACAGTCAATGAGAGCGGCATGCGCCGACAAGAAATCGAGTCCAAGAATGACGTCTTTGGGGCATTGCTCGATGACAGTAAACAAAAACGGATGTACAGTGGCCGGCGATGGTGATACGAGCTGTGCACATTCCGATGACCGCGGGACTTCGTCCATCAGCGACGCGAATCATGCCTGTAGCGGCGGGGGAAAGTACTTTCTTGAGGCGGCGACGAAGTTGATTACTCATCACGGAGATTTGTGCCCCAGTATTGACGAGTGCGGGAACAGTAAGCCGTCAACGTCAACGTCGATCAAGCTTCGTCGTGTCCGCAATACGAGGAGGCGATTTCAGGTGGAAGTCGAAGATGCAGCGTCACCTCTAAGAGCTGCATCCCTTAGTTTCACTGTCGTAGGTTGAGCAGCGATGTCGGGCGTCGTCGTAGAGGCGAAGGCGACGACGGACGACGCGCTGGCGGCGAACGAAACTGGTGGCCTCGGGGCGACGTGGAGCGACTGTGCGGCGTATAGGGATGACATCGACGTCGCAGGGCTCAAAAGGATGGAAGTGGCGATAGGTATGACTGTTGTATGGATGAGTGGGCTGAAAACGGCGGTAGTTGTCGGTGCGGGTAGCAGTGCCATCCAGGATAAACGGTCACACCCAACGGTTGTTGCAATGGCGCGCGACGTGACCGATATGGCTTCAGTTCTTTTTTCTTTTTGCGACAGCGTGCCTTCTGGCATAAAGAAATATTTAAACGCGTAGATACACTCCGGATTCGCTGAGGAAGTCCAGCAATGTCCGGTGGTGGGGCCCCAAGATCCAACTTTCTACATCTGGCGGCCGACCTGGAGGGGGTCCACATCGAAGCAGGTGTTTCTGGCGGAGGGCATGTAGAGAAGGGCAAGTCCAGAGGAGGTGCCCAGTGTCCACCTCGCAGACAAGAGCGGGACAGAAGGGGCAGGAATCGCTGATAGAGGCACGGTACTGTGCCGACCACGACCAGGTTACCGCAGGGGTGAGGGAGACACGGAGGCGTAACCTTCGTAACAAGACCTCTTCCCAGCGCGCTAGGCCGCCAGGGAGGTCGGTGCCACACGGTGGGAGATGTGCTCGCGTGGCGCGCCGAAGGTGTTCTTTTTCTGTGAGGAGCCTTGTCTCCGGAGAGGTGGGGGCCAGTTGAAGTGGACGCGAAGGTTTGGTATGGCTCGCTGCATCCACTAAGGCTTTTGTGGGATATGCATTGTGACGTATTCATTGTACACGTACTGTAACGGGTAATTTCTCCACTGTGTCCTGAATTTCCTGTGCCAAAACGTCGGAATTCAGAACACGCCGCAGACAACGGGTGGCAGCTGAGGAATCGGTGAAGATGTCAATGTGTCTACTAGACGGCGGAAGCAGCGGACAGAGGATGGATATTGCGTCTCGGATTGCCAAGAGCTCCGCCTGTGTCGACGGCCAGGCAGGGGAGCAAGCATACGAGCAGGTTGCGATTTCTAACAATATTTCCGGACTAGCGATAGCCGTGGTGACGTGATCATCACTCACACTAGCGTCGACATACGCTACATGTCTGCACGAAGAGCTTGCACTCGTGGCTGATGAGCTATTTGCTATTATACTCGACTCTCTAAGGTGGCCAATGGATCGTGTGTGTATGCGAGTCAGAGGCCAATTGTCCGTAACTTGCTGATAAAGCCATGGTGGTCGTGGCGAGCAGGAATCGCAGGGCATCACTGAACCGTCTGCCATATACTTCTCAAGAGCTGCAGCTTCAGGGATATTATGGCACTTAGCGGAACGAGCTTGGCGACGCTGGTGGACCAGTTCGTCTAGCGTATTTAATTGCGCTTCGGCCTGGAGTGCGTGAATGGGCGTAATTTGTGGGAGGCCCGTAATAACCCGCATTGTTGCTCGATTGATAGATTCCAAGCGGTCCCACTCTGCTCGTGTCATGTGATGAAACTGGGCTTGGTATATCAATCTTGGCTGTAGCACAGTACGTATGAGGAGGCGGGCGATGGTGGTTGTGGCACCACCTGACTTTTGAGAAATCCTACGGATGAGTTGCAGCATTTGGGATGTCTTCTGACAAGCTGTGCGAATCCAGGGGCCGGCGGAGCCGGAATCGTACAGGTCCAGGCCGAGGACTCGGAGTGAGTTGACGATTGGAATTCTGCTTCCGTGCAAGAGAAGGACGATAGGGGTGGTGTTAAACGCACGGCGGCCGCGCGCATTCGCTACCGGAAGCAGAGCCGTCTTTTGAGGCGACAACGTGAGTCCCAGAAAAGAACACCATTGATCTGTAATTGTAAGAGCGAGCTGCAACCTTGTGGCTTGAATTTGGAGAGACGGGTGGACGGTCCAGACTGTGATGTAATCCGCATAAATGAGTGCGTACAGGTCAGCAATGTCGCCCAATCGCCATGCCAAGGCTAGGAGGCTAATGTTGAAAAGTATGGGGGCCAGCACTGACCCTTGCGGTACACCGCGATGTGGCCGAAAGGATCCCACATTCTCCTTGTTGATGCGGATGGCGAATTCACGAGATGTAGGAAAGGTGTCAATAAACTTGCATATGTGGGCTGGTAAGTGAATCCAGCGTAGCACTTCAACGAGGGCAGCGTGGCTGACGTGGTCGTATGCTTTGTGCACATCCATGCCGAGCACGGACCTCACTCGGGTCGATCGGCCACCAATCAAAACCATAGAGGACAAGTGACCTAGGCCGTCTTCTGCACCAAGGTGGGGGCGGAAGCCAACTTGCGACGGATGACACCAGTGATGTACGTCTAGCCACCACTGGAGATGGTTAGCCACCATGCGTTCCAACAATTTCCATAATGTACACATAAGAGAAATTGGTCGAAGATTTGATATGTTGTCATGAGCTTTGCCGCGCTTTGGGCTGGCGATTATAGCTGCTTGCAGCCAGTGCTCCGGTACTTCTCCTGACAGCCATGCAGCGTTTAACGAGCTAAGAACATCTTTCAAGGTGGCTCCTTCTAGGTTTTTAAACGCCTCATAGGTCACGCTGTCAGGACCCGGGGCAGTCTTCAATTTGGCTTGGTCTATTGCAGCGAGAAATTCAGCCACCGTGAACGGAGACTGCATCCCAGCGATAGCGTGAGCTGATGGGAGTGCCCCTGCACTCGGCGGAAGCGTAAATGGGGCGGAGACAACAGGTGGCTGCGTATCTGGAAATAATGCCTGCGCTATGTCAAATACAAAGAGGTCTGCGGTTTTGCCAGATGCGAGGCACGCGCTCGAACCCAGGTCAGGAGAGCGTCCACCAACTTCCATTGCTCGGAACGTTCTCCAAATTGAGGCGGCGCTGGTGGTTGGACCTAGCGAAGAACACCAGGCCAACCAGCGTTGACGTGAGAGGCGCCGTTCGTGGCGTCTAGCTGCAGCTGTCAGCTGACGGTGGCGGAGTTGAGCCTCCACGGAATCTGGGTGTCGGCTGGCATGAACCTCTGCTTGGCGACGCTGTGCCCAAAGCTGTAGGAGTCGAACATTTGGCGCCGGGCGAGATTCCTCGACCCATGACGTTAAAGTGGCTGTTTTGACCGCCGATTGTAACATTGGGATGGGGTCGCATAGAGGGGCGAGAGCGTCCCTTGATAACAAAGCACGAAACGTGTCCCATTCGATCACCCTAGATTGGCGACGGAGGTGGTCGGTTTTCTGAGGGGCTAAGCCGAGCCGAATGGGATGGTGATCACTCCCCCAGCAGTCCGGTTCCCGACGCCAGGTAACTGTCTGATGGCCCAACCACCAGGCCAGGTCCGGTGAATACGGTGGCATTCGTGGGTGGGTGCAACGTCGTGTAGGCATGGATACGTCATTAATCAGAATAAAGTTGTTCTGGGTGAGAGTATCAAGGATGAGACGTCCACGTTCACTAGACACAGAGTACCCCACTCACGGTGAGGAGCATTGAAATCACCAACGATGAGAATAGGACAGCCAGGATGATGCCGACAAAGCCAGGTGATCCACCCTAGATGAAGGCGGGGCGCCTGTCCCGAGTGAGGACGCACATAACACGACACAAGCACAATAGCACACTGAGAGAGTTGCACCTTTACAGCCACGACCTCTTGCCACGCAGTGCACCATGTCACCATAGGTATAGCCGTCTGAACGAGGGAGGTACGAACATATATATCTGCTTTGCCTGGTTTATCACCTGACAGACACGCACGGCGATCTGGGATGGAAGGTGTTGCGTAGCTAGTAAACCCCGAGACTCGAGGAAGAGAGTTCTGCTCCTGCAGGAGAAACGCCCAAGCTCGAAGTGAGCCCAAGCGAATGCGTTCTCGGAGCTCGCCAACCTTGTTAGCGAGACCCCGAGAGTTCCATTGATTTACATATGAAGGCGGGTTGGAGGCCATTGTGGCAGCCATCATAATAAGTGCTCCGCAAGAGTGGCAGTTAGGGCCTGTAACTGTTGCACAACATAACGCAGAAGCGATGCCGGGTCGGAGGCGAGTTTAGGCGCAGGTTCACGTACAGACGCAATACCTGGCGCCGGCACTGGTGAATGACATTTATGAGGCGTTTGTGCGCCGATGACTTATATGTTGTCGACGAAGTGTTCGCAGTGACAAGGCGGTTGCGGCGAGAGTTGAGTTTCGATAATGCCGTTTGCAATCTTTCGATGTTGCGATCGATGTCACCCAATTCCTTTCGAAGTTCCTCCTGGGCCGTTGTAGACGCACGATGCCTGTGACGAGTCCGGCTAGTAACATCGCTGTAAGTTGCCTGAGGAGTAGATACCCCCTTAGATGATGAAGGGTCATCTTCCTCGATGGTTTCATCCTCTTGTGTTAGCGGAGCGAAGCGGTTGGGAGACACCAACAAGTCCTGGGTATGTGGAGTAGGGCGAAAAGTGCGAACGCCGCGTTTACTTTTCTGAGCCTTACGTTTCGTTGGGCAAGCGCGATTCGTTATTGAATGGTCATTGGATTTGCATAGACCACATCGGAATCCTTGGGAGATGTTTGGCTCATTTGTATGCACCGGAGCCGGGTTAGGGCACGATGCACGCATGTGGCCTTGTTGTAGGCACTGGTAACAGTATACTACGCTTGGGCGGTATGAACGAGGTCGAAGGACGCACCCATTGTAGATAAACCGTTTGGGTGGGGTAGCGGATCCTGAAACTGTTACCAGGCATGTGCGACCACGTCCTAGATTGCGGGCTAGCAGCACATGATGAGTGTCACAAGTCAAAGTATCACGTAGAGTTTCCGGCGGTTCGTCGGGATCGACCCCTGTTACCACGTAGCGAGATATGTCTGTGCCAGAGAGCAGGTATGTTTGAACGGGCAAGACGCGTCCATTGGGAAGGGTGATTGCTGCAAATGTGCACAGGGCAAACACTTTCTCTAAGGACGCACCCACACCGACACCGTGTTGGAGGCCCGGTGATGTGTGTAGCCTGAGAAGCCCTTCGCGGTGACGCAAGAAGCGGGCGTTTTCTGAAGGGTCGTCGTAGGGATGTCTTCTATGTTGTAGCCTTCCTTTGGACGGATGACAACTTTGTACGATCCAGGGGGGCTGTTAGATGGGCGTTCCGGGAGAGCATCTGGATTCAGCAGACACGGACGCTTCTGGACAGTAGCAACTGACGAGGCAAGCACTGGAGACGCGCCCGGTGATGTAGCCTTGCACAGAGACGCCTGTGTTCGCGGGTCCCCTACCTCGTCTTCCATCGTCTCTTCGTTGGTGGCGGTAACCGACTCAGAAGCAGGAGTAGTCGCCATGATCTCCACAGCTAACTGCTGCCGCAGCTGCTCTTTCTTGCGTGGCGTTATTGCGCCTTGGCGGGATCGCTCTTCACGCGATGAGGCGGCTAAGCATAAAGCATTCTGGCTCACTTTAGGCGACTCTGTCTTGCCCCCGGGAGCATCCCGGGGGCCGTCGATGGCTCGGTTCGGTGCCACATGTGTACTGGCTCCGAGGAGCGGCCAGAGGTGGCGGAATTTCACACTTACAAAGGGAAAAGGCACTTCAAAAGCCGGAGCTGCAGCAACACACGTCCGACGAAATCAAGCGCTTGCAGCGCCCTCATATGGCTGCAGTTAAAACAAATCGGCCGATCATCTGCCGTCCGCCATTCAGCCGGATTCCGCGAGCGAGGATAGAACCATTGTTCTTGGGCGAGGCGGCGACCTAAGGCGAAAGTCAGGTGTCCGAGAATGAGCAACGGTGCTGGCGGCGAAACCCAAGTTGGCGAGTTCGTCCCGCACAATGCACAGGACCAGGGAAACGACCAACACGTTAAAATCGCCGTGGACGGTGTTGGGAAGAGCAGGAGCAATTACTTCGATTTTCCGACGGACGATTCGTGCAAGTTCCGACGACGGGGACAACTGGATACGATACCTGTCCGTCCTCGCATGATGATGTCAGAGCCGTGTTCGGTAGCCGAGCGAATGTACTCGCAATACGCCGGCTTTGGGCCTGCTTAAAACGCCGCCATTCTTCAACAGAATGGGGAAATCTGGAATAGAAGAACAGAAGTCGGTAAATCGTGACGGCGCACTTGCGACTAATTTTGCTCACTCATCTTGTTCTGTAGATAGGCGCACCCGGAACGTATGTTCCTTTTGTTCCCTTTAGCTACAGAAAAACATTGTGCGGGCTATGTCCATCTAATGCGTTTTGGCGGATCTGTGCGGCCAGCATATGCTGTTGTCAATTACGTAAATCAACTTTGCTTGACGCGTCAGTGCGTAGATAATAAGGGGAGATCTCAACGGTATACCACGCCAGTGACCTGCTTTTCAAGGAGACAGTCATGCCCTTCACGAATGATCAGAAGGCTAAAATGTTCATGGCTCTACGGGCGGCGCATGGTGACATGAGGAAGGCAACCAAGCTATTCCGGATGCGGCATTGCGGAGGACGACCTAGTCCGTCAACAATACTTAGAACGTACGAAGTCCTTTGCGAGACTGCTAGTTCCACAAGAAAGCGACACAGGACTGCGACTGTAGTTGAAGAAGGGGCAACGGATGTTTTGGCATTCTTTACTGCTAACCTTCACAGTAGCGTGCGCGACGCCAGTGCGGAGGCCGGAACCTCAAGGTCATCAGTGTGGAGGATTTCAAAAGAAGGCCATATGCACCCGTACCATGTACGTACATCTTCATCAAAAATTTCAAGACCGAGATTTTGAAATCAGACTTGACATTGCCAATTGGATTTTCACGAAATGTGAAGCAGAACCGGGCTTTCTCACTCGCGTGCTTTGGACGGATAAGGCTAATTTCTGCAGAAACGCACAAGTTAATCTTCACAATGTGCACTACTGGAGTGATAGTAATCCCCAGTGGCTGGCACAAACACGACACCAATACCAGCGGTCGTTTAATGTGTCGTGCGGTATTTTTGATGGCAACATCATCGGACCCATCTATTTTGACAACACTCTAATGACGCAAAGTTACCTCAACGACATACTCGAGGGCCCTCGTGAACCACGTCTGTTGCAACGTTCCACTTGCGCTCCTTCGGAACATCTGGTTTCAACCCGATGGTGCTCCTGCGCATAGTCAGTCTAGAACGTGGCTCGACAAGCTTTTTCCTGTACAGTGGATTGTCCGGCATAGAGCTGTACCCTGGCCTTCAAGGTCGTCGGACATGACACCGCTGGAGTTCTTGTGGGGCTACGTGAACGACTGCGTGCATAGCAGCGAAGCTACCGCACCGGACGCCCTAAAGGCAAAAATAAGCAGAGTCTGCCGCGTAATCGCAACGTCGTTGGTCAAAGCTGCAACAGCACAATTGTTGGAAAGAAGCAAGTACTGTATTGCTTCAGATGGTGTCCTGTTTGAGCATGCACTAAAAGTGGCAGCGGAAAATAACCACTCGAAACTGGTGCAAAACGTGACTGTTTAACGCACCTTCATGATGTCACCTTATCCTTACATAAAAAAAAAGCTTGCGACAGTGACAGATATAGGTAAAATACTGCTTTGTTTTGGCTCTTTCCCGGAGTTGAAGAGATAGAAAGTGTAAATGGCTGAACCGGTTGCACATTTGAATGTTTCTTTGTAGGCGGCCGAGACGCCTTACGTGCTTTCGGTTTATTTCTTATTGAAATAAATTCTTGAGTAGCTCTTTCCTGTTTTTCCGAGAACTGCCTTTTCTTCTTTTTTCGTGCTCTCTCGCGCAATGTTTTTTTTTTTTTTAAACGTTGGTTGACTTTCTTTTGTAGCTTTGTTTCATGGTACGCGAAGGTAGAGCTATCCCGAGTGCCTGATGATCGAGCAAAACATTCTTGCGTCCGCAGATGCTGACGCTTATCGCACCACGCTATAGTTATGTTATATACGAGGCTTATACGATGCGGCGATAAACGAATGCAACTGTATATGTCTTAGAGGTTGCTTGGAGGCGCTCGAGCAGCGCGCGAGCGCGCATCTATTACGTGCTTCGCGGGCTTTTGTTTTTTCTTGGAAAAAGCAACCAGGCACAATTCATGGTCTTGGCTTGTAGCGCGAAGTGAACACGGGCACAGAAAGGAGCCGACAGGACGAGCGCTAACTCTCAACTAAATTTTTATTAAAAACGAAGAACATATATATAGGTGATTGCAAAAACCGCAGCATAAGAACATGACAAGGTAAAAAAACATTAGTTAGACATATCAGGAGGTATGGAAGTCAAAGAAGGAAACAAAAAAGATTGCTTCAGATTAGTACACGTATTGCGAAGGTACTGAAATTCGCAATATAACAGAGACAACGATGCATGGCTAACGCAAGTGTCTCCTAATCTTTTGATGTGGAATGCCTAGATAATTTCTCGTGTAGTTCGGCATTTGTGTCTAGAAAGAAGTTTTGTGTCTTCAAAGAAATGTTTACAACCACAATTGAAACACTGTGACTCTAAATGTGATGCATTAGGATTGTTTAGTGAATGTTTGTGTTCTTTTAGTCTAATGTTGATGCACCTGCTGCTCTGTCCAATGTAAGCTTTCCCGCACTCGAGAGGAATCTGATAAACTATACCGGTGTTGCAAGGCACTAAAGGGGACACATGTTTAACGCCGCAGTCATCTTTTCTCTTTTTGCCACCCTGTTCAAGTTTCCTATTTATCATAATAATAATAATAATAATAATAATTATGGGGTTTTACGTGCCAAAACCACTTTCTGATTATGAGGCACTCGTAGTGGAGGACTCCGGAAATTTGGACCACCTGGGGTTCTTTAACGTGCGCCTAAATCTAAGTACACGGGTGTTTTCGCATTTCGCCCCCATCGAAATGCGGCCGCCGTGGCCGGGACTCGATCCCGCGACCTCGTGCTCAGCAGCCCAACACCATAGCCACTGAGCAACCACGGCGGGTTCCTATTTATCATAGGGCACATGTTAGACAACTTGCGAGGAGCCGAGAAAACTGTATTGACGTCATACCTATTGGCCACGTTCCTTAAACCATGGGATAATATATGTATATAGGGAACCACAGCAAACTTTGTTTCTTTTTTTCTGTTTTTCTTGTTTCTTACCGGGGCTTTTTACCCATTTTAAAAGCTTTTCGCAGGTTAGTGATAATAAATGCACGGGATAGCTAGCCTTTCCAAGCCTTTCTATCTGTTGTGAAAAAGTGCTAAGATACATAAGCCGGAAGTTCCTTTTCGAGCCATTATTTCTGAACAAGGGACGTGGCAGTACACTGTCTCAACTTTCTTTGCATAATGTACTGTATTCAGTTCATCTTAATGACCCTTTCCTGATAAGACATTCGGAAGAAATTGTAGTCTTCCTAAGAGAAAATAATTCAGGTAAATGCTCGGCGATCAGTGTTGATGTAAAAGATCTTTTTTATTCGCTTCCGTAATCGGAACTACTGTGTAGTGTTAAAGAAGCAGTGACACTCAACAATGATGAGTTCCGGTTTACTCAGGACTGTGGGATGCCTGTGGAATCTTTTCTAGAACTTCTGTTGTTTTACATAGGGAATACCGTTGTAAAATGGGGTAGTTCTATGTATGTACAAAACGCGGGAGTTTGCATTGGTTCAAAAGTTGCGCCAGTTTTGAGTGATATTTATCTAAGTCGCGTCAATAGAAAACTACAAAACAATCTTAAGGAATTGGCGGTGCATGCGTTTAGATGCGTAGATGACTACCTGGTGTTTTGTTCTCGCGATAACTACACCAAGAAAGCTACGGATATTTTAAAAGTATTTAGGGAATGTGGTGGGGGCCTAGGTTTCACGCTTGAGCTTATCCAGGGCAACAAATTACAGTTTTTACATCTGTGCTTAACGTTCCAGGATGAGCATGTCTGTTGGCATTATTCGCCTAGGGCTAAGAAGCCACTGCTTGAATTTCCTTCTTGTCATTCTAAACTTGTTAAACAGGGGATAGCTTATTCAACTCTTAGGTCTGCCATTACTAAGTCATGTCCGCACAATATGCAACAAAGTTTTTCACAACAGATAGAAAGGCTTGGAAAGGCTAGCTATCTCGTGCACTTATTATCACTAACCTGCGAAAAACATTTAAAATGGGTAAAAAGCCCCGGTAAGAAACAAGGAAAAAAAAAAAACAGAAAAAAGAAACAACGTGTGCTGTGGTGCCCTATATACATAGATTATCCCATGGTTTAAGGAACGTGGCCACTAGGTATGACGTCAATACAGTTTTCTCGGCCCCTCGCAAGTTGTCTAACATGTGCCCTATGATAAATATGAAACTTGAACAGGGTGGCAAAAAAAGAAAAGATGACTGCGGCGTTAAACATGTGTCCCCTTTAGTGCCTTGCAACACCGGTATAGGTTATCAGATTCCACTCGAGTGCGGGAAAGCTTACATTGGCCAGAGCGGCAGGTGCATCAACATTAGACTAAAAGAACACAAACATTCCCTAAACAATCCTAATGCATCACATTTAGCGTCACACTGTTTCAATTGTGGTTGTAAACCTTTCTTTGAAGACACAAAAATTCTTTCCAGACACAAATGCCAAACTACACGGGAATTATCGAGGCATTCCACACCAAAAGATTAGGATACACTTGCGTTAGCCATGCATCCTTGTCTCTGTTAGATTGCGAATTTCAGTACCTTCGCAATACGTGTACTAATCTGAAGTAATCTTTTTTGTTTCCTTCTTTGACTTCCATACCTCCTGATATGTGTAACTGATGTTTTTTTACCTTGTCATGTCAATCACCTATATATACCTTGTCATGTCAATCACCTATATATATGTTCTTCGTTTTTAATAAAAATTTAGTTGAGAGTTAGCACTCGTCCTGTCGGCTCCTTTCTGTGTCCGTGTTCACTTCGAGCGACAAGCCAAGACCATTTTACCGTACCAACTCGCCCAACTGTCTATCCTTTTGCAGGCACAATTCAGCGCAAAATAAATGCTTGATTCGGAGGTTATTTAAGGTGCCCTACAACTTTGTAATTGACATGTTTGCGATTCAAGCAATAATTAAAATGTTCGCTAATTAAAAGCAATAAATTAATACTTCGTGATGAAAAAAATACTGGCTCTAAGTACACACGGCTGCCGTTACTGTGCAGTCGGTACGACTTCAGGTCTTGCGCTTTTTTAAAATATTGGTCCAACTGGCTCACCTGGTATATTTGGCAGGAGTGTCGCAGATAGGAAAGGCAACGCGATAAACCCTTTTATACCCTTCCATCGCGTGTGCCACAATGCCCTCTGGAGCTCCCTAGACGTCGCCACAGTAGCGTCTTGACGGCCGTAATTATTCGTGATCCCCTAAAAAAGCCTTACGGAAACTGCAGCGCTTACCTTTGTACTAACGTGCAACAGTAGAGAGGGGAGGTAGATAAGATGGCATATGGGAGGTAGGGTGAGAAGGCAAATGTGTAGAACCGACGCAGTCATGAAAAGAGTGAATAACAGCCTTGCCAATCTTCGCTCGCACCTCCTATAGATGGGTGCAAAGTGAGAGTGGGAAAAGGGGGCATAACAAGGAAAGGCAAAGACAACACTATACTCGACAGCGGTTGCCGACAAACTGGATAAATTTAAACTCCAACGTACGGTACGTTACGTTTCTACTATTTCTGAAAAATAAACACTGTGCAACTTTGTCAAGCGGACAACTCACGCAGACCGTGCAGACGCAAAGCGGCATGGAGTGCTGTAGCGTCTGGGCGACACTGCGGAAGAGGCCGCACGTCAAATCAACACTTTTGATGCCCGTCGTGGTGTAGCTTCGCGGCTATGGCGTAGCGCTCGAGTTTTCGGGTTCCGCCACTACGGCGTGCAGGATAGTCCGATTGTACTTTTGGAACGTAATTCAGTGAATGTTTAACATTTCTGCCACTATGCGAGGTACCGGCTGAGGCAATGACCATGCTAATCTTCTCGGAGGTTATGAACGGCGCACAACACACCTCACGCCTCAAGCAGACATATCTCGCTGTGTGTTCTGCGTACTGCGCAGACAAACAACAGGGGTGCACGCAAGGCAACGTTTAGCATCAGCTCGCCACTCTCGCATTGCACTAAACACTGAAGAAAACGTCCGCCGTCAACATCACTGGTAATTTTCGTCAAACCCAGCAAAAAGCAGAGAAAGCTTCGCTTACATCTATTTCGACAGCGCGTGGGATACGCGTGACTTTTATTTCGATAGCAATTATATGGACACGCCAGGCGCATTTCTGTCGCAGTGAGGTTCCGTATAAAGCCGAAGGGCGATAAGATCGTCGCCCCACGTCGTGTGCTGTATGGGCGTGTGCGGCTTAATCTCGCATACGCGAGCGAGGAAGGCGTGCCGGAAGCGCGCCCTCTACTGTCTCGTGCGCGAGGGAGGAGGGTGAGGCAAGGGAGGGGGGCGTTCTTCTCCGGCAGTGCGAGCGCCGAATCTTGAAAGGTAATTGGTACGTGGCCAAAGTGTGCGCCCGCGGGGGCCTCATCTTCACAGCGATCTGCTGTTTGCAGAGTCCGCGTAGTGCCGCTAGCCTCGTATGCGCTGTACTTTCCACGTTTTGTTCGCGTTGAAGCGAGATATACACGAAGGTCAATTGGCTCGCTGCTGCTGCCGCCATTCCTCACTCTAGCATATTGACAGCTAGTTTCCGCGTTCATCGCGCGAAATGCGCTCATGTTTACCTGTGCGCACGTGCTTGTTAACCACACCTGTTAATTTAGTTAAGATACATTGGCGCGCTAGATGGTTTGAATCCATGATGGAATGTTTAATTGTGATTGAACAAAGACGTAGAAACAGACATGCACAGAGACAGCGCTGTCTCTGTGTGGCTCTTTTCTTTCTACGTCCTCGATCAGTCGCACCACATTAAATCATTGTTAATTTAGTTAGTAAGCAAATGTTTATAAGTTAATACGGCCGATAAAGCTACTATCCTTACTTCGTATAGCCATCTACTAATTTGCTATCGCAATGGGTGCTTCGCCTTTCGGGCGCAACTGCGACTTTTTTTTGTCAGTCAGTGTATCAGTTTATTTAGTCGATTGACTAAGTGATTTATTTATATGGGCGGACTTCGTTACAGAGGTCCGTCAGTGTACAGGCTTCTGGACTCAACGGAGGCCTTTCTCGCTGTCTCGCAGCGCCAGTGACGCAAAAACCTGGCAAGGATGGAGAGGAGGAAAACGGATGGCCAGCGGTGGCCGACCGGGAGTGCCACACGGACCACCAATGCCACCGCGGTTACTGCTGGCACGGCACCTGCTCCTGCAAAGACGGCTTCGTCAAGGAGCGAAGCTTTTCTGGAAGCTGGAGCTGCGTCCACAGTAAGAATCCAATGCAAAGGCGGTGGCTGACAAGTGGAAACACACTGGGATAAAGCTTGATGGACAAGGATAAGGTACCTTCGACAGGCTGGTCGACGTTTCGATAGGTGCACCTATCTTCGTCAAAGGCTGCCTCGTCATCCTTGGCGTATTGGTTCAGCAGGCCGGTAGGGTGACGTCACATGGTTTCCCTGTCCGTATACTACGTGACTTAACTCTACTAACCCGTTACAGCTAACCCACCCATGATGACAAGGCCACATTTGACCAAAATATGTCGACACGTCGAAACGTCGGTGAGCCTTTCTGAGGCATGCTACTCCTTGTTAATCCAACATCCCCATTAGCTCGATGCAAGTGCTCTCTTTTACAGCGATAGCCATTGTTGTGGGCACGCTTGTTTTGATATCCCGCCTTTGTTAAACTTTCCGCTTTCGTCTCTGGAATCCTAAATTAATTTCCGAAAAAATTACATAGAAAGGCAACTTATCATCGTACCGCGAGCATTCCGAATTACGACTCACCGATTGGCAAAGTTTTACCTCGCAGCCGCTCTACCAGTGCGACAGCAGGGGAGAATACTGATCCTAGAGAGCGCGATTGCGCCAGCAGCTGCCAGGTTGGCTAATGCCCGCTCAGCATCTGTATACTGAATAAAGATGGCGTCCGCGCTTCTTTGGTGTTCTAGCACGGTACTTTTCCATTTTCGGAGGTGGTTCTAAATTAAGTTTTCTTCTTCTACATGCAATGACAACGATAGTGCCTGTCTACATCGTCAACATTAGATTTATTCTTCTAGCACTCGGCTTCCCATCTGTACTGGATGCCGCTGACGTCTTGTTTTCTTTTTTCTAAGGATAGCGTGAGGCCTATTAAGGGTGCAGTCAAAATATATATTTGAGAAAAGCCGCCAAATGGACCCAGCAGTAAGAAGCTGAAGGATTGCTTTAGTAGAGATCAGTGGCTCAATACTGAGTGTTATAAGATGTTCGAGGAATAAAAGCCTCGTCTTTCTACTTCACCACCCCGAGGCGCAACTTCCGCAAACGAATACGACTCACACTTCTTTTACTTCTGGAGAGCAGATCGCTCGCTCTCACCTGCGAATAAACAGGCACCGCGCGAGACAGTCTAAGGCTCAGGTCCGACCCATTAACTTAGTGCCTGTGGCTGGTTGTAACTTAGCAACTTAGTTGTGGCAGTGTAATTTGCCACAACCACCCGATGGTCTGGTTCGCTCGTTGGTAGTACTCTTATCTGGCACGTATTGCTCGTGATTCGTCCAGAGAGCTCCGTAGCTGTAGTTTTTACTATTTATTTTATTTGTAAAATATTCTACAAAGGTCCTACATGGGTCATTGAGTAAGGGGCTTAGGGATATGGTCGATAAATTTTTTATAGCGCAGCTTTTGGCGCCAGTTCCCGCGTTTCGCGTCGCCGTCGGCCTCGCCATTGTGCCTCGCCGTAACCAGGGGCCACCGCGCTGCTCTAGCTGCGAGCGCTCCTGGCGCTATCTCTCGCGCACGGCGCGAGCCTTGCTCTCCCCTTGTCCTCCTAAGCCTATATGGCGGATCGCGTGTTCTTGCCCATACTCTCGCCCCCTTCCTCCGCGCAGTGCAGTTGCGGTGACTCGAAAGACAGTTATAGCGTTTCGTCCCCTTACTTCTACTTCCCACCCCAACCTTGTGCTGCCACATTGAGGCCTGTCTTTGAGCGAATGAGTCTGTGACCTCTACTCAATACCCCTGTTCTCCACCCGTTTCCTCATCCCACCTTAGAAGAAACATTAAATAATTATCGCTAATCTCTCCCCCCCCCCCCCCCCCCCCGCCTCTCTGCGGCGGTGACCCACTATAATATGGAGCGATGGCACGTCGCCGGAGCACCGGCTCGATAGCGGCGGATCGCGGTGGGTGCTGCCCAATCCGAAACGCAGAACCGCCTCCGTTCGGCACTGCGTATTCTATATGCGGTTACCTGTTGTCGAAATAAGGCAGCAGCTGCGTTCAAAGATCGCATTACCAAGAAGCGTAATCGTCGGCCAATTTTTTTTGTTCTAATAATCAATAACAATTCATCATTTTAGCCTTTAATCGATTAATCGCTTTCGGTGCAGGTTTTTCATCGTATATACAACTGATTAAACGAAATTTTTGCCGGGCACTTCGAAAAGGTTGAAACAGAGTTATCTGCTTTTGGTAGGACCCAATCTTAATGCTTCAGAGGTGAAACCAAGTTAGAAATACGAATGTATAAAGCTTCATAAGAAACAATCTAATTTCTTAACGACTAAATAGAGTTGGCACGAGTGGCCTTTGAAAAGATAAACACCATATAAGTTCTAAAATGGCGCTTAAAGCAGAATTAAAGAAGATGCATGGCACTAGTGAATCTTTATACATCAAACTTAAAGAAGAAATAAAGAAAACGGCAAATTCAAAAGGTGAAGTCCAAATAAAACATGCAAGAAATTGCAATATACACACGAGAAAAGAAAAGAATAGTTAGGATATTAAGCTACATGTTCCTTTATACAGAGCGAAGGAACGCCAATTTGCTTTGATGTTTAGGTGAAACCGACACCTTCTTGAATGGCCACACAACCAGCATGCGAGAATAGACGCTCCGAAGCTACAGATTTGCTGGAATCGACATGAACTCCATTGCTATGTCAAATGCATACTACAAACCGGCGCGAGTGCTGTATCACGTTTTAGTTGCCTGGGAGTGACACGACAGTCAGGGACTGGGTTGCTATAGTATGCCTTGCAGTGCGAGGGCATTTCAAGCCTCCGGCATCGGGCAGTGTGGTGGCGTGTTCGGTATTGGAAAATAGAGGGGAAGCGCTCGGCGAAACATCAGTCGACAGTCGCTATACCACAGCCTCACAGTTACTTCTCGCGCACCGCCATTGTAGTACGAGTTCGACAATTTCGCGCCACTCCTGTCAAACTCTCGAAAACGATTAATCGAACAGGCCTAATCGATTAAGTCGGTCAAATGAAAGCTGGACATCGATGAAGATTAATCGTTCCGCGGGATATTTTTACTCGATTAATCGATTAATCATTCATCGATATTACCAACCCTAAAGGGGTTCTTACGTCTCAAGACGACCAAGTGTCTTATTTAGACGATTACCACGAGGCAGCCCCACCCATTCATCAGCGCCTACCCCGAAGTAAACGCAGCGTTGACACCGACGGTTGACGGGTCCACAAGAGGCCTCTCTACCAGCACCTGACGATCTTAACTAATGATGAAAAGGCCAGTGCCCAATGCTACCGTGGGAACGGCTTCGACCTTGGATTCCCAGATTGCTACGCGCTTGCTAAACATGCAGGGGTATATTTAGCACCATCGGAGGTGGAGTTCGGCGGGACGGTGCGATATCATGGGCGACATATTGCAACCGATTCGACGATTGTGATTGGCCAGGATACAGTCATCAGATTCCTTAGTCTAGTCGACTAGGGAAGACGACGGTATTATAAAGCGAAGACCTTTCGTGCGAGAAAGGGCTGACGAGTCCCGATGCAAACTCAGACGTTTCGTATGCTCCTGCATGGAGTCGGTTTCCATATCTGGAGCAAGTGTAACTAAAGTAAAATAAACCCTTTTTCCTTCATTCCTACTACCGGACGTACTCGTCGAAGGGCTTCGTGGATTCCTGGCTCAGACGCCAGCTCGAGCCGCAACAAACTGGTTGGCAACGTTGAGATCAAGAAGGTAGTCTTCATAATCTGGCATCGACGGACCTGGGAACCTTCGCAAACTCGAGGTAAACTGCGGACAGAAGAGCGACTTCTGCGGATCCGGGATCAGCAGACCTTCTCTTCGTGGCTCAGGGAAGCACAACCATCGCAGTATTGGAGTTGAGTCTTGGACGACTCGAGGAAATTTCGAGGAAGAGCAGCAGAAGGCAGTCCTTACGATCTGGAATCGGCGGACCTGGGAACGCGGCTCCGAGAGACACGAGCTTCGCAAGTTCGAGGTTGGGCAAGTGCTTGAGCGACTACGATTTGCCGGACGATACGGACAGAGTTCTATCGGGCGATCAGCTGTAATTGATCGCCACTGGGTGTGCGGTCAATAAAGGGAAGTAATGGTCCGCTGTCGGAGAAGCATGGATATTACAGTGGTAAAGAAAGAGGAGCTGTTGCTCTTGGCAGCAGAGCTCGCTATAGATATTAACCATAAGTTGAAGAAGCCCGAAATTCGTACTGCAATTGACGAAGTGTACTTCGATGAGAACGAGCTCACGGATGCCTGGGAAAAGATATATCGCGAGCGGAAACACAAACCAGCGGAATAGAAGGAGCACGAGAAGGAAGAGAAGGCGCGCGAGAGGAAAAAAAGAGAGGAAGAAAATGAGAGGCAGGAAAAGTAGGATAAAATGCAGGCAGAAATTGAGCTCGCAAAAATACGACTAGAGCAAGCGAGATTAGCGCAGGGCGGATGCGGCGCTGCCACAAACGGAAAGCGTGGAAATGACGAGTTCGCTTCAGCCATACTAAACAGGCAATGGCGTCGGTCTCTACCTGATTAATTTTGAACGCATTTGTGAGAAGCGATCATTTCAACAGGACACATGGCTGGAGCGGTTGTTTGAGTTGCTGCTGGGAGAAGCCTCGCAAGTCGTAGCCCGACTGAGTGCAGCCGACGCTGGCGTGTACAGTTCAGGGAAGTCAAGTTTGCTCGCAAAATACCGGCTCTCCTCAGAGGAATTCCGAAGGAGATTTTCAGAGGAAAGAAAGCAGCCTAATGAAAGGTTTGTCGAGTTTGCATGTTGCCGGAAGGAAAATTTTGCAGAGTGGTTGAAAGGAGCAAGGGCGGATAACGTCAGTAGACTGGCCGATTTAATCTGCTTACAGCAGTTTGACGAGACCTGACAGATAACGTGCGCCTTTCGGCTAATGACAGGCAGGAAGGTGTGTCTTAAAGACTGCAGCACAGCTGGTCGATGAGTATGTGGCAAGTCGCGCCTTCAGACCACAGAGCAGTAGCGCACAATACGATCAAAGGCACTTCCCCACGGCGACAATCTTGGCCTCGGGGGCAGCAAACCACAAAGAAAGAGGACGGCTAGCTCCGGGGAAGTGCTTCAACCGGAGGAGGAAATATTTCCGATTTCCCCGACAGAAATTTAGGAAAAGGGTCAGGCGTGGTGTTACGACGCTGAACGCGGGGCAAAGAAAGAGGATGAAACAGCCAGCTCCGGGGAAGTAGTTCAACCCATAGACTTTCATATTAGTATAACTAGAGGGAAATCTGGCGCTGCGATCGTTCAACCATCATGGGAATGATGGGAAGTACAGGCTATGGATTGGCATTCTGTTGACTGGAAAACTAGTCTACAAGTATTTTTTGGCAGTTTTGCTTTCGCTCCAAGCGCAATTGCTATAACGTGCAGTGGGACAGTGCAGCGCAAAGCTCTCTGCCTTTGTTCTGTTGCTCGAAGTGGCGATAGCGCACTAGGCCAGCGGCTGGGGCGATGTTCGTGTCGCGGTGTGGTGTCGAAGCCCTGACGAGAAATCGACGGCATCGTAAACGTTGAAAGAACGTGTTTTGGCCGTTCGGACCTTGGTTTGTTAAGTGTGTTAGGTTGGCGCTGTAGCGTTACGTGCTTTATGAAACTTGAGAATATTAAGAAGAAGGCACTACTGATACAAGACATAGACAGTTGTAGTTCTGGCTTGACAATCAAATTTTATTGAGGGCATCATTATGCATTACTCGTTTATGTGCTCATTGAAATGCGTGTTTTAGGACTTTTAGAACACAAAATTACCCGTGGTAGGCGAGGTTGCTGCTTCCTGGCTGTAGTCTAGTGTCGCAAAATTGGCAAGTGCAAAGCCATGCCATAACGCTTCGGAAGCGGCACATCAATATAAAATATAATGAAGCATACTCATAGGAGACCACAAGCGTCCTAGCTATCATTGCAGCAGATGTACTTAAAAGTACTTGAAGACGTTCAGCAATCGTGACAGCCGACGCAGCCTTTCGAAAGAGCGGGAGAGTTCGCAAGTGCCTGTCATCTGCGAGAAATGTCTGGCAATCGCAGCGAGCAGGCGTCGTAGCAGAAACATGTAGCATTCCTCTCATGGGCGCTGCACTTCCTCACAATACAAAACTTTTATTTTCATAAATAGTTGATGAGTATCTTTATATAAGTATATGCACGGTTGTTATTGCTGTTGTAAAAATAAATAAATAATTATTCTCTGGCGTGAAATCGGGAACAGAATCGCACAAGAATGCATACCCTGGTGTGCCCTGGTGATAAACCATAATAAACCGTGCTTCAATCTTAAATTCATACAGTGTTTATTTAACGTGTAATTCATTATATAATATACTGCAGAAATAAAATCAGATTTTACGCGATAATATTTGAGCATAGCTTCGTTTACTGCGCCGAAACCAAACGCCGCTAGTCTAAAGATCGAAGGCAATCCTAAGCCTGTACTTCCCATCATTCCCACGTAGGTTGAGGCAACGCTCAGGAGAGCCCCCGTAGACACTAGCGCCACATTTCCATCTAGGGTATTTATTTAGAAGCTCTATTCTTCAACCGGAGAAAGAAATATTTCCGATTTTCCCCGCAGACATTCAGGAAGTGGGTCAGGCTGAGGAGCCGCCAACGGGGAAAAAATAAAGGCACTCGGAAATGAGCACCAGAAACAGTGTGAAAAGAAAGAGGCGTCGCAAATTCAGGAATGCGGCAGAGAAGGCAACGCGGCCGGATAAATCGAAAGCCACTAAAACTTGTGGGGAGCGCAGGGAAAGAGTTAGAAAGGCGCGTTTGTCGTCTGGAATGTTTTGAGTCAGAGCCGTTAGACGAGCAAGAAACCGATGTTCGGCGCGGAGGAGGACAAAAGCCAGGGTGCAATTATGTTCCACTTCCTTGAGTTCTTTTCGAGGTGTAACCTGTATGACAAGACAAAGCGCGGGGATAAGGCGACGCTAGGTGATCATACCAGGCAGTAAACTCGCAGTGCGATGTCTAGAAGGCCAGTACGTCAAATGTCGGGGGTCTTCAGCGAGGGGAATGGCTTATGTGCCCTTTGTATTCCCTGGTTGACAAGACGACCTTTCACACTGTAACCCCCTCGAGTATGGTTTAAAGAGAAGACGCAGCCGTCGGCCATTCGGAATGAATAACGGCGGTACAGTTTCTGTGGAAACAACAGTTCGTTGGTTTCATTATTTTAGTATTAGGCGGGATGTTTTGATAGCTCCGAGACTAGAGATCGTTTCGACAAGCAAGCTTTCAACTTCGTTTAGGTAATTTGTTTAAGAAGCTCACCAATATTTAGAATGGAATGGTTCGCCCGCGCATAAGTTATTCAAACTTTGCTTTCTCGGTATGTAGTTTTTTCTTTTAAGCAGCTAAGTTTCATATTTTTTGCTTATTTTTTTATCGTGAGATAGCTTGCTCCGCCAAGTCTAGGTTATTTGTTAGAAACCCGTAGTGGAGCACTTGAATATCGGTTCATTTTTAGGAAGTGTTCACCCGCCGTGGTTGCTCAGTGGCTATGGTGTTGGGCTGCTGAGCACGAGGTCGCGGGATCGAATCCCGGCCTCGGCGGCCGCATTTCGATGGGGGCGAAATGCGAAAACACCCGTGTACTTAGATTTAGGTGCACGTTAAAGAACCCCAGGTGGTCGAAATTTCCGGAGTCCTCCACTACGGCGTGCCTCATAATCAGAAAGTGGTTTTGGCACGTTAAACCACAAAAAAGAAAAAAAGGAAGTGTTCGCTAGATTTTTTATGCGTTGCATATTGCAATCACTCAGTTCAGCCCTTGGGCGCGGCCGGGCAGCCACCATTGGGGGTATGAGCCACCATAGTGGCTCATACCCCTACACTAGAGTTTTATGCGTTGCATATTGCAATCACTCAGTTCAGCCCTTGGGCGCGGCCGGCCAGCCACCATTGACCTTTAGCGCAACCACGTGACGTGACGTCACGACAGCCGGAGGAAAAGCTGGGCCCCAACACAGTATGCAACGCATTCTTGGCTTAACCAAGCTAAGCCTGGCCATTTTCTCTTTGAAAGTAAGACGCGTTATTTGAAGGAGCCGTTGTTGAACCGCCCAATTTTAGAAAGTGATTGTACCGTTCCTTTAAGGTGTGTCTTGCTCGGACACGGAGAAGCAAAGCGTCAATGCCTGTGTCGCATGCGCATTCATGAGACACAGCGTTTTGAGCATCGCTTAGAGCGTGCGTGGAAGTATTTAGGAGTATGTACGAATTTTCGTGTAGCCTCTAGCGCGTCATTTGCTCAACATTTCTGGGTTATTTCTTTAGTGCGTGTTCTTTCTGGACAAGTACGAAGATGTTATTGAGTGAGTCGCACGAAAGTGGACGATTTGCGGAGCCTTGTTCAAAATTTGTGGATTGTTTTGAGAAGAAAGCCTTGTCTTCACGGCCAGTGCTCGTCTTGCCAGACTTTTGCAGATAATTCATTCTCTAGGAGACGCCAGCAACCGTCGTCACGGTGTCGTCCTTGCTCAACTTTACCAATTCGGTCAAGAGCATCATGTCCTGTATATTCAGCCGACAACTGACACCGCTAGCAGGGACGTTTAGCATCCCGGAGAAGCAGTGTTCAAGCAGAGTATAGGCCATTCCAAACCTAGGCACGAACATTTGAGGCACGAAATTCAAGATCTAGAGCGACCGCTGCCCTCTTGCATGGCTGAAGAAAATGTCGCAAAAAATTCAGTGCCCTTCCATTCTGTGAAGAAGGATGACGAGCGAAGCAGTGAATGTGGGCAGCTTAATGGCAAACTGCACCTCAGCCGTGGGTCGGCGCGCTATTGCACTATCTTCGGGATCGGCTCATGAATCGGGAGCGCCTAACGCCTGCTTCACTTCCGGCGCGGGTCTACGCGGCATCGCGCCACCTTCGGGATTGCCCCACGTATTGGAAGTGCTTAACGCCTGCGTCACCTCCCCCCTGGGTCTCCCCGGCATTGCACCAGCTTCGGGATCGGCCAACGTATTGGGAGTGCTTAACGCCTGGTTCACCTCCGCCGCGGGTCGGCCCGGCATTGCACCACCTTCGGGATCGGCTGATGAATGAGGAGTGCTTAACGCCTGCTTCACTTCCGGCGCGGGTCGACGCGGCATCGCGCCACCTTCGGGATCGCCCCACGTATCGGAAGTGCTTAACGCCTGCGTCACCTCCGCCCCGGGTCTCCCCGGCATTGCACCAGCTTCGGGATCGGCCAACGTATTGGGAGTGCTTAACGCCTGGTTCAGCTCCGCCGCGGGTCGGCGCGGCATTGCACCACCTTCGGGATCGGCTGATGAATGAGGAGTGCTTAACGCCTGCTTCACTTCCGGCGCGGGTCGACGCGGCATCGCGCCACCTTCGGGATCGCCCCACGTATTGGAAGTGCTTAACGCCTGCGTCACCTCCCCCCCGGGTCTCCCCGGCATTGCACCAGCTTCGGGATCGGCCAACGTATTGGGAGTGCTTAACGCCTGGTTCAGCTCCGCCGCGGGTCGGCCCGGCATTGGACCACCTTCGGGATCGGCTGATGAATGAGGAGTGCTTAACGCCTGCTTCACTTCCGGCGCGGGTCTACGCGGCATCGCGCCACCTTCGGGATCGCCCCACGTATTGGAAGTGCTTAACGCCTGCGTCACCCCCCCCCCCCCCCCCCGGGTCTCCCCGGCATTGCACCAGCTTCGGGATCGGCCAACGTATTGGGAGTGCTTAACGCCTGGTTCACCTCCGCCGCGGGTCGGCCGGCATTGCACCACCTTCGGGATCGGCTGATGAATGAGGAGTGCTTAACGCCTGCTTCACTTCCGGCGCGGGTCGACGCGGCATCGCGCCACCTTCGGGATCGCCCCACGTATCGGAAGTGCTTAACGCCTGCGTCACCTCCGCCCCGGGTCTCCCCGGCATTGCACCAGCTTCGGGATCGGCCAACGTATTGGGAGTGCTTAACGCCTGGTTCAGCTCCGCCGCGGGTCGGCGCGGCATTGCACCACCTTCCGGATCGGCTCATGTAGTGGGAGTGCTTAACGCCTGGTTCAGCTCCGCCGCGGGTCGGCGCGGCATTGCACCACCTTCCGGATCGGCTCATGTAGTGGGAGTGCTTAACGCCTGGTTCAGCTCCGCCGCGGGTCGGCGCGGCATTGCACCACCTTCCGGATCGGCCAACGTATTGGGAGTGCTTAACGCCTGGTTCAGCTCCGCCGCGGGTCGGCGCGGCATTGCACCACCTTCCGGATCGGCTCATGTAGTGGGAGTGCTTAACGCCTGGTTCAGCTCCGCCGCGGGTCGGCGCGGCATTGCACCACCTTCCGGATCGGCCAACGTATTGGGAGTGCTTAACGCCTGGGTCAGCTCCGCCGCGGGTCGGCGCGGCATTGCACCACCTTCCGGATCGGCTCATGTAGTGGGAGTGCTTAACGCCTGGTTCAGCTCCGCCGCGGGTCGGCGCGGCATTGCACCACCTTCCGGATCGGCTCATGTAGTGGGAGTGCTTAACGCCTGGTTCAGCTCCGCCGCGGGTCGGCGCGGCATTGCACCACCTTCCGGATCGGCCAACGTATTGGGAGTGCTTAACGCCTGGTTCAGCTTCGCCGCGGGTCGGCGCGGCATTGTACCACCTTCCGGATCGGCTCACGTATTGGAAGCGCTTAAGGCCTGCTTCAGCTCCGCCGCGGGTCGGCGCGGCATTGCACGTTCCAGCTCGGCCTCTTTTTTATAGAATTTGTCGAGGCATCAAATACATGAATAATAACTGCATTGCCATTGCCAAAAATGCTGCAAACGAATTCTTGAACGCTACGCACTGTCAAGACAAGTAAAATATGTATGTGTTCATAAAAGCATATACTCGTATGTCTCAAAAGTTGTGCCCGAAATAACTGATATAAGTGATTCCATGTTTTCTCCCTATTAAATAAGTAAAGAAACACAAGAACTTTAGAACTTTAGTTTGAAGCCAGCAAAGCAGTGCATGCCGCTGATATGAAATATGTAAGGCCATGAAATGAACAAATTGAGGACAAATATTTTAACGAAACTTTGTCATCCAAGAACCTTGTGAACATTTTTGTACATATGCAAGGGCCAGGTAGAAATCTCAATGACGCTGTCCTTTTTTACAATGTACTGAGGTGTAATGAGGTGAAGCTGCCTCTGTGCAGCTTCACCTCTCGTTTATTGTTAGTAATTGCACCGAAATTATAGTCGCAACAGAGAGCGCATATGAAATGCCGGAGTTCTGCAATTTATGAGGGCGAGTCAAATGAAAGTGAGCCAAAGCGAATATATGACAAATGGGGTACTTTATTTAAAAGTAGTCTCCATGAGCAGTTTGACATTTGTCCCATTGACTAACGAGTCGCGTTCTTCGCGTCTCATAAAACACCTTTGGTTGCTGCTTCGAAAAGTCTGTAACTGATTCTTTCACGTCATCGTCGGACACGAACCTGGTTCCCTTGGGCTGTTTTTCAATTGCCCCAAAATGTGAAAGTCGCTAGGCGACATGTTTGGGCTGTATGGCGGATGTTGCCGCGTTTCCCACTTGAAATGTACCAGTTTTGTGCTAACCACATCAGCGACGTGGTGAGGGACATTGTCGTGGAGCAAGATCACCCCATCCCTCAATTTTCCACGTCATTTGTTGTTGATTGCGACAAGAAGCCGATCCGGCGTTTCAGAATATCGGAAACGATTGATAGTTTCTCCAGGTTTAGCAAATTCGATCAATAATGGCCCCTGACGATCGAAAAAAAGTGAACAACACCTTTACGGCAGAAATGACGGTCTCTGCTTTCTTTGGGGATGGTGAATTCAAATGTTTCCACTCTAAGCTTTGCCGTCCTGTTTCAGGCTCGTAGTAGTGGCCCCATGATTCGTCCCCGGTCACAATTGCAGACACAAAGTCGTAACCCTAATTTTGATACCGGATTAGATGAGCCAAGGCAGCGCCGAACCTCTCCGTCTTCTGGAGGTGGTTCAAAATCTGGGATATTTATCATCATATTTAGCACAGGAGGATATTTAGCACAGGAGCCGATAACCGAGATGTTCATGAATTATGGTGTGACCCGAACCATGACTGATGTTCACACGCCCTGCCAAATTATCGATGCTTATCCTCCGTTCTTGTCTAATCAGCCTTTGCAGTTGTGTTGGGGGTGATTGCACGGCGGCTTAGGCGCGGTCTTGGATCGTCTTGGCAACTTTCACGTCCTTCTTAGAACCGTTTGCTCCAACGCTTCACAGTGCTTAATGAAATGCAATGTTCACTGTACACGACAGCTACACGTCGACTGACTTATTTTTGGAAAACACCTTCAGCTGTAAAAAACCTGACGACACCAACGCTCTTCAAATTATGGAGTGTCCATTATGTCACGTAACCATGTCCAACCCACTGTATGAGGGCATTAAAGAACATTTATCCTGACACCTGCCGGTCACTTGTAAATGAGATATGTCTGTGGGCTACGCGCATACCTCGCAGATAACGTACAGAACCATTATTGCCGGGGTTTGTTGACTCACTCTCATTTGCGAAGATACAATGGATTATACAAATGCGAAAATACAGACTGATAAAGGGCAATAACGTATCACTCGAAACAAAGTTCATTACACGTATACACAAGATCTCGCAACAGGATATTTACATGTACATATGTCCTCAGTAAATCTACGTATCTAGGAAAAAATCACTGTATAGAATGCGCCAAAGAAAGCAAATAAACATGTTGCGCAACAACAGACTGACAGAGCACAGCCCCCACTCGTTCCACTCCCCCTGAAGTATCGCGCGAGACAGGAGGCGACGCGCTTCCTGCCCGCTTTTCTCCCTTGAGCACACAACACTGAGCCACCATCGTCGCCGCACCCAATGCACCGCCGCCCCCTACGCTTTCACTCGCACATACAGCAGGCGGCGCGCGGTCACGATGTTATCGCCCACGGACTAAATACGAGACATGAGGGCGACGGCGATGGCAGTAATGCGGCTAGAGTATCCATATAATTGCTCCCGCAATTATAATAAGAGTATCAGGCAACTGAAGCGTCCCGTGGCCCATTACTCTCCGAAAAAGGAGTAGTGGCAACAAAATCGAACTTTCAGCACGCGACCATTCCTGCCCCCGAAAAATTTCTTTTTTTTTTCTTTTGTGGGGTGGGGTCACGGAAATGAAAAAAAAAAAACGCAAAGGAAAGCATGTTGGCCACAATCGAATGGCTACTTGGGGCACCTAATGTGGCTACCGAGAGAATATCGAAGAAAACGTGAGACCCTTGGTCTACAAAGAACCATACGCATACTGCTCGGTATCCTACAATGGCGAGACAAAATTTTCCGGAGAGGTTGCGCTCAAGCGAACGCGTTGTAATCCGTCGAGTCCCCGCAGCAGGGCTGCCAGTTCTTCGGAAGAAAAAGTAACCGAAAAAATCCGGAAAGTAGCCCAGGAAGTCCCCAACTGCGGCCAAAGCTTTAATTGGTAGCCAAAAATCTAACCACGGTGCGACAAAGAAATATTTGCTCATTTTTAACGCGAAAATAAAGAACGGGCGAGAAAGACCGGTAGTTTCCTGCTGCGCTGATGATAAATAAAACAACAGAACGAAACAGTAGATATCATGTAATATTGTACCATAATTTACCATAATGTATGACCAACTGATGTTCTTTGATAATTTCTGCCACACACTTGCGTGCTTTCTCATAGCCGAAGTGGTATCGCCAGTTTCGGTAGAATAATCTTGCTGAACGCGATCCTTGCACAGCTGGTTATATTAACTCTATGCCACTATGACTTCTCTTTAAACGTTCCCGTGCGAACTCTATAACGTCACACACGTTCTCCGCTCCGTAGTACGCAGTCGCACAGTCACATAGACATTGGCCCCTGTAATGTAATGGCTGCCATGACGTGTTTTTGGTTGTTGCAGTCGTTTCTGACGCGAAGAACTATGGTCTTCGAGAGTCTCTATGAAGGTAACCGTCACTGGAGTGATATTAGGCCATCACATATTTCTCCCGTCCTTCGAAGGACGCAAAAGCATTGCCTCTGAGATTGATTAATTCCTGTTACTCGGAGGGAGCTGTTTGGGCCTGTTCAATTATCCGTCAATGACAGTCCCAAACTGCCCGAGGCGTTGACTTCAGCCAATGAGTGTTGCATATGAAGCATCTTTGGCAGTCCTGGACAGCCCAGGGTGACAAGTCGAAGAGGCCAGCTGAACATGTGGTGGCTATGATATATTTTGAGCTCCTGAATTTGCTTCCGGAGCTTGCAAGACACAAAAGCGCTCCCTTGACGATCTGACGTTTGTGGTTGTTGCTTCGAGGGGGCCGTCGGGTGGAGTGATTGGGCCATTACCTGTACCAATTACCACCTACAAAAGTAGCCATCAAGTTGCCAAGTCGCCAAACATGATTTTCGGTCGCCAGGAGCCTCTAAAAGTAGCCAATTTGGCGAGAAATCGCCCAATCTCTCAACCCTGCCCCGCAGTGATGACGGCGAGTGACCATGCATTGTTTCTTTTTCTCGCCTGCGAGCCAGAAAGCGTCCAAAACTGACCGGCGAAACTCCACTCGGCCACAGAAAAACGAGCGCGCATCGAAGTGCGCCGCGCGATGGTCGGGCCAACACGAGGAAACACGTGTTGTGTCGGATGTTCCGCAAGGAAGTGTGCTAGGTCCTGTTTTATTTCTGATCTGTATAAATGACTTGCCCAGTAATATTAGTGTCCCTGTCAGACTTTTTGCTGATGATTGTGTGATATTGTCGACAAACGCAAGTACTTCAATATCTCGACAAATGAAATATCCAGACATCGTCATAGCCAGTACATCACACCCCCTCAAGTCAGAAATGACTGTTTTAAGTACAGCTTTGTCCCGAGAGGTATTACGGAATGGAATGCGCTCGCCGACTCTGTCATGTCGGCCTCATGCGTTGAGGAATTTTTACATTGTGTACACGTTATTCTTTTTGCCGCTAACTAATGTGTATATCATAACTTTGCCAAAGGTGTATCTGTTCATTGTTTTCTTATTTTGGGGGGGGGGGGGGGGGGATTTGTAAGGTGCATAGAATCTAAACTGATTCGCGTCCCTGCTGAGACGTCTGCAGTTAATCATTTGCTTGCTTTTTGTTGTCATACTGTATCCTTGTATGTGTTTGTATCTTCCACTCCTGTAATGGCCCTTCATGGGCTGACAGTATTATTAAATAAAATAAAAATAAATAAAACGCATGCGCTCTGGCGGGCTCCGGCAGCCCGCTGGTAGCGAGAAAAAAATGGAAAGGGCGCAATCTGTCCTCGCGGATAAAAGTCAAAGTAGAAAAATAAATAAGAATGTAGTTACTTTTGCTGGCTTTAATGTCTTGACAAGGTTGCTTTGGCGCAAATGAAAAAAAAAAAAAACTTTGATATTATATTCTGTGACATGACGACACAAATGAACCACCGCAACGCTTAGACTCATCGCACCTCGCTGCGTGCTCTGTCAACTTGTCTGATTGTCTGTAGTCTGTTGATTTTGCTTGTCTCGTTGTATGGTCCGATGTACGACTTTAGAAAAGTCGATGCAGCTTTGACGTCAAACGTTTATAACAACATGAAACCCCCAAAGTTCCGAAATTGAAAATCTAAAGCACGACTTGGGAAATGTCAGTGCAGCATTCGCATCAAAAGTTTATGACAACTTTATACCCATAATGTTTCAGAATTGAAATCCATGCGCTCTGCAGATTCAGTGGCCTCCGCGGGATGCCGCGACGAGCCCGCCCGCCATCAAAACGCCCTTGAAGCTTTGTGTTCACATGGGGCTCCTTGCTTTATGTGACTCCCGGTGCATGGGCGTTGCCGCGAAATCCAGCCCGATTTCGCAGTGTTGGCGCAGAAATGTTTTTGATCGTGAAAAGGCATTCTAGACAACATCCAGAATGATTTCCAGCGCCGGGGGTTGTTTTGGTCGGTGGTGCATGACCGCACGATAAAAGTTCGGGGGGGGGGGGGGGATGAAGCCCCATTGCCGCCTCCCCCCTGGCTACGCCCCTGAGAGACATAGAGTGGGACTTATAAGTCATTAAAATATTACAAATTCATTCAAGGCACCAGAAAGAAACTAGCTGATTGCTAAATAGAAAGTTTTGCCATAAACAGACAAAAAGTCACTAAATGACAAAATCTCTAAAATGGCCGCGCATATTGAATACCGGTGAATTATAAAAGATAAATCTGATCTTGTGTTTTCAGAGGTAGTTAGGTTCGGCGGTCCCAAGAAACACGGGATTGTGTTTGTTGGGACCGTCTCATTATAAAAGACAAATCTGATTTTGTGTTTTCAGAGGTGGTTAGGTTCGACGGTCCCAACAAACACAGGATGGTGCAAGGAGTTGTTAAACTTGTTTTGGACTGCCCAGCGACACCTTTCTCAGGGATGTAGGCTTGCAAGGCACGTCCTTCAGGCGTTTTGCACCGCAAAGTACGGTCCCCCTTAACTGCTTAGTGCAGCCGGCGGAGCGTTATTTGCTACAGCTCGGGCGGCGGCGCCCGAAAGTCAATCGTAGCTTCCAAAGCACGGGATACGTAACACAGAAACCGTACCCATAGGCGGCAACATTTAATTTTTCCGGAACCGCGCGCGCGCGCACACACACACACACACACACACACACACACACACACACACACACACACACACACACACACACACACACACACACACACACACACACACACACACACACACACACACACACACACACACACACACACACACACACACACACACACACACACACACACACACACACACACACACACACACACACACACACACACACACACACGCCACGCGCTTAGGCCACGTGCTCCCAGAAGAAGGCGAGGACGGACTGGCTCACGAGCTCCCGCCTTGCTCTTTTGCGCTGCCCCTTCGACGACTTGGATTTTAACGGCATCTTTACAAGTCGCCTGTCAATTAAACGTCGCATTTTTCTGGTGGAGGTGCTAGGTATTCTCGACCCATGCAACAGACCCCTCCTAGCAGCAGGTACGGTAGACCAATATTGGAACTCACGCCAGTACACCGCGCCACACGGAGAATACAGGGATTGGCCCCTGAGTTCGAGCCTTTACCTGCGAAGACAATGACAACGTTGGCAGGTGTAGGATGCTACATCCCGCGCTACCACAACTAACCCTGCGACGGCTGCTCCGGTACCTCCTCATTACACGCTGCTAAAACCGTACGTGCCAAGTCCATTCCATGGCGACCTTCTTGAAGACGCTGAAGATTGGCTGGCAGACTTCGAGCGCGTTGCGGAGTTCATTGAATGGGACGATGAATCGAAGCTCCGAAACGTCTACTTCAGCCTTTTGGATGGTGCTCGCACGTGGTTCCAGAACCACGAAGATGTTCTGACATCATGGAGTGAGTTTTGTCGCAGCCTCTTGGACACCTACGCCAGCTCCGATCGCCGGGAACGAGCAGAATGGACCCTCTAGTCTCGCATTCAGAAACCTAATGAGAGTGTGGCTATGTACGTCGAAGACATGGTGCGTCTCTTCAGGCGAGCTAAACGTACCATGTCGCAAGACAAGAAGCTGCGTCACTTGATGCAAGGCGTGAAAGCGCAGCTTTTTGGTGCACTTGTTCGTAGTCCACCCCATACGGTTGCGGAGTTTCTCACTGAAGGCATCGCCACGGAGAAGGCCCTGCACCAGCGCTCGCACGAGTGTGATCGGCAGGTGAATCTCTCTTCTGCTACCAGTGGCCTAGGAGCCCTCACGACTGGCGTCGAGTCGCTTCGCGAGATTATTCGATCCGTAGTCCGCGACGAGCTGCGACAGTTACATCAGGTGCAGCAGCTTTCAGCTAACCTCATAGCTAGCGTCGTGCGTGATGAAGTGCAGCATGCGCTCGGTACACCATATTACGAAGCAGCGCTTGCGGCCGTTCCACCACTTCAGGCGTTCACGACTTCAAGTGAACCTCGACGCACAACTCACGATGACGTTTTAAGAGGCACCGTCCCGTCGCCGGCAACACCTCCTACCGTGAGCGAATACCAGCTTGCGACTTATGCCGACGCGCTCGGGCATCCTATCCCTGCACCAGCACCGCGACCTGCCGTCACTCCGTATGCCATGCTTCAGTCAGCGCAGGCGGTTCCTTATTTTGGGGAGGCTGAACTAGCCCTACATAAATCAGACATTTGGCACCTGCCCTACCGACGACCTCTCTGTTACCACTGTAGTGACGCGGGTCATATCTACCGAGAGTGCCAGTACCGCCGCCTTGGCCTCCAGGGCTTTCCTATTAATTCGCCCCGACTCCGTTTTAGACAACGGCCACCTCAGATTGGAGATATTGACACGTGTACACGTGTACATCGTCCAACCTCAGCTTAAAGCCTCAGAAATGTCACTTCAGTTATGAAGTACTGAAGTTCCTTGGAAATGTCAGCGCGGAAGGCGTCCGTCCCGATGCGGAGAATACTTCCACTGTAGCTCCTTTCCCTACTCCTATGGACAAGAAAAGCGTTCGACGTTTCCTGGGACTGTGCGCATACTACTAGCGCTTTATACGCAATTTTTCTAAAATTGCCGAACCACTTACTCGTCTCACTAGAGATGACACGCCGTTCATCTGGAGCTCTGAACAGGAGGCGGCTTTCACTGAGCTTCGACACCGCCTGGCATTGCCCCCTGTTCTTGGGCATTTCGACGAGGAAGCCGAAACGGAAATTCATACCGACGCCAGTAACGTTGGTCTGGGTGCGGTGCTCGTATAGCGGCAGGAGAACGGCGAAAGGGTCATAGCCAGTCGTACCCTATCACGACCCGAGTCCAATTACACTACCACCGAGAAATAGTGTCTTGTCGTCTTTTGGCAACTGCAATGTTCCGACCTCATCTCCGTGACCGCCCATTCCGGGTCGTGACGGATCAGCACTCCTTGTGCTGGCTGGCAAACGACTGGCACGGTGAAGCCTGCGCCTTCAAAAATACATGACCATGGTGTACAAGTCAGGCCGCACACACGACGATGCGGACACATTGTCTCGCGCGCCTGTTTAACCTTCCGATCAACACACCGAAGATGACAGCGTTTTTCTCGGCGCCATAAGCGAGGCAGACGTAGCTACACGGCAGCGAGCAGATTGTGAATTGCGACCTATTATTGAACATCCAGAAGGCCGCAACGTACGTCTACCCCGACAAATGGCTCGCGGATTGTCTTCCTTTTGTTTGCGACAGGGAATCTTATACAAGAAGAATTCTGCTGCCAGCAACAAAACCTATCTTTTGGTCGTACCAGCAGAACTTCGTGACGAAATCCTGTTCGCATGCCACGACGAGTCTGCGTCTGGCAACTTGGGTTTCACTCAAACCCTTGCTAGGGTACGAAAATCGTATTACTGGCGGAAACTCGCCAGTTGTGTTAAAAGATACGTTGAAGCCTGCCGTGAATGCCAGCGCCAAAAGTCACCCAATGTGAAACCTTTGCGACTGCTGCATCCTATCGAGCCGCCTCGAGCGCCCTTCGATCAAGTCGGCATGGACCTCCTGGGCCCGTTTCCGTTGTGTACTTCCGGAAACAAGTGGATCATCAACGCCACAGACTGTTTAACCCACTATGCTGAAACAAAGGCTCTTCCTAAAGGCACAGCTTCTGAGGTTGCACAGTTTTTTCGTACAGAACATCGTACTACGTCACGGCGCCCCAGCCTGTGTCATCACAGATCGAGGGGCGGCGTTTACGGCAAGGCTGCTTGAAGAAGTTTTTCAACTGAGTTACACTACGCACCGAAAGACGACTGCCTATCATCCACAAGCAAATTGTTTGACCGAATGGCTTAACGAAACGGTGACCGCCATGCTGTCGATGTCCGTAGACGTGCAGCATAAGACGTGGGACAAAGTATACTACCGTACGTCACGTTTGCGTACAATACTGCTTTGGAAGAAACCGCACACTTCACGCCGTTTTCTGTTGTTTACGATTGTGAAGTTCACACGGTGTTAGAAGCCATGTTACAATATGACAATTCTGACATTCTTGATGAAGACACCGAGCGTTTTGTGTAGCGTGCCGAGGAAGCACGCTAACTGGCTCGCGTGGACATCAGAGAACAACAGTGTATTTACGCGCGACACCACAACCGCCACCGCCGGCAAGTTGGCTACCAACTGGGTGATCAAGTGTTAGTTCGGGCCCCCGTCCGGCGTAAAGGCCTTTCGGAAAAGCTTCTTAGCCGGTACGTCGGCCCTTACAAAGTACTTCGTCGAGTCTGACGCCTGACCTCAATTATGAAGTTCTTCGGGATGGGCCGACAACCGCGACTCGAGATTGGCATTTAGTGTGGTTAAAACCATATCGCACACCAGGCACGTACCCAGGGGGTGAGGCGCCCCCCTCTGAAACTAAGCGGCGTACCCCCCCCCCTCCCCCTACCCGCGCCACCACTCCTCACACATATTCCTGAAGCGCCGACACATCAATCTTGAAACTTGCCAGCTATTCGGCGATCAACATTTTGCTACCTCTTACGCTCTTTTTGGATGGCGGTAGTTATTGGCATCTCCTGAGGTGTGAACGCCAGTTTTCTCATCGATTCGGTGCCCGCGCGATGAATTCGAGATGCGTTCCGTTGTCACCATGTATTGCAACGGCCGCGCGCATCGCTGTTGCTTCGTTAGTTCAACCTCCTTTCTTTACACTGATCCAGGCACCAGGAAAGCGATTCCATTCGTAGTCACCTGGTCTGTATGCTCGTGGTACGAGTTGCGGCTAGAGACAACGCCAGTTGCATTGCCAACAATGGCAATACCATGCTTCATACATGCCTGCGTCTCAATATCATGCTTTGTTGCTTAAGGCGCAATTTCTCTATGACGCCATCCTCATTAAAACTTTTACTCTATAAATCCCTCGTACGCCCAAACCTGGAATATGCATGCTCGGTGTGGGAGTGTAACATTCAAACTTTGGAATCGGTGAAAAATCGCAGCGCAAGATTCATACTTCACAACTACTCTCGTCTGTCTAGTGTTTCTACCATGAAAGTTACTTTGAACCTTTCACTTCTTTCCTTACGAGGAAAAGTGTCTCGGTTATCACTCTTTCACAAAAGTTATAATCATCGCCATCTGAAATAAGTCCCTCTATCTGAGTGAGAGTACATTTCATCCCGCAGAGATCACCTTCATAACGTAGGCATCCAGATTTCTCGAACTAACTCATATTTTTACTAAGACAAGTAACGATTGTAGCCAGCTGCCCACCTCAACTGCCGCAATTACCTACATAACTTGTTTAAATCTCCTATTGAAGTTATTGTTTATTTTAAATAATGTGCATTTTGTTGCAACATAGTTAACTGTTGTTACTGTTTATTTTTTCTGTATTGCCGCATTTCTGTGTCATTCCTTGGTTTTCATTGCATTCAACTCATTTCTGTAATGCCCAAGGGCCCTGAAGGTACTTAAATAAATAAATAAATAAATAAATAAATATTTCCTTAATTTTGCTACATTATTTCCTCGAGTGACGGCTCGCCGCGACGCTGGCATATCCTCGGAACCATATACTCGTGATATAGATAAGGTGGAAAATAAAATCACGCGAGACAGCGTCCATGATCAAACCCTGCAATAACCGTTAAACCCATAATTAATATGAATGTCACCCGTTACCTCGTGTGGTTTTTCCCTAATTGTACATCACTTTTCATGCAAAGTTGGCAACTGGAAACAAGAGTCGCAAAGAGTTGAGAAATTAAGCGATCCGCTAAGGGAGAGAGCCGAAGTAACAGCCAAAAGAAAGGAAAAAGGAAAATTAGCAAATTTAACCTTTGCTTGTGAAACTATTTACGGATCAACATCTTTTTATTTAAAAAGGAAGTAGAGAAAACACCGCCAGAAGTGGAGAAGGATTCTATGTGTTTTGAATGATGCTTCTACCGTTATCAGTCTAAACGCCTGACTTAGTCACTTCTCTGCCATGCTTATGTGGGTGTTTTTCTAACCTTCCGCGGTGGGCGCTGTACGTCTAGAACCGCAGCGTCGTGCGTTCTACGCGGTTGTACGGGACTGGCAGGCACGCATCATTACGCAACATCCCAAATAACAATACAAGTCGATTTTAGTGCCTAACTTGGTAGAGCAATAAACGAGGGATCCAAAAGAACTGTGATTGTTCCGCAAATATATAGTTCTCTGTAATTCTTCCAGAGCTAATTAAAAAACGCTTCTAGAAATCTTTATTTTACGCTTGAGCTTATTTTCTTGTTCTTGGCAGTATTCTTCCTGTGATTCTTTTCTGCGCGAGTCCATTTGATGTGGTTCCTTGTTTGTCAAGAAAAGTAGAGGTCTATCTCACACGCGTAGACCTGTGAAATACACATTATTTCATTTCTCTTGTGCATGTTCGCGCGTTTTTATGGCGAACAGTGGGCATTATTCACATTTACACTAGTAGAGGTACCCCCCCCCCCCCCCTCATTTGCACAGAAAAGTTTCCTTGGGTTGCCCCCACCCCCCGAAAAAAAATCCTGAGCACGTGCCTGTCGCACACCATAATAGTCATGGTTTTCGGACCATTGCGTTTGTCCTGGGACATGTCGCTTTGCCCGTCAACGATTTGTTTAGAATCAGGTCGATGCCCTTCTGGGAGGAGGGATAATGCCACGCGCTTGTGCCACGCGTTTGGGCCACTTGCTCCTTGCTCTCTCTCTCTACACACACACACACACACACACACACACACACACACATATATATATATATATATATATATATATATATATATATATATATATATATATATATATATATATATAATATGTTGCCCATGAGAAAACTTCGTGTGACCTCGAAGAATTGTACACTGAAGTGACGGCCTTATATGAGAATTTAGAAGACCTCTTAGTAGAAGACAGTTCAATTTCACAGCCTGAGTCTTCTCCCACCACCCATAATCTGGTGTTTCTCGGTGGTGTAATCTTCCTTCCTGTAATTGTATACATTGCTATCACTAATACTGCTTCGCCTTTCCGGCGAAACTGCAGCCTCTCTATGCCTCTTTTTTTTTCTGTGAGTCTGAGTATAAGCGCTCCTGCGCATGACTGCTGCTGATTCTGATTTCGAGTGAATCAGGCTTGGCCTTATTTCTGTTACTGAGTAAACTGTACAGGGTGCCGCAACTATCATGCACCAAGACTTAAAAAAAGAGCAGTTGCGTTACTCGAAGAAAACCTAGTACAGTGGAGTTGCCGGCAGTAATTCTTTGATTCCTGAAATTTAATTCGACAATTGCAATTAATTAGCTAATTCTAGAAGTCCTGTCCTAATCATCAAAGTGTCAATGATGCATTTGTAGGCACGCCCAGGCACCTCCAAATGACATCTAAGTGCTGTGTTTTCAGCGACATACTAATTGCGTGCAATTTTTTCCGACTAGCAAACAAACCTCACGAAATATGCAAAATATGACGGGACTGCATCACCCGCATCATAAAGCAGCACCTGAAATAAGCTGATTGAAATCAACTGCTTTGCCTGTCGCAAACTCGCAGAGACAGCGCATCACCTTGATAATGGTACGGAAGGAGCACCAACAGCAAGTTTCGCGGCTTTGCAGCTATTGCTTCCTCTCTACGTCACACTTACTGTCCGTCTCTTAAGGCCCACTAACCACATCGATAACAAAAGTCCCTTGACAACGCGGCCGAAGCGCCGCTCTGACCACGCACGAAACGGGAAAAGCAACGTAATAGGTATAGCATGTTTCAAAATCCTGGCTTTGCTCCCATCGCATCGACAGAGTGTGCGAGCAGGTATCTTTCGCGCCAGAAATTTGCGTCAGGCCAAAGCAAAATTAATGTGACGGTCTTAGTTTTCATGAGAGTATATACATGCTGCAAAAACAGGTTTATGGCATAAAATAAACGCGGAATGAACAGACCGGAAAGTGACTCACGTGTTGAGAAAAGGCAAAACCGATGCGTTCAAGAAAGTAAATAACAACTTCTAAATGAGCCTAATTGGCAATCGGGACGCCTGCACAAAAAACAAACAAAACAAAATACATCAGATTTCAGTGTGCCCTTATTATCTATCAATTCGTAAGCGCCGTTGAAACCCAGCTGCTGCCTAGAGGACGTGTTCGAATAGGTCTCCTTCTGCAGCTACGTAGTACTCAGTCCGCTTTATTACATCATCAGTGGCTTTCTTGATGACCGACGCTCGAATTCTACCGCAGACATCCGTTATACTTGACTCAATTGAGCTAACCGGACGTCCCTCTCAATCTCGTAAGCACGATCTTTCGCATAACCCCAACGAAAAATCGAATGAAGAGAGGTCAGGTGACCTAGCCGGCCAATTTGCAGACCCGTGTCTTCCAATCTATTGCGCATAAAAAGTCGCATCCAGCCAGTTTCGCGATCGTCTGCTGCTTTGTGCTGGTGCCCCATCTTGCTGATACCACAGAAGTGGAAGACGTGACAGCGGGACTTCGCTGAGAAACTCGTCTACCATTCCTTCAATGATTTCGTCCAAGTAATGCTGTCCAGTGAGTGTGTGATCGAAGAAGATGGGACTGATTATAGGACCGGCGTAAATTCCGCAGCCAACATTGAACGACCACTGGTATTGCTGCTGATTGCGCTTTACCCAGTGTGCATTGTAGTCACTTCAACAGTGTGCATTATGCAAATTTACCTGGGTGTTTCTGTAAAAAATCGGCTTCATCTCTGCAAATGATGTTGCTCAAAAATTCCGGAGACTCATCGGCTTTTGTGAGGACCCAATTCGAGAAATCTAGACGATTCTCCAGGTCCCTATCTTGCAAGCATTGGTGCTGGTCAAGGTGGTACGGGTGAAAGTCCGTCGTTTATAATCCTCTAAACTGATGTCTTGGAAATTTTTACCGAGGCGGCCACGTCCCGCACGCTAGCATGAGGATTTGAGGCCATAAATTCTCGAACATCCGTGCGTAGGCTATAGGACTTAAAGATGGAGCCCTACGCCGCTGTTTCTTGAAGCTGCCGGTTTGCATCAGGTTTTTATCTTTTCTGATGATAGTCGACGCGTTTGGTCTACCGCCAGACTTCCATGACATATATATATTTGCGGCCTTCCTTTTGTCATTTGCAGCTCCCAAGGCAAGGATAGGTTCATATCACATGTTCGGTCCATATCATTTAAATGGACCGAAGGATAAGTACGTTCGGTCCATATCAATGAGGAATAACTGCAATTTTTAAATTGATCACGTTAATACAAGTGTTGTTGCCCTTGTTGGGAGGGGTGTGACTAGGCTTTTTGTGTTCGTGTATGTTTTGGTTTATTTTTTACTTTAAACCTTGTTAGTGTTCTTGATCTTCTATGCATGCGTGGCAGAGATTGGTAGAATGTATTCGCAATAAACTTCCAGCGTTGTCCTGTCAGTTCCTTTTTCCTTTTACGTGTGCTCGCGGCCATACTTGCTGGAACCCCGCATACGTTCACCATACACCAACTGGCCCAGCAAACCGCACTACTAAACGCCTATGGCAACCACTCTGGGCTGCGCGGACGACAGCGATCCGACCAACAGATCCAGTCGCCATGTATACCGTCGCGATACTGTTGCATAAGTCATTTCGCCCGAGTATTGTGTTCTAGCGTTGACAGGCGTTCATGTCGACTCTGCAAGTTAGACTGTGGTCGCCCGCTACTTCTTCCTACTTTTCTGAAAATAAATCTGCATTCTCACTGCACTACGAGTGTGCACAGGCGATGGCCGGCAGCACACTTTACGCACATCATTACCTATGGCTAGGCCATTTGCAGTTCGTGGGAACAAACACGTATACTGGTCGTGGCTTTACAGGATTCATTTTGCTTTATTGAACAAGTCTTGGGCGGCCGCGCACCGCAGAGGTACGACGAGCCACACTGCGCCCACGCAGAGGCCAGCAGAGGAGAACGTCGTTACGTGCTTGAATACCCTGACTGCGGCCTCAGGTATACTGTTGCTCTCACGGTACGTGAAGCTTCACGGAAACAAAGTTCTGTGGTGTAATACTCGGCGCAGTGCCGAACAGCAAGCGCGTATGCGTGCGGCTATAGCGCGTAGACCGGGCCTACGTGCGACCACCGGCCGCTTGATGTGCGCCCAGGCGTACGTTCTTCTGCCGAGCCTGGCGAACTCTTGCACCGCATCTGCAATCGTTAATTTCTCTGTGCCCCTCGAGCAAACAGATATCTGTGGAGTCCCTTAATTATTCACAGCAGCCGCTTCTTTCCCATCCTTCCACATGGCTGATTTGCGCGCTACAAATGCATCGTCCGTTGTCAAAAGCAGGAACACTGCACGACACTGACCTGCAAGGAGTTTGTCGTGCATATTCTGGAGCTCGTCTCGCGAGCACTGTTGAAAGACAACGAATTTCACAAGGTAAGTCCGGTCATGAACTGTAATTCTTGTCGTGCAATTCCAGTGGGCGTTATGAGGTGCCCTTCAGCGGTCCAAATTTGAGGGTCTTCAACTTCCTTCAACTGGGCGGCGATGGGTCCACTCATGACGGAGTAGTCGGCTCCTGTGTCCACTGAGGCGTGACTGCGTGGCCGTCGAGAAGCACGTCGAGGTCGGTGGTTCTTTGTCTTGCGTTGCAGTCAGGTCTAGGCGCCGGGTCCCGGCTACGTCGTGTTGACCTGTGGCTGGAACGTCGCGTCGTCAGGTCTCTTGTCGACGTATTCTTTGCTTCTATATGTATCGCCGCCGTTCTGACGAAACCTATAGGTTTCCTCAGAACGGCGACGCCTCGTTGATATGTCGTCGAAATAGTCTTTTCGGTGTCTTCGTCGGCGGCGAAGGATCTTCGTCATTTCGATGTACAGCAACCGCACCTCCATCGGTAGCTGCTTTTAATTTTCCGGATGTGGGCTTACGGACCGGCCCCGGACTGCGCCATTGTACGGTCGGCGCTGCGGCGACAGGTAGCGTCCTGGAGACGACGAACGCGTAAGACGTCGGGGTCTCCACTGTATTACGGCGATGTATACTCGGCGATGTCACGAGGCCGTTCGCCAAGCTGTGAAAGCGGCGCGTTGTAGGCGAAGCCTTGCAGCCCCAAGTTGCAGTATGGGCACTGGCAGCAGACGTGGCCTGATTCTCCGCAGTGGTAGCAGATCGGGCGGCGGTCTGCAGTGCGCCATGCATCTGTCTTGCTTGCGCTGGGCGACGGGAGGGCGAGCTGGCGGCGGTGGACGACGGAAATGCGGCGCTACCGGGAGCGGAGCGTGACACGGTGGCGTAGGTCATCACTACGACGATTTGGGGATTCCAAGTGGCTGCTGAACCTCCTCGCAGACGATGTCAGCCGTGGATGCTGCTTGAGGCTGCGTCGAAGGAAACAACTTGTGAAGCTCCTCCTGCGCGACCGCTCTGATAGCCTCGCGCAGGTCGTCGGTGCCCAGTGATTGAACTTCGGCGTAGTTTGTTGAGTTCGTGCGGCGGTTGAATTGTCGGTTCCGCATTTCCAATGTTTTCTCAATGCTGGTGGCCTCGCGAAGAAACTCTTCGATGGTCTTTGGTGGGCTTCGTACCATTCCGGCGAAAATTCTTGCTTCACACCACGAATGAGTAGGCGGATTTTCTTCTCCTCCGACATTTGAGGGTCGGCGTGGCGGAAAACACGGCTCCCTTCTCCCCTAAAGATGGCAAGGTAGCTGCACTTGTGCCTCCAATAGAACTTCGGTTCTTACTTTCAGGATGACGCTCGTGAAGGTCCTCAGCAAGTTACTGCGGAACAGGTCCCACGTTGTAAGGGTGGACTCCCGGTTCTCGAACCATGTTCTCGCGGTATCTTCGAAGGAGATCGAAGTACACGTGGCGTAGCTTATTCTCAGAGGTCCACTTATTGAAGGCTTGGATTCTTTCGAAAGTCTCGAGCCAGGTCTCCTGATCGTCCAACGAATCTCCACGAAAGGAAGGTGGCTTCCTGGGTTGTGGAAGCTCGATGGGGGACACTGGGGCTGCCATTGTGGCTGCTGACTTGGCCACGGTCTTCCTTGTCGTCTCAGGAAAAAGTCCGTGCTCCGTGGGCAATCCTTGCAACGTGCGGCTACTTCGCTGGTCCTTGGCGACGCAGGTGTTTGCCTTCGGAGTTCGGACATAAAGATATTCAACAAGAGCGGACACACCCATAGAGCCCAGCGGCCGGATTGACTGTAGCGCACCAAGCGGATGTGATTAACACCTACCGGTTTCGGTTTTGCGCGCGATCGTTTTGAACGCCAGTTGGTACACGCCACGCTGGCTCCGCTGATTGGCGCGGCATTCTTTTTTTTCGCTGCTGCTGCTGAACCACGCGCGGCCTTGGCGCGGAATCGTTTTATTATTTAGTAAAAATGATGGAGAACGATCTTTACAAGTCTCCATTGAATCTGTGCCATGTGCAATTTCATGAAGTAAACGCAAGAAGTCTTCTGAAATGATGAAATGTTTATTTTGCTCTATATAAATTCTCGTTCCGGGCTTTTTGTGCATTCATCCAAAGTTCTGGCACTAGGTAAGCAGCAGTAGTTGCCGTACGAAGCTCCACTGGACGCCATCAGCTGAAAAAAAAAAAAAGTAAATTACAACCGTGTATCATTTTAGTATATAGGCCTAACAGGAGTACTGCGTGTAGAGGTGAAACGTGCGTAAGTGGTGAATGGGCGGCATTACAAATAAATTCACTTTTCATACATTTCGTAGAATATAGACTCATCCCAAACCATGCCATAAAATATAAAGAAAAGAAAACATCTGATTTTCAAGCATTCCTCCCTTCCCGGGCATATTTCCTGCACTTTAAGGGCACAATTACACGGGTGACAGCGCGCTTCCAAAACAACTTGGCCTCAGCCGACGCGATGGTACGCCAAGTACACAGAGGTGGCCACAACACATGCATTTCCACAACACACTTTCAAGTTCTTGGTTTTTGAGCTCCTCGGAGTTATTTTTTGCGCGCCCTGCCAGCGCAAGCAACACGCTCCCGTGTTATCACTCTTGCCAATCGCTCGTCGCGTTTTCGACGAGCGTGAGTACCGAAAGAAGGTATATGTTGTCACAGGGCCATAAAGAGCGCCACAAACTTGTCCCACTAGAATTCAGTACAGGCCAGACGAACTGCCTCACCAGGGCCGAGCTGGTTTTCGCTAACTGCAGCACAACGCCAGGCGCGGCGCTCGTATACCTCAGTCCCAAAAAGTAGCGAACCTAATTACGATAATGTTGGGGGACACGGGAAGCGTCACGAACTTTTCCCAGTAAGATTCGGCACTCGCGAAGCCGTCAGCACGGTCGAGCTGCTTTTCGCTAACTGCGTCACAAAGCCGGGTGCGGCAAGCGTGCCCCAAAACTACCGAAAGTTACAATAATGCTGGGGCTCACAGAAAGCGTCGCAAACATCCCCCAGTACGAGTCATTAACTCAAATTAACTGCGCCAGAACGGTCGAGCTGTCTTTGGCTAACCTCGTCCGAATTCTCGGTTTGGTGCCGTAAGCCTAAATTTGCTTGAAATACGTCGCAGACTGTCAAACAAAACTTCTCACCTTGCCGCAGTCCAATAGTGCAGTGGTGCCGTGTCGAAGTGCAGAAGGAACGCAAGAATACGCCGGGAGCCTAACAAACACGCTACATCCCAAAGATACAGGTCGCCGAACAGGCAAACTTCACATGCGCAACCGGCCTCTCTAGATTCGGTGGCACCTCTGACGCATGACGCATATGCATGACGCATCATATGGCGCGTCTGGCGTGCCGCTATAGCTTGTTGCTAGGTAACGGGAAAGAAATAGGTCGCGAAGTATGAGTTCATTTATATGCAAAACTTTTTAGTTGTATATATCGGGAAAGAATAAAAAAGAAGGCTGTAAGTTCACTTCACATTCTTTTTTTTATGCTCGCGTCAATTAACGGATGGGATTAACACTAAGTGTGACGTGTTTCCTGTTGATAGTTTTCGCCGAGTGTCCCCTCTTCTTGAATTTCTTTCTCTTTGGTTCGGGCTTGGATCACGGCTTGAGGAGGCGTCCCGTGTATGAACGCAAAGCACTTCCGCCGGATGTCACGTGGTAGTGCCGGTGAAGAAAGCAGCAAAACTGCGAATGTCGAAACGTGCGTTTTAATGGGCGAACCTGTGCCCTCGAAAACAAGCTACACTCAAAGAACAAGAATAGCGGCGAACACAGTCGGCGATCGTCCAAAATCTGATCCGCGGGTCAAGCGCGTCGTCTTTTATACATGAGTCATCGAATGTTCCAGAGTAATTGCTGGTGCCCGCGTGTCCTCCAGAAAGTACTCTACAATTCGCGTCGCGCGCACATGCAATTAGATTAGACAAGCTTCGGTAGTGTTAGGAATGGCCTGCCGAGATGCCGCCATGCAAAGTTTTGCTAGCCAGGTGCGACAGCGGCGTCTACCTTTCCTGGAAAGCCACCGCCACCCTCTAGACACACGGCGTCACTGGCTCTACTGTGTGCGGAGAACAATACGCAGCGTCCTCGACCCTTCGTCGCGGGATTGCCGAGATGAGTTCGACGAAGCAGGCTTTGTGACTGAACCCGCAACCGCCGACCTGGTCGCGTGTTTCGATTTGCTCCCAAGCCCAGCGCTCGATCGCTGCGCCGCCATGCGCCGCCCGCACGTACCACATTTCTAGGTACTTTTTCGCCGAAGCGCCATGACACGCGCCCTAGATCCTTCTATGTATTTGGCTTTGCTCCCTGGCTGTGCCAGGTTGCGCGGTGTGTTCGGGCCAGCCTGCATTCGCTGAGTTTAAGCGGTGTAGGTAAATTTTAATTCTGAATGCTTAAGCTTACCTTAAGCTTACCTTGAGCTTAATTTGTATGCTTACCCAAAGAGAAAACCGTCCCTTCGTCCGTCCCGTAATAAGACGACCGCTTTCGAGACAGCGCCCGCAGTAGCGAACGAATTTGCCATTGTGCTGCATTCAGCTTCAACAGCAACGAAGCGGCGAAAACACAGTCTCAGTTAACGCCTCATTCTGCAGCTTTCGCAAATCGCTTTGAAGTCAAGCGGTCGTGCGTCTCTTTAAGACTATGTAAGCGGCCAAAACGCAGCACGCGAAGCTATGAGCTGTTGGCACTGTTTCGTGGGCATCGCAGATCGCTTTCAAGCTGCGGCCGACGCGGCGTTGCCATAAGGAGTCGCCGACTGAGTACGCTCATGGCTCAATAACAGAGAATTTTAGTGCGTCCAGTATTCAGGCAAGCGCAGGCGGTTTGCCGGTTGAACAGGGGCGTAAACGTGAGCGGCCAGATTGGTGGCGCCAGCTGTTGGCGCAAAGCTCAACCACACAAACACGGAGCCAATTGATATATTCTGCTTAGCTGCTGGTGTAAATTTTGGACAGCGGCGCAATCGTGTGGACAATTACGCCACTGCCGAAAATTTGCACCAGCAGTGAAGCAGAAGATAGTCGCTTAATGCAATTTTAGCTCTGTGTTTGTGTGGTTGAGCTCTACGCCACCACGGCGGCTGCACCGCTCTGGCCGCTCACGTTGCCCCCGCTCATCCGGCAATCCGCCCAAACCACCCCCGTTTGCCGGAATAGTGGACACGCTAAAAGTCTCCAATGGTTTCACGCGGATGAATAAGGCGCTGAAGAGCGATAACGGCTTATATAATGATCGGAACCGTCATCAGCGCACCTCGGGCCTCCACCTGCAGTACTTTGCTTGCGTCGTCAATGCTCCTTGCGCGACCGTCGGCACCAGTTCGTGTCGCCACTGAGCTGTCGTTAGTAATTGCCTAATCAAGTTACATAACATTGGTAATGACACCGGGCTGCACGGAGATTAGCTAGTGCCACAATGCTTACGCATAGTCTAACTCCCAGAGGAGTTTCTGCGTGATATTTTTCTTGTTCCTGGAGGTTTAATATGCGTACTTTATGGCGCCAGCGCCTTGTTATTGTTTCTGCTGGAAGAGAGATAGTTATGTCAGGAAGGAAAGGAAGCTTGAGCGCAGCGATGACGCGGCTAGTGGTGTGAGAAAACCTCCATTCCCCACGATCGATTATCCCAGCTTTTGTAGATCGAAGCGCCTCGCACACCACGACCAACTTCTTATCACATCCCTTTATCCCCTTATCCAAACTTAAAAATTTCGTCCAGTGTTGCGTCAGCTTCCGCACGCAACTCTTATTTCGAAACAGCGTAGGCGGCTTGTTTTGAAAAACCTATTTTCTCTTAGCGACAGCTGGGTGAGCAGATTGTGCGCCCAGGCAAAACATCTCCCCAGTCCCGCGTCAAGTACCTACAGGGATCTAGGGAGCGCACGCTGTGACGCTTCGGGGAAAAAGTACCTAGAAACGTGGTACACGCGAGCGGCGCATGGTGGCGCAGCGGTCGAGCGCTGGGTTTGGGCGTAAATAGAAACACGCGACCTGTTCTGCTGTGAGTAAGGGAGTTCGCGAGGGAATGCATCTGGCGGCAACGTCGCACGCGCCTTTCAGGACGCAAGACAATGGAAAGCCGGGGGCCACGCAGCGGGGGTCAGCTTGGTGAATAAGAGACGCCTCCTTTGGTCAAAAAGTAAGCCCCGAGTTCTGCGAAGCCCGTCTGGCCTCGGTGGGGGCAGTGAAAGCTGTGCGTACGTGTGTGTGTAAGCCCTGCCGCTCAAAGGTGGCTCGGCTGCGATGACTGGAACGTTTTTCTCTCACCTAGGGATCTGGGGAGCACAGAGTGTTTATAAGCAGCTGTTTGTCGGCTGCTAGGATGTGCTCGAGAAGGTGCTCGTCAGTATGCTCTGTGATCGTGCTCGTGAGCTGTGTGCTCGGGTTCGTATGCTGTATGCTTCGTCTTGCGCGCACCATTTGGGAGTCACGCTAGAATGTCGAATGTATCCCTTGTCCTAATGTAAAAATATGTAAATAAATCCTGCTCGCCCAGTCCTGTCCCCCCAAGTTCCTCCCTACGACCTCCAACTCCTACAGTAGCAACAGACAGCGGACAGAGCCACGAATAACATTCGAGAAACTTCGGATACATGTAGGCGCGTCGTGCGCTGAGCGATAACATTTGTTAGACGGTGAAACGCGGTCTTCGTTTGCGTTAGTAGGGCATCAGCTCTACAATTCAGTTTTATGCAAAGAAGTGTCCTGTGGTTTCCTAGCAGTAAACAAAACTCGCCAATAAATGGAAAGCTACGTTGCGGTTAGCGTAATCTGGTAACACTCTTTTTCCGTGGGGGCGCCTACCTTTCAATACGCTTCTTTCATGCGCGTCCTCTCCTGGGCGCTAGAAATTAACGCTCCTAATCAACGTAAGGTTGCAGTGGGGTTGTTTGGTTAACTTTTTGCGAGGATGCATCAAGAGGAAGCTTTAGCTCGGGGGCTCCTGTCTAAATACATGGGAAAGGAGAAATCATTTTTCTCGGTAACCACTGCACCATATTTGATGAAATTTGTTGCACTTAAAATAAAATGTTAAAATCTAATTACTGTTGGTAGGTATTTCTTTATTTAAGCCGTCCATTTTTTAATACAAATTGTCAAAATCGCAAATCTTCAGGAAGCGAAATTATCAAGTTTACAACTGTGTAACTCAGCAACTAAAATGATATTAATTCCATGAATGGCACCTAATGGTACTTATAAAGCGACAAAATTGATATATTATACATGGCTCGCAGTACTACTAAAGTACATTTAGTAAAAATACATGGCTCTCAAATAAACCACTAATTTGTGAGCAGACCTCTTGCAAACCCCTTGCAAACATTGTAACGAATTCATGTAACAGAAAAACTGAGATATCCCATTTGTCCGCTTTGCATGCTCTAATGGCTGCAGTTTACAGAAGCGCTATATGTGTTCTAGGTCTAGAGCTACGAATTTGTAAACCTCGGGCTTCTATTTTTTTTTTCACACTTACAAATTTTTGAAAATTCCTTTAATAAAGTACAGGTACTAAATCAAAGTTCCGCTTCCAACAGTCACTACAATTTAATTTTATCTCGCAATTGCAACATATTTTATTAAAATGGGCCCCGAGGTTATCTCAAAAAAGTGTTTCTGCGTTTCACATGCATCTGAATAGGTAGCCTCGGAGTTGAGCCCGTGCTAAAGCTTCTTTTGAGGACTACATGTTTAGTGTCGATGTTTCGCTGACTGATTCAAAGTATCAGCGCAAGAAAGTTTATAGGAGTTAGATTTGTACGGCGCACACATGCTGACGACGTGGTTGGAGTGATGCTCCTTTTCCGTCCTCGTCCCCTTCTCTCCTGAATAAACCCATTAAATAGAAGAAAAAAAATGGAGAAAGCTAAAGCTTCGCCTTTTAGAGTGGAACGCGATAACATTCAAAGACCCCTGACTGATTTTCATGCTTCCCGGCAACTGCAGCTGGGAAACGCTGGTGGCGAACGCTATCCACGAACGGAAGCTTTCTGGTAGAAACGCGGCCTCTTGCGCGGGTCGAGCTCCTGTTATTGTTTCGCACTTTTAATATTTCAGTCTGAGAAGAGCTAGCTAAAAAGCTATGCGCTATCGGTGTTTTCTTTTTCATTACATTTGTTCGTGGGCTGCCGTTCTCAAAATTCCGAGGAATAACTTCGTAAAGAATGAAAGGCATGATATGAGCAACTTTAGTGGTAGGAGAATGGTCGGGCATGCGTGGTTTGGAATTTGGTTCAAGATTATTTTTGCCGAAGCGACGTCTGACGCCGGTTGACGCGCTGCTGCCCAGGCAGGCAACGCAGCCGATGGATCAAGTGTGGAATATGCAAAGCGGCTGCATGCAGCAGGTTTGTGATGCTTTAAAAAGCGTTTTGGTTGTTTACAGTAATTTGTGTGCTTATTTGGGGCAGAAACAGGCACCAATTCTGTAAGATGCATCGACCAACCTTGTAGTAATGGCAATAAATGAATAAGTGAAATAATTAGAGAATGCATGAATGAATTGGAACTTGCATTTAAGTTGCCTCGAGGTGTATTGAAAAGCGAGAGCAAGAAAGAATGAAGGATTGGACAAACGCAGAGAGATTGGCTGCGTTGCAATTACGAGGCGATTGAAAAGGCCAACCAAGAATTATTGAATGAATGTGAGAAACTGTTTTACTAAAGTTACCTCGAGATACACTAAAAAGGCCAACTGGACACGCACGATTTGTGTATCTAAGTTATGATTCGGTCAACAGCGCAAATGTTTTTTTTTCTTTTTCTTTCTATCTTCAATACAGGAACATCTTCCTTTGGGTTCGGAATCCTCGCTGTGATCCCCGTGACCGTGGTGGTCCTCTGCCTCTTCGCCTGTTGTGTGTACGTAGCACCTCGATCTGCACCTTGGCGGTATTTCGACGCTCGGAAATTGGCGTCGCTAAGTGCGCGGTTGGGCTACGCGTTGGCCTCACGACCTAAGGTAACCAAATGCTAGGCTACACATTTCTAAATGAGTTGGTCAAAAATGCCACAGATGTTGAATTGATCTCCTTCATTTAGATATGAAGCATATATTTATAACCCTTCACTGTTTTACCTTTTACTGAAATACTATGTTTCTCTATATCTTTAGGTTCTGATCCAGTGAATCTTTCGGAACATATTTGTATATTTTATTAATTTCTTTTATGCACATATTTGGCTGTTTTTACGTTAAGTGGTTTTCTGTAGTTTTCTTGCATTTCCTGCACACTGATTTTCTCCTGTGCAAGTATAGAATTGATATGACTGTACGCCATGCTCTGTTGAACGGACCCAGTCAACATTTTTCAATATTTTTGTCCGGACTCCAAAAATCTGATAGATATTGACTACATCTAAATGAAATTGAAATGAATAATATACACACGATATAAACTGAAATAAAGGACAAACGATCAAGCGCCTAATTTTTAATAACCATAGTGGTCCTTTTGGATTAATCGATTAATTCATTGATCAATCGATCGGGCTATCAGAAAAGATACAGACGACGCAAATAAATGGCATAAACTCATGATTTAAAAAATTGACTCACCATCTCCGCCTTGCAAACGTGGCTGTCTAGCGAAGTTGTTGCAAAATAACCACTACAACTGCTGAGGGGCGTATGCAATGCTTATATTATGGTTGGGATGCTTGTTTTGAACTTTATGTTTATTGAAATGAATCCTGTTCTGTGTGCTGTATGGGTGATTTCAATGAATGCATGGACTGTTTGCTTCACTTGGCTGAGCTCTTGTAGCTTCTGTCTGATGGGATTATGAGCCATTGCAAATTTTGCTTACTTACGGGGGTATGAGACATTGCTTACGGGGGCATGAGCGTATGAGCCTTAAGTGGCTCATACCCCCCGATGGTTTGGAAAGCTACTAACTGTTAAGTGTGTTGGCAATCCATACTCAAAGAAGAATGGCGCAAATTAACAGGCACGATATAGCAAACACGGACAAGTGCAGGGTAGCAACAATGATTTATTTTGAAAAACACGCCATATAGATACCCTGGCATAAACACCTGTGGCACCTTCAAGATTAGTGGTTAAATAATCAATTGCTAGTTCGTGCAGACTCACCGATGGCCTCGCCACGCACATCTCACCGCACTATCAGAATGCTTCAGCGATCTCCCTCGCTATCCTATCATTCTGTCTTGACAGCACCTTAGTTTCTTTTAGCAACGATTTGCACTTACATTCTTTGCCCTTTCAAAGAAGCTCTGTGGTCCATTAATGGGTTGTTCAAACACCGTCCTGTTTGGCCGATGTACTATTTCCCCGCGAGGCAGGGTAATATGATACACTACACCCTTTCCACACTCAACCAACCTGTCACGGTGTTTGACATCACAATCACTCCACTTCTGTGTATTCCCTTCAACCTTCCTCCCTATCGCTGCCTAGATACGGCCCAATTTGTTTCTTGCCGAGAAGACGGCATTTACGCCAAATCTATTACCCACCTTTTGCATTCGGTGAGACAAGTTGTGCAGATATGGCATACTGACGGCTGGCTTATCTTTACCGTTGACCTCTCTTGTCATGACATATTTTGCTTCCAATTTTAGATTGCTCAGTAATCTTTCACTGAGCGAGGCTAAAGTACTTACTGGATAACTTGATTGCCTGAGCCTGTTGAGTTGATTAGAAAAAGCTTCACTTATTCGATGCGGGCAGGACTTGCGCAATGCGGCTTGTAAACAGGATGTGGCAATACCGTTCTTCACTAGCTTCGAGTGATAGGAATGGAAATCCAGAATGGGCTTCACAGACCTCGGTGAATACACTCAACAAGCATGCTCACCCCCAATTCGGATATATAGATCCAAAAACTGTATAATCTGCTCCCTAGGTACTTGAAAGGTGAAGTTCAGTCCACGACCCTTCTCCTTAAATATCTTGAGCACATTCAATCTAGTACTGACGCAGCCGTTCGCTTCAACAAAAACAAGATATTCGTCAACATAACGCATCGTTTTTAACACGACACCTTCCAAAACGCCCGTTAGGTCACGATCGATCCTACTCAGGTAAATTTCACTAAATATTGGCGCCACGCGGGAACCTATGCAAACTCCCAGTCTCTGGGTATAAACTTCATCAGACCAAGCGATTAGCGTCGAGGATAAATACACGGACAGCAGTTTCAGAAATGCCGCCACAGAAACACCACACTTGGAAACACAGTTCATCATTGTCATTCTGTATGCAGTCCTGCACAAACCTCATCAAAGTGTCATCCTCCAAAGAGTAGAATAAGTCCTCCACGTCAATGCTAAACAGAGGCATGGGGCAAGGAGCTCCTGTTTCCAGGAATTTGATGACGTCACCAGAGTTTTTCACAGAGAAAGGATCATCGATGTATGGTGAAGAGATGTGTTTTTGCAGCTATCCAGATACCAAATACTGCCAGGTTCCATGTTGAGATACTATTGCCTGAAATGTATTGCCTGTTTTGTGTGTTTTAACAGTGTAGGAACAGACTGCCCACAAAGAATTGCCATTTATTTATAAGATGATTGCGTTGATGTTGCTGCTACCATCGTTGATCCTATATACCTGATGGCGCTAGTCCAGCCCCTTCTACCGAGGTGCTCTATGAGTGCTGTCCACTACATGACTCCCCCCTAGCGATTAAGGCAGCGCCGTTGAGCGGTTTAAGTTGTGGAGATGGCACTGCCAGAGTCTAGATAAGCTGGCTTCAAGTGGTCGATCGAAATTGTCCCTTCGCGTTCGCTGACAAGAAGTGTGAAAAACTTGGCGTCACGGTTGAGGACTTTGAAGGGACCGTCGTAAAGAGCTTGCAAAGGCGCGCGAGCAGCGTCGTCAGGGATAAATACGTGACTGCTATGAAGTAAATATGGGCTCGTGTAAACATTTCTGCGGTCGTCACGAAGCGGCGGTAGTATAACCGTGGCCATTGTAATGCGAAGGCGGTCGGCGTAGGATTGTAGGTCAGCAGATGGTGGTTCCGAGGCGAAGAACTCACCGGGTACACCAAGTGTCGTGCCGAAAACGAGTTCTGCTGAGGAGCACTGTGCATCCGCTTTCACACCTGTGCGAATACCTAGTAGAACCAAAAACAAGCGCTCTGTCCATGGAATCATGGAGTCATGGGCACGAAGTGCTGCTTTCAGTTGACGGTGGAAGCGTTCTACCGTGGCACAGGAACTTGGGTGATAAGCTGTCGTTTGTATGCGCGTTACACCCGGGAGAGAGCTTGAAAGAGGGAGGAGTCAAATTGTCTTCCTCTGTATGTCGTTATGGTGTGTGGCACGCCGTAACGAGAAATGCAGGTGTTTAAGATGACCTGAGCTACGGGCTCTGCAGTAATGTGAGGGAGTGACATTGCTTCAGGCCAGCGCGAGCAACAATAGACGACCTGTGAAGCTGCTCCTGCGCAATACATTATAACAAAGGACAGCGTCATTGAAATTTTATGCGAAGCATAAGAGCTCAACCCAGCTCCTCAGGCGCGGCGGTGTCGCCTTCAATGACCTTTAGTGACCCCATGCCATACCACGTGACACCGTGACGTCACGACAGAGGAGAAACGGGGCTCCAACTCGCGCCGTCGCTCGCGGCGTCGCCTTCAAGGCTGACCACGTGACACCGTGACGTCACGACAGAGGAGAAACGGGGCTCCAACCAAAGCCACCTAGAAAAAAATGTAAGGCCTCCGCATCACATCCTCTCCCCTGTCAATACGTCACGAGAGTCGGATGGTAGCGGTGGATGGGGGAGCGCTGCGTTTCTAGAACGCGGCGCTCCCGTTCTGAAAACAAATTTTCTCCGTGGCTGCAACGCTAGCGCGGCAACGCGTGGAGCATTTGCTTGGTGGCTTTGGTGGGGCATACTGCACCGTAAACGCGATTGCTTTTCTTCGATTGTGCGTGATTCGTCGTACACGGAAGCGCAACGATGCCTGGCTGTTGTTGCGCACCAAACTGCAAGTCCAATTATGACGGAGGACAAAGTGTCCGAGTGCACAAGTTCCCATCTGACCGAGCCACTCGGGAAGCATGGACGAGAGCAGTTCCTCGGAAGGACTTCTCGCCAACGAAGTACACAGTGGTAAGTATTTCTTCTCTCTATTGTTATTCTGGGTTTCCAGACGAATAGCTTTCGTCAGCATAGTGCGCAATGCATTCGTGCACGCGTGCACAATAGATGGGTCTCTGCACCTGTCAACGCGTTTGTAAATTCAACGTTTTCGTCGAGCTTCATACCTGTAACGGCTTGTTTTTTTTTTTTTTTTTTATTTCAGCTCTGTGAAAAGCATTTCTTGCCATCGGATTACTTGAAGACGACATCTTACACGGAGGCCAAGAGAGGAAAAGTGGTCGAAGTTGCCATGAAAAACATCCGTCTGAAGAAAACTGCAGTTCCGAGCTTGTTTCCCAATTGCCCTGCCTATTTATCGCGTCCGCAAGTGTGCGTTCGAGAAGCGCCGGCTGCCAAAAGAGCACGCTTGGAAGCCACATATTTGTAAAAAGCAATAATGCTTTCTCAGCAAACCCAAGGAGAAGAGGACGCCAAAAATCTGGTTGGTAGCTTTGCGGACTTGCTGAAGGCCTTGCCAAGCTTTCAGTGTTCGGACTTCTGGACAGTTTTGAACAAGGGCTCCAAAGTTTTCTTTTTGGACTTGCCACTTCAATCTGCTCCTGCAGTCCGTGCTTCGGTGATCGTGTCCACAGACCTGCGCGTCGAAGTATTTTTTGGTGAAACGGGTGTGAGAAAGTGTGGTGATGTTTTAGTTCCTGAAAAGCTGTGCGACTTGAGAGATTTGAAAAGTGTGTTACACATGATCGAACAGACACGTAAGGATATCAGCACTGAGCGTACTGAAAAGGCCCGTCATCTACTGACATTGGTTTCAACATTGCTAGAGGAAGTAAGTGGAAAACATTTCGCATGCGAATTGCAAGAATGGCATTTGGAAGTGCTTAAATTCTTGAAGAGTCAAGTTGATCTTGTTTTGAATGATGCTGGCGGATATCCCCCCGATTTATTGGTTTTTGCTAGCCTTTTGTTCACAATTTCACCTCATGCATATAGATTCCTGAGAAGTTCGATGAAGCTTAAGATGCCGCATCCTGATACGATCAGAAGACTGTGTTCATCGTACGATGTACGCCCTGAAACGGAGCAGCAAGAATGTAGCTTTCTTTCCTATGCAAAGCGTATTGTAAGCACATATAAAGAGCATGAAAAGACTGTAACGTTAATGATTGATGAGATTCACCTTCAATCATTTTTTGATTACAAGGCTGGGTTGGTTACTGGTGCTGCGGTAAATTAATCGACTGCAGCAAAAACTGCCCACGTATTTATGATACAGAGCCTGCTTTCTTCAAACAAGGATGTTGTACACATCCTTGCTGTGGCACAAATCGATGCTAAGGCGCTGCACGACTTCCTTCGGAAGATTGTTCTTGATCTAGAGGCATCTGGTTTTAGAATAATCGCAGTGATCTCGGACAATAACTCCATAAACAGAAAAGCCATGTCCTACTTCGCTAAGCCGGCAAGTGTCAGCATTGTTTACCAGCATCCTGCTGACCCATCACGACCCCTGTTTTTTGTGGTGGACCCAGTTCACATACTAAAGTGTATAAGAAATAGCTGGCTGAATCAAAGAAACATTGGCAAATGCATGTACTTTCCTGAACCGAAGAGTGATGAGGCTGAACCAAAGATACTTACAGCATCTTTCAAGGTATTATGCCAGCTGCACGAAGCTGAAAAGCATGAGCTCTTGAAGCTAGCACCAACGCTCACTTTGAAAGCACTGAACCCCCCTCAAACATGGAACGGCAGAACGTTAAACTGGCGTTAAAGATTTTTAACTCATCTACTGTTGCTGCTCTCAGTGTTGCAACGTTCCAGCATGCAAAGGAAACCTCTCAATATGTCGACACCATTTTGACTTGGTGGAACATTGTTAACGTCAAGACGCCAAGAAAAGGACAGCGGTTGCGAGATCAATTGCAAGGTCCAATAGTTTCATCGTCATGTCCTCAACTAGAATTCTTAGACAGAATAGTTCAATGGCTTGATCACTGGAGAAGCCTCGAACATGACAATGGCCGCTTGACACGTGAAACGCACATAGCTTTCAGCCACACTACCCATGCCTTGCACGAACTTGCCATATACTGTCTCAAAGAGCTTCATTTCGAGTATGTTCTTTTGGGCAAATTTCAAACTGATAGCTTAGAGGATCGCTTTGGAAAGTACCGGCAATTGTCTGGTGCCAATTACCACGTGTCTATAAGGCAGATATATGAATCTGAAAACAAATTGCGTTTGCAGAAGGTTCTGCACATGCCAGATTTGGACATTCTACTACCACCGAGCGCGAACACGTTGGAGACAAGTGTACATTCAGGAAACGGACAGTTTCAAGTCACTGTGACCGACTCCGACATTGAGAAAAAAAACGTCAAGGCTACCGGCACTAACCTATGTTGCCGGCTATTGTGCCCATGCAGCTCTAAAAAAGCTGACATGCGCATCTTGCAGTGAAAGCCTTGTGATGCAAGACGTCGATCTAGAGGACCCTGAGAATGCATTAATCACGAAGATGACAAGGGGTGGCCTGAAGTTTCCACGAGCAGTTGTAGTTAATGCTGTACTCTTTACTAAAATTATATTGGACAAGCTCAGGACACCAGAATATGCCGTACGACTTTTCAGCCTTCCTAGGCAGAAACATACTCTTATCGGCCTTGTGTTCGCTACCCTTCATGACTTTGAGGATGTCGATGTGTGTGATTTCGGTCATCCTGCACAGGAGGTAATGGGGCATGTTGTAAGTGCTGCAGCGAATACACTGCTGAACAACTTGTGCCGCACAGAAAACAACAAATTACGCAACGCCAAGAACGACCGAAAATTGCAGACCTTGAAGGCCTGAGATGTTTCTCATTATTTATTTTTTACTCATAAAGCTCTGTTTTGTTGAACATCTACGTATGCTTGTGTTGACAGAACCCTTGTAAAAAGAAACCTGTGGCGTAGCTAGGACTTATTTGCCTACATTATCAAAATTTAAACCCTGCATTTTGGCCAATTCAAATAGTATTTGAGTGCATTGTGCTACCTGTTTATGATTCGAACTCTCCATGCTACCGCAATCCATTAATTGCATGTTTTCCTTTAGGACTGAGAGTAGGCCTCTCGTTTTTTACTTACTTTTCACCATTATCTCAGTATTTTATGAAGACCAATAAGGCCTGCAAACAAGGCGGGTGGAAATAAAATAACCACAAGAAATGGTACAACAAAGACGGAAGCTTATTCTATTTGAGAATTAGTTGTGCGTGACCCTATAATAATAAAATTTTAACAATAAAATGAACCTCGATATTCGTGTGTCCAGCGAGGACTTTTACGCAATGCAAGAGTGAGAATGATAATTGTCTATGGAAGATTTAAAATGTTTGTTTCTGAATGCAGTTCTTATCATTTGTGAATAAAGTATATTCTGTGTCTTCAATATGCAGTTTTCCTCTTTCTTTCTTTCCGTCTAAGGTTAAAGTGACTAAGCTGCATGCAGTTTGCTTGTCTTAGTCCCGACCAAACATCACAAGCACAATAAGGCAGGTCGTGTTGCGATACACGCAAAAAAGAAATGTCGCCAGGCAAGTAATCTAAGGAAGGTATGAAATAATGTTGCTTTCTATGGTGGTGTTGACTGCGGTGAACCAGCGGCTCCCCCTTATTTTTTGCGTCAGCTATACGTGTCTTGCTTTCGAACCGAAGCATATGCATTTATAAGGTGCTGGCACTTTAAGGACAGCACTAATTTTCCCATGCCATAGTATCCGCGACGCGCAAAGAGACACCCTGCAAGCGCAACGAACCTAGGCGCGGAGACGCCGACGGCGTCGACTGTCCGGCTCATCCGACTAGCGTGACGTCACAACAGCGTGCGGAGGCCTTCCTTTTTTTTCTAGGTGGCTTTGCTCCAACTCGCGCCGTCGCTCGCGGCGTCGCGGCGGTATATAAGCAGCTGCGCTTGTTTCTAGGTGGCTTTGGCTCAACTCTTGCAAGATGGGCTGGGTGGGAATCGAACCAGGGTCTCCGGAGTGTGAGACGGAGACGCTACCACTGAGCCACGAGTACGATACTTCAAAGCGGTACAAAAGCGCCTCTAGTGAATGCGGTGTTGCCTTAGAAACGAGCTGTTTCTAAGGCTCAGGTGTGCGTCGCTTGCTCACATTTCGTTGCCGCGCCGAACGCTGCGTTGCTCGACGCTCACCGCGTCCAATGCGGGGCGCGTAGTCGCTGCGCCGTAGCCCATTGTCTTGCACCCCTTGGCGGGTCGACGGGAACGCTGTCGCGTTCCACTCTTGAAGGCGAAGCAGAGTAACGCATGAGTTGTTTCTTCGTCTAGCCGAACCAAATATAGCCAAGCAACAGCAGTTCACCAGGCTAAACAGTGGTTCAACAACTAAAATAAAGGCTAGTATGCTTCGCATCCTGGGCTTAACCTTAGCTAAGCCACAGCCATTTTTTTTCTCACGTCGTTGCATATGTACAAAAATGTGCACAAGGTTATTGAATGACAGGGAGAGAGAGATGCAAATAAGAGAAGGGCAGGGAGGTTAACAAAGTTTCGTTAAAATATTTGTGCTCAAATTGTTCATTTCGTGGTCTTTACATTTTTCATATCAGCGGCATGGACAGCTTTGCTGGTTTCAAACTGATATAGTTGTAAAGTTCGTGTTATATTTTCTTTACCTATTAAATAGACAGAAAACATGGAAGCATTGATATCAGTTATATCGCGTACAATTTTTGAGGCATACGAGCATATTCTTTTATAAAAAAGTGCATACTTTACCTTCCTTGACCGTACGTAGCGTTCAAGAATTCGTTTGCAGCATTTTGGCAATGGCAATGTAATTACTATTGTTACGCGAAGGACGAGTCAGTAAGACGAGCAACTATTTACAGGTTATATTTACAACAGCGGTTGTGGTTGCTGTCCTGAGTGGCCGTGGCACATACCCACAATGGGGGATTGGCCATGAATCGGGTGGTTCAATTAGGTGCATAAAAATACTAATAACAAGGGAGTTAACAATTTCAGCGTTGGAGTTTAAAAGTAAACGCTTTGTGTTTGGCGAAAAAAGGAAATAATCAGAAGAAAACCGGGTATAAAATAATAATAATAATAATAATAATAATAATAATAATAATAATAGATAAGAAATAAAAGAAGACTATGGTTGGGAGGGAGAACGATCAGTCTAACATGGCAATCGATTGGTTTCAATGAGGTAATTTTGGATTGCCAAGCAAACATTTGTGTGACTGAACCCAATAATGGAGGCTCCAAAAGATAGGATCACAGACACTGATAAAGTTAGACCAAAAGAGCGAAGCGGGATTTCAAGTAGTCGTTTTCTTATAATAGAAAAACGTCTGCAAGACAACAAGAAATGGCCTATTGTCTCCGCTTCGCCACAGAATGAGCATAATGGTGAGGGGATCAGACCATACCTGTGGAGGCAGAAGTTCATTGCAGGTATACGGCAGCGCAGCCTCGTGATGGACACTTCAATTTTCCGTGTTCGGCAAAAATCTCTGTGCCAAGGGTGCAGGAGATGTCCGTAATCCACAGAGTTGGTAATTGCGGAGCCTGATACTGCCTGTATAATGACACTCCTGTGAAATCTAGCAGCAGTAACATGAGCAATCAAAGGGCAGCAAGGGAGAATCGGGCCACTTATCGATGCCTTGGCTAGAGAGTCTGCAATTTCATTTATGATTAGTCCTTTATGGCCAGGCACCCAAATTAAACGCACGCTTGTCAAAGACCCAGGTACCAATGATTGAAACGTTCTCATCATGCGAGAATCACTAGAAGCAGTAAGGGATGAGCACAATGATAACGAATCAGTGGCTGTCACGGCTGACGTAATTGATGGTCCTAATTTGCGTAATGCCAGCACCACGGCCATGAATTCCAGCGCTGACCAGTTAGATTCACAGCACGAGCCCAGTTTGTTCTTCCTCCTCTTGAGTGATGCCGCCCACGCACCTCGTTCAAACAAGCAAATATCACACGCGTGTAGCATAATCCTCTGGCGGCAGAAGCGACGTCCCGGAGCGTCTAAATGTCATCACTGGGAGGGTGATACTGCTTCAGTCGTGTAACGTGCACGATATCACTGAACTGGGACGCAGACGGGGCGTCAGGGGCGATCTCGTAGGTGACGGGAGTCACGGCACGAAGCCCTTGATATGGGCCCGTGTAACGAGACAGCAGTTTTTCTGACAGGCCGACCTGACGTGACGGAGACCATAGAAGCACCAAACAACCAGGCGACAAGTGCACGTCTCGGTGTCGCTGGTCGTAAAAACGCCTTTGACTGTCTTGGGATTTCAGAAGGTGGTCACGGGCAATTTCCCTTGCGTGGGCACAGCGGGTGATGGCGTCAAATGCATATTCACTGGTCGGTGCTGCGTGAACTGGGATGGTTGTGTCGAGGGGCAGCGCTGGTTCTCGGCCGAACAGATGGGAAAATGGGAAATAACCGGCTGTGTTGTGGCGCGAGCAATTATAAGCAAATGTGATTAACGGTAGAGCGAGGTCCCAGTCAGTGTGGTCTGAAGAGACATATTTCGCGAGCATGCCTGTGAGAGTGCGACTGAGACGCCCCGTGAGACTATTTGTTTGCGGATGGTATGACGTGGATAGCTTGTGCCTAGTGGCACATGACTGCAGCATGTCCGCGATAACTTTTGATAGGAATGTCCGGCCACGGTCAGTGAGAAGTTGTCGCGGAGCTCCATGTAATAAAATCACGTCGTGTAGAAGAAAATTGGCGACATCTGTGGCGCAGCTTGTAGGAAGCGCTCGGGTGATGGCGCAGCGCGTGGCGTAATCCAAGGCCACAGCGATCCACCTGTTCCCAGAGGTAGAAAGAGGAAAAGGGCCAAGTAAGTCCAAACCAACCCGAAAGAATGGTTCCGCGGGAATGTCGAGTGGTTGAAGGTACCCAGCAGGGAGCGTCGATAGCGTCCTGCGTCGCTGGCATTTCTCACACGCAGCTACGTATCTTCGAAGAGAGCGAGCAAGCCCTGGCCAAAAGAAGCGTCGGCGGATCCAGTCGTAGGTACGTGACACACCCAGGTGACCGGCAGTGGGGAGGTCGTGAAGTTCGTGGAGAACAGCCGAGCGAAGGTGTTTAGGGATCACAAGGAGTAATGCAGGGCAGTCGGGGTGAAAGTTCTGGCTGTAGAGTAAGCCATCTTGAAGTGTGAATAAGCGAAGGGAACTGTCTGTTAGTGGCGATTCCAGGCGGTTAGTGATGATACGCAAGGACGGGTCACGGCGCTGCTCGTCGGTGACATGGAGCAGTGGAAAAACAGAGAAAAACACAGGCGTCGGTGTCAGTATCAGACGTAGAGGTCGCGTCTTCGACTGGGTAGCGAGACGGGCAATCTGCGTCCTGGTATTGGCGTCCCGACTTGTAAGTGACTGTGTAGCAATCAAACCCCGGCCCTCAGTCCCCAGCAGCTGCGAAGGAACTGACCACGGCGGCGGTCAGACCTGTGACGCAGCAGAGGGTGCTAAGAATACCTGGGTCCGAACAGGCCCCCATAGGAATCTTAGAAGAGATTACTGTTGGGCTAGTTGGTCATCCATACTTGAAGTAGTAGCTCAGCGCGAATAAAACCACGGAAACAAGAAAGACGGACAAGGACAAGCGCAACCTGGCAACGTTTAACGCTAGAACGTTATCTAGCGAGGCGAGTCTAGCAGTGCTAGTGGAGGAATTAGAGGGCAGTAAATGGGATATAATAGGGCTCAGTGAAGTTAGAAGGACAAATGAAGCATATACAGTGCTAAAAAGTGGGCACGTCCTGTGCTACCGGGGCTTAGCGGAGAGACGAGAACTAGGAGTCGGATTCCTGATTAATAAGAATGTAGCTGGTAACATACAGGAATTCTATATCATGAACGAGAGGGTGGCAGGTCTTGTTGTGAAACTTAATAAGAGGTACAAATTGAAGGTTGTACAGGTATACGCCCCTACATCCAGTCATGATGACCAGGAAGTCGAAAGCTTCTATGAAGACGTGGAATCGGCGATGGGTAAAGTAAAAACAAAATACGCTATACTGATGGGCGACTTCAATGCCAAGGTAGGCAAGATGCACGCTGGAGACAAGTCAGTGGGGGAATATGGCATAGGCACTAGGAATAGCAGGGGAGAGTTATTAGTAGAGTTTGCAGAACAGAATAATATGCGGATAATGAATACTTTCTTCTGCAAGCGGGATAGCCGAAAGTGGCCGTGGAGGAGCCCGAATGGCGAGACTAGAAATGAAATAGACTTCATAATCTGCGCTAACCCTGGCATCATACAAGATGTGGACGTGCTCGCCAAGGTGCGCTGCAGTGACCATAAGATGGTAAGAACTCGAATTATCCTAGACTTGAGGAAGGAACGGAAGAAACTGGTACATAAGAAGCCGATCAATGAGTTATCGGTAAGAGGGAAAATATAGGAATTCCGGATCAAGCTACAGAACAAGTATTCGGCTTTAACTCGGGAAGAGGACCACAATGTTGAAGCAATGAACGACAATCTTACGGGTATCATTAAGGAGTGTGCAATAGAAGTCGGCGGTAACTCCGTTAGACAGGATACCAGTAAGGTATCGCCGGAGACGAAAGATCTGATCAAGAAACGCCAATGTATGAAAGCCTCTAACCCTACAGCTAGAATAGAACTGGCAGAAATTTCCAAGTTAATCAACAAACGTAAGACAGCTGACATAAGGAAGTTATAATATGGATACAATTGAACATGCTCTTGGGAACGGAGGAAGCCTAAAAGCAGTGAAGAAGAAACTAGGACTAGGCAAGAATCAGAGTATGCATTAAGAGACAAAGCCGGCGAAAGCGATCATTATTAATATGGATGAGATAGTTCAAATGGCTGAGGAGTTCTATAGAGATTTATACAGTACCAGTGGCACCCACGACGATAATGGAAGAGAGAATAGTCTAGAGGAATTTGAAATCCCACAAGTAACGCCGGAAGAAGTAAAGAAAGCCTTGGGAGCTATGCAAAGGGGGAAGGCAGCTAGGGAGGAACAGGTAACAGCTGATTTGTTGAAGGATGGTGGGCAGATTGTTCTAGAAAAACTAGCCACCCTGTATACGCAATGCCTCATGACTTTGAGCGTACCGGAATCTTGGAAGAACGCTAACATAATCCTAATCCATAAGAATGGGAACGCCAAAGATTTGTAAAATTGTAGACCGATAAGCTTACTGTCGGTTGCCTACAAAGTATCTATTAAGGTAATCGCAAATAGAATCAGGAACACCTTAGACTTCTGTCAACCAAAGTACCAGGCAGGATTTCGTAAAGGCTACTCAACAGTAGACCATATTTACACTATCAGTCAGGTGATAGAGCAATGTGCGGATAACCAACCCTTATATATAGCTTTCATTGATTACGAGAAAGCGTTTGATTCAGTCGAAACCTCAGCAGTCATGCAGGCATTACGGAATCAGTGTGTAGACGAGCCGTATGTAAAAATACTGAAAAATATCTATAGCGGCTCCACAGCCACTGTAGTCCTCCATAAAGAAGGCAACAAAATCCCAATAAATAAGGGCGTCAGGCAGGGAGATACGATCTCTCCAATGCTATTCACAGCATGTTTACAGGAGGTATTCAGAGACCTGGATTGGGAAGAATTGGGGATAAGAGTTGATGGAGAATACCTTAGTAACTTGCGATTCGCTGATTACATTGCCTTGCTTAGCAACTTTGGGAATCAATTGCAATGCATGCTTACTGGCCTGGACAGGCAAAGCGGAAGGGCGGGTCTAAAAATTAGACGATCGACGCTTAGACGATCGGCGGGGAATTTCGCGGGAGGTGGGTTGCCCAATCGTGTTTCGTCGCTTTATAGCTGAGACAATCGGCAGGGAATGCCGCGGGGGGCGCGTTTCCTTTCTTGGTCTCTCGCTGTATAGGTTGATGATGATGATATGTGTTTTCTGTGGCGCAAGGGCCAGGTGTGGCCAAAGAGCGCTATGACTGATAATGTTGTGTTAAGCGCTGATTGGTGAGTTGCGATGATGGGACGTAACATGGCTGTAAAGTGGCCTAAAATCAATCGCTATCGTAGAAGCGTAAAATGGTATTTAGTGTAAAATTACGACAGTGATACGCGGAGTGGTCTATTAGTGTAGTACGAATGACAAGTGATCATGGGGCTAAAATGCAAGAATATGAAAATAGCACGTATGACTCCTTAAGGCCTTTGAGCCCAAAGGCTGGGAGGCAGGTGCTTTCTTTTAATGCAGCTACCGCATCAGAAGCCTCTGTTAAGAGGCCGTGCTATAGATTTCCTGACGCTATAACATGAAATCTATGTACATCTTTTAAAAATTCGTACAAGGATCGATATTTAAACAGAGGTTCTATACCTATGATCATTAGAGGATGGAGTGGAATTCTCTGCCGGTGTGGTAATGGAAAATGCTTTTTCCTGTCAGTGTCTAATTCAGTGCATTGCAGCAGGATGTGAAGCACGGTAAGTGGCTCACCACATCACACGTTGGTGGATCACCACTGGAAAAGAGGCATGCGTGTGTACTGTGTACTGTGTGTGTGTGTCCTATCCTAAGTCTGCAAAGTGTTAGTTCTGTACGGCGGTTCTTTGATACCTGCGGCCAGTTGCCAAGATACGGCTTAATAAAATGTAGTTTATTTTCTGCTTATTTATCCCACAACCGCTGCAGTAAGCCCTCAGCTTTTTCCTTGGTGAGGGCTTGAGGTCCATTACAGCGACAGTCGAGGAAGAGTTGGCAGCGTTCGCGTGGACGGATGTGGCTAGCTGGTCAGCCAACACGTTTCCTTCAATCTCTCGGTTCCCCGGCACCCATCATACCACGATATGCTGCTTGGACACATAGGTGGTGCATAATACTGAGTAAAGGGATAGAATGACAGAGTTCTTATATTTTTTGACAATCTTCAAAGCGTTTACGGCGCTCAAATAGTCTGTGTACATAACTGCCTTTGGGATATTCAATTCTTTAATGCGTTTAACGGTGGTGTTGGATCTGGAGGACAATACCAATTGCTGTCCCCCAGATATTGGACCTTGCCGTTTGGTGCGGGAATTGGCCGAGGTTGAGGAGGACTTTGAGATGAAAACTGGAGGTTTATTTACATTAATTACAGTGAGAGTACAAATAAATTAACAGTCATAAAGTCCTTACGGGCCGGCAGCAACTCGGACGCTGCGGCCCGTGGCAAGAAGCTCGAAAGAGATGAATGAAGGAATGCTCTCTTGCTGCTCCCGGTCTCTGGCTTTTAATCCCTTCGGTGTCTCGAAGTCACGTCACGCTCGGCCAATCGGCGAGCCCGCTCAGGTGACGCCATTTTCGGCCAATGGTAGGCGCCTGTGCGATTGTGTCACACCCGGCGCACAGGGTCGCTCCTTGGGCCCCAATTGTCCGAGCGCTTACTTCTCTCTGCGGTATTGCCATTCTAACTTGCAAGCACCGTCACAAAGCGTATGGGGGGATTGCTGCCAGGGCTTCACGGTGCATTACAGCCGTCTTGCCTCGGGACCCATGTTACCTGGAACCGTGCCAGGCTCCCGCTACACTTTCGGGAAGAGTAAAGCAGTGAATAGCTCCACCTGCGGCGCACGAAGTGGGGGACGCCAACTCGTTTGCACGTGCCGCGCCTCGGGAACGGGGTAGATGTGCTTCTGCGCTCCTTAATTAGCTGTGGCGCGATTCGATGTGGTCTGGTGAACTCGAAGGAGGCTCAGGAAAAGGTCCCGTATCTAACAGTGGCCAATATCGCGTAGGCCTCTGTTGTGCAAATACTTGTGTTAAGGTGGAGAACACCGGCATCCGAAAAGGTTGGACCGACTGCAGCGTAAGACACGCCAGAATAACACTTCGATGCATATGCAAAAAATTTAGGAGAGTATCTGTGCTGTAGTTCGAGGAAGTACATTCAGATATGCGCGATAGGCGCGCGCTTTGTAACAGCTACAAAAGATGTGTCACAGTGTATAGGGGGCCACTGCCTCGGCGGGGGCCGTATAGCAAGGTCCATAAGGTGCTATTCAAGCAGTGTAACCCTTGTTTGGGCTTGTTCTAAAGGTACCGTGGACAGGCGAATGCCTGAATGGTGGACAGGGTCTAGCATCTTCAGAGCAGTTGGAGTAGCCGACTGGTAAACTATGGCTCCATAGTCTAGTCGTGTGAGTATGAGGCTTTTATACAAGTTCATAAGACATTTTCTATCACTACCCCAGGTTGTGCGTGACAGCACGTTTAAGATATTCATTGTTTTCATACATTTGTTTTTAAGATACTTTATGTGCAGTACAAAGGTTCATTTCGCGTATAAAATTATGCCTCACATTTTAAGTTCCCTGTTTACAGGCAGACGCTCACCATGCAACACAATTTCAGAATCAGGGTGCAGGCCTCTTTTTCTAGAGAAAACGACGCATGTGTTTTTTTTCTGTGTTCAGTCTCGACTCGTTCTCGTAAGCCCATTTGGGGACCTTCTTAAGACCAAGCTGGACCTGTCGCTCACAGATTACGAGACAACTTGTTTGAAATCCTATCTCCACATCATCAACATATGTTGAATAGGAGATGTTATGTGGTATGTGTAGACGAAGACAATTCATTTTTACTATAAAAAGCGTGCAGCTGAGCACCCCGCCCGATGGCACTCCAGTTTCCTGTACAAATTTCCGTGACAAAGCTTTCCCCACTCGAACACGGAATGCGCGATTAGACAGATAACTTTCGATAAACTTTAAACATATTACCACGTATAGCTAAGTATGAGAGGTCTCTCAATATCCCACACGGCCACGTAGTATCATAGGCTTTCTCCATATCAAGGAATACAGATGAGAAAAACTGCTTATAAACAAAAGCTTCACGGATACCTGCCTCGATACGTATGTGAGGGTCACTGATGGATCGGCTGTATAGCTTAGCCAATCGACGGGGTAATTTCGCGGGAAGTGGGTTTCCCAATCTTGCTTCGTCGCTTTATAGCTGAGACAATCGGCAGGGAATGCCGCGGGAAGTGGGTTTCCTTTCGCGGTTTGTGGCTGTATACAGTGGCGTAGCAACAAAGGGGGCCGGGGGGCCGTGGGCCCCGGGTGCAAGGGGCCAGAGAGGGGGGGGGGGGGGTGTCATATACGTCTGAAGACACCCCTCTTTCCGCCGGCTACACCCGGGGAGGGGGGTGACAGAGGAGCTAGGGCCCCGGGTGCCAGACGACCTAGCTACGCCACTGGCTGTATAGCGTAGACAATCGGCAGGGAATGCCGCGGGAGGTGGGTTTCCCAATTGTGCTTTGTCGCTTTATAGCTGAGACAATCGGAAGGGAATGCCGCGGGAGGCGGGTTACCTTTCGTGGTCTGTGGCTGTATAGCTTAGACAATCGGCGGGGAATATCGCGGGAGGTGGGTTACCCAATCGAGCTTTCTCGCTTTATAGCTGTGCCAATCGGCGGGGAATGCCGCGGCGCAGGTGAAACAGGTTTTAAGCACTCCCCATACGTGGGCCGATCACGAATATAGTGAAATACCGGGCCGAGCCGTAGCGGAGGTGAAGCAGGCTTTAAGCACTCCCCATACGTGGGCGAGATCCCGAATATAGTGAAATGCCGGGCCGAGCCGCGGCGGAGGTGAAGCAGGCTTTAAACACTCCCCATGCCTGGGCCGATCCCGAATATATTGCATACCGGGTCGACCCGCGACGTAGGTAAAGCAGGTTTTAAGCAGTCCCCATACGTGGTCCGATCCCGAATATATTGCATTACCGGGCCGAGCCGCGGCGGAGGTGAAGGAGCCTTCAAGCACTCCCCATACGTGGGCCGTACCCTACTATAGTGAAATGCCGGGCCGAGCCGCGGCGGAGGTGAAGCAGGCTTTAAGCACTCCCCATACCTGGGCCGATCCCGAATATATTGCATTACCGGGTCGACCCGCGACGTAGGTAAAGCAGGCTTTAAGCACTCCCCATACGTTGGCCGATACCGAATATATTGCATTACCGGGCCGAGCCGCGGCGGAGATGAAGCAGTTTTAGCACTCCCCATACGTAGGCCGATCCTGTAGATATTCAATACCGTGCCAACCCGCGGCGGAGGTGAAGCAGGCTTTAAGCACTCCCCATACGTGGGCCGATCCCGAATATAGTGAAATGCGGGGCCGAAGTGTGATGGAGGTAAAGCAGGCTTTAAGCGCTCCCCATACGTGGGCCTATCCCGAAGATAGTGCAATACCGGGCCGACCCGTGGCGTAGGTGCAGTTCGTCATTAAAGGGCCCACATACACAGCTTCGGTGGTCATTCTTATTTACAGAGTGGAAGGGCACTGCATTTTCTTTTCTCTCTCTCTTCTTTTTGTTGGTTTGTAGCAGCATTCTTTTTCTACCTAAGACGTGTCAATAGAAGGTTATAAAACAATCTAAAGGAATTGCGAGTACGTACCCTTCGATACGTAGATGATTACCTCGTGTTTTGTTGATGTGATAACTACACCAAGAAAGCTACGGATATTTTAAAGGTTTTTAGGGAATGTGGTGAGGGTCTTGGTTTTACGCTTGAGCTTATTCAGAATAATGAATTACAATTTTTAGAACTCTGCCTGACGTCCCAACTCGAGTATATGTATGTTTTGGGAAGAGTTGCGCCGAAGAAAGAATGAACGCACGAAGAAAACGAGGTGGACGAAAAGAGCGCTCTTTTCGTCTACTTCGTTTTTTCTTGTGTTCGTTCTTGTTTAGGAGCAACATCTTCCCAAAACATAGCCATGCACCGACTCGCCCAGCGCAAAAGTTCGTCTAAGTTGAGTTGAGTTGAGTTGTTGTAGGCTACTGGTGGGATTAGCCTTGCAGTTGCTGCCGGCAATTGCTCCACCGTAGCGACACTTAAAATAAGTAAATCACATAATCAGACACAGACCTCACAAAATACAAATGGTCACTCCTCAGTTCACCATGTGGAGGCCAAATCTGTGTCCTGTAGGTAATTTAAAAGAAGGCGAGAGACCTCCTTCCTACACAACCGGTTCCCGCGCGGGAAAACAATGTCTTGAAAAGAGCTGTGAGGAACTCCTGTCTTCTTGAGGGACCCGAATAACACCCTCCTTTCCGCGTTATACACAGTACAGCACATTAGGTAATGTTCTATGTCACCGCACACACCACACGTTGAACATAATGGTGATAACGCCAGGCCAGTCTTATACATCCACGCAGGGGTTCGAGCAGAGCCCGTGCGAATGCGGAGCAGTAAGGTGGCTTGGTTTCTTTTGAGGCCCTTGATCACACATGGCTTGTGAGGTGAGCTCCACAAAGAACTGAGGTGGCACAACACTGCTTCTCTGAAGAGTCTGTTGTCGTCTTGAGGCACTCTTCTCAATGGATTCCCAGACAGCGCTCTATGGGCGAGGCTGTCCGCCATCTCGTTGCCTATGATACCTGTGTGCGAGGGCACCCATTGGAAACGTATGGAGAAGCCTTTGATATGGAGATTGTGCACCGAGCGTAGGGAGCTAAGACATAAGGCATCAGTAGGGAACCCGTGCTCTAACCTTTGAAGGGCAGATTTTGAATCTGTAAGAATAACAACAGGTTGAGGCGTACAAAACCGTAGTTTCTTTAGAGCTGCCTCAATGACAACGCTTTCGGCCGTTGTGGAGGACACGACTGCAGTGAAGCGAAGTATCGAGCATATCTGTTGGTGCTATTCACCGACGGCAAAAAAAAAAAAAGAAAAGAAACGATTTTACAGCGACGGCTATATATGGCTATATATAGCTAGCCGATTCGACCGTCCGTCCATACGTCGGTCGCCTGTTCGCCGAACATTCCTTCAGCGCAACCTTATGCGCATGCGCGAAATCCAATCTGGCATGGGCTGAATAATGTATTATCCGTTAAAAATTTTATGATACGAATGTGCAATACCCTTTCTAATAAGTTCATAACATTGGAAGTTAGTGTGAATGACCTTATGCTAAATATATTCATTCTCGCTCCTTGCTTCTTAAGCGGGGGGGGGGGGGGGGGGGGGGGGTATTTTCCGAGCTTCCAGTCAGGAGGTATCCACGCGTTCATGAGGGAGAAATTAACTATATTGGAGAGGTCTTGCGGGGAGAGGTCAAAGAATTTACTGAACATGCCTCATGTAATGCTATCTGGACCCGGAGCTGCGCCAGGGCGCAGCCGAATACCATGCTCACGCTCTTCCATTGTTACCTGTGAAATCATCCCTTGACAGAGCCCCCATAAAGTTAACCTGCAGCTGAGTTATAAAGTGCTGCTCTAAACCTTTCGGAATGTTACCTAATGATCGTAACAATTCTTTTGGTGGCAGCACTGAGTCAATATTTATAGGAACTGGAACGGCCTTTCGAAAGCGGAGAAACTTAAACAGTGATTTTTACAGCGAAGCTGTATATGGCTAGCCGATTCTTCCGTCCGGCTGTCGCCTGTACACCGAACACTCCTCCGGTGGAACCCCATGCGCATGGGCGAAAGAGAAAGAGAGGCGCGCGATGGGCGGCGCCAGTAGTGACGTCGTAGCTCGCAGTCACAGCCGAGCGCGCGCGCAGCAGTTTCTCTCCGGCTCCAAAATGGATAGGCCATGCGTCATTCATACTCCTTAGGAGCAGGCAGCTTTCGATCAGCGACGCCGCGAGCAGAACCGCGAGCGAGCTCGTCTACACCGTGCCAATGCTGCAGCCCAGGCACAAGAACATGCTCGTGCAGCCGAGCGCAAGCAGCAACTGCGCACCGAGGATCTGGCAGCCTACCAAGCCGTCGTTCAACGAACCGTCGGGATTAACCCAGTGATAAACAGAGATAAACAGCATGATAAACATGCCCTGCTGGCCTTGCTGGGACTACACCGATTCTAATAAAGCTCAGTTGATAGTCCAGTCGCTGTGCTGTGAACCTCTCCTCTTGTCCTTTGTGCTTTTTACTGTTTTTTTTCCTTCAAGTATGTACCAACTGGCCCAGATTTCAACCCTTCTGATAAACAGTGGGGTCGCACGTTTCAGATTCGCTGGTGAACCATCTGTACGGAGTGCTGGGGCGGTGATTTTTCTTCTTGCCATTCCAGATTGGTAAAACAGCGGATAGCTTTCTCAGCTCTTAGGTCTGCTATCGCTAAATCATGTCCACACGCCATACAATAGTTTTTCGCAACAGATAGAAAGGCTAGAGAAGAATAACTATCCTGCTCATATTGACACAAGCTTATATATGCTTTTCTTGGGGACTGCATTTCACTCACTAACAACTTAGTTATAGCTCAGCGCAAGACGCACCTGCATGACTGGAACCTACTGTAATGTTATCGATGGTTCTATGCGTTGTCTGGTGCCACGGAAGCTTGTGTAATCTGATTGTATACGTGACGCGAATTGTGTAGTACTTTCTGAAAGACATGCGGGCACCAACGATTAGTCGGGAAACTTCGATGACTCGTGTATAAAAGCCGACGCGCTTGACCTGCAGAACAGATTTTCCACGATCGCCGACTGTGTTCGCCGCTATCGTTGTTCTTTGAGTGCAGCCTGTCTTGAGGGCACAGGTTCGCCCAATAAAACGCTAGTTCCGTCATTCACAGTTTTGCTGCTTTCGCCACCGTCACTACTACGTTACAATATGTTATCACTAACCTGCGAGAAGCTTTCAAAATGGGTAGTGTTGCTACAAGCCAACAAGAAAACTAGAAAGTAAGAAACAATTCTCTTTCGCCGTCCCTTGTCCAAGTTCGCGCTGTCAAGCATCATAGATCAACACCAACTAGCCCGGTCGCACATCTTACTGCAGTCGGTCTGAAAACGAAGGCTTGATGAGTGTATAACGACAACGGCGTGACGGTGACGGCATGATTAATGAGAAGCGATGGACGAAGCCGGAATGTTGCAACCACCACGACGGTATCACCACCCAGTGGCCCAAGCTATGAGACGTCATCGCCGGCTAGGTGGCCTTAGTAGGCGTGACGACAAGTGCATGACGAGAAACAGAAGACAAAGCTAGAGTGACGACGATGGAACGGCCATGACGGCATCCCGATCGTGTAAAACTCTTGCTTGGGCTAGTTGGTTCATGTTTCAATCAGTAAAGGCAAGGCGCAGAAGATCAGTACTCAAGAAGAGCACAAACTACAGGACCGGCGCCACTCGAGACTGGCAAGCTGAGACGGCAATCAGGTCGACGCACAAAATGGCAGGATCGGTGCGAAAACTTTGCCATTTTGTGCGTCAACCTGATCGTCGTCTCAGCTTGCCAGTCTCAAGTGGCGCTGGTCCAGTCGTTTGTGTTCTTGAGTCCTGATCTTCTGCGCCTTGCCTTTACTAATTCAAGCATGAACCAACTGGCCCAAGAAAGAGTTTTACTTGAGCATATTTCTTCTACATTGGGCCCTTTCTTTCAACAAAGCTTTCGCACCGATCCTGCCATTTTGTGCGTCAACCCGATCGCCATCTCAGCTTGCCAGTCTCGAGTGGCGCCGGTCCTGTCGTTTGTGTTATTCTTCAGTCCTGATCTCCTGCGCCTTGCCTTTACTAATCCCGATCATCATTGATTATATAAGCGAAGTACTGAAGGTGACGACGCCAGGTGCGCTGATGACGTTCCGACCATCATAAGCCATTGTCGCTTTTTAGCGTCTTATCCAGCCGCGGCTTCGTTAGGACACCGCTGCGCGGGCCGCACCTCGCAAGCGATCTTCGATGCCGACAAAGATGCCCGACTGCTGGTACCTTCACGGGCTGTGCTCTCGCCGCTTACGTAGCGTTGAAGAGAGACGCACGGGCCTGTATCTTGAAAGCAATCGGCTAAAGTGGCAGAGCGAGGCGTGTGCTGAGAGTTCTGTGAGCGCTGCGTTCTTGCCGCTTTGTTTGCGTTGAAACGAGCAGCATGAAGGTGAATACGCTCGCTGCTGCGGACGCTATCTCGAAAGCGGCCGATTTACGGGACGGACAGACAGAGGGACGGTGTTCTCGTTAGGTAAGCATAGAAATGCTTACGCATTTAAAGAAGACGCAGTTTCACCTGAAAGGCGAAGCGTAGAGTGCGATACTAAATTAGTAGAGAGCTATACGAAGTAAAAATAGTAATGTTATCGGCAGTATAAACATGGAAACATTAGTTCACTGACTGAATTAACAAGCACAGTGTCAGCGCGCACAAGCAAACATGAACACATCACACTCGATTAGCGCGGACACTCGCTGTCAGAACGCTGGTGTGAACAAGCGCAGCAGCAGCAGCGAGCGAGGTGACCTTCGTGCAGTCTATCGCTTCAACGCAAGAGCGGCGAGAACACAGCGCGCACAAAGGTATGAACCGTCTGCAGATGCCTTTCAAAATAGGGCGTGGGGCGCGCGCAGCCGTGCAAAGTATGGACTTGTTGGCGGAGGCGGAACCGCCTTCCCTATGTCAATTCTCTTGTGTAAGCCTGTCCCTCTTTAGTGCCGAAACCTGCGTTTCCGCCAGAAAGCCGGCAAGAAGCCGACAACAAGCTTCTCATACGGTCCTGCGTTAATTTCATTTGTACAGCGTTTCCTTTTGCCTCTTGCCTTATTTTCACTGCATTCTGTTCTTCGAATGTTAGTTATGGCTTAAATCTTGCATATAATCTATCTATATATTTTATTTTATCCCCAATCTTTATGCATTGTGGCCTTCTTTTATTACTATTGTTTCTCACCAATTGTAATTTTTTCGTCACAATTTGATTGCGATAGCAATTAGATGGGCACTGCAGGTGCATTTCTGTCGTCGCCATGACGTTCCGTATAGGGCCCAAGGGCGACAACGTCGTTGCTGCGTGCCGTTTGCTGTAGCGCGATTGAAATCGTGCAAGGGTGAACCGACGATGGAGACTCAATCTAGCGCGTGCAAGGGAGAAAAGCGGGGAGGAAGCGCGCCGTCTTTCGTCGCGCGCAAGGCACGGGCGTTCGACTCCAGCTGCTGCTGCGTATGCCGCGGCCGCGCGACTCTTGAAAGCGATCTGCGATGGGGACAGAGTGCATGTGCCAAGCGCTGATAGCTTCGTGCGCGCTCTGTTTTAAAATGTCAGTTCACGTTGAAGCGAGAGTCAGCGCGAAAGTCAGTTCGCTTGCTGCTGCTGCCGCGTTTCCTCACCCCAGTGTTTCGACAGCGAGTTCTCGCAGTAATCGAATGAGATGTGTCCATGTTTGCTTGTGCACACGTGACACCACGCTTGTTAATTTAGTTAGCAAGCCAATGTTCGCAAGTTTATATGGCCGATAGAACGGTGACCCTTACTTCCTATAGCTGTCTACCAATTTGCTATCGCAATCGATGCTTTCCTTTTCGGGCGAAACTGCGAGTTAAAAAAAAAGAAAACTCTATGTAACTCTGTTACCTCCGAAATTTGTTTATGGCTGTAATCCTGTATATACATATATCTATATTTTACTATAACCCCGATTTATATGCATTCTGCTTTTCTCTTATTAACGTTCTTCACCAAGTGTATTCTTTTCTTCACGTCATGTTGCCCTCCTTACTCAATACCCCACACAATTTAATATGAATAAACAAACAAATAAAAATTCACCCCGCTAGCATAAACTTGGGTCGCCGCCTACCGGCAGCTTCAAAAAGCAGCCATTAAGCCGCGTGTTCCAGAGGAGCGGGCAACATGCGGCAACCCTCCATAAATTGCGGCTTTCGGCACCTAGCTACGGGTCGGCGGCGACACAAGTTGTTGCTAGAGCCGTCGCCGGCGGCAGCTTGCATCTCCATCAACGAAGGCAAATTTGCATTTCTTTCTTTAAAAAAGAAAAAAACTAAGCAATGAACTGTGACAAGTGTCACACTGAACGACGTACTCCAAAATTTTATCTTTGTGCCAAAATTGAGCAAGAACAGTGCAGGGGTAAGTGTGAAATTTTGTTTCGAACATCCTAAGCGGAATATGCACGTTCCTGCACAATTTTGGCGAGTCTGAATCCGAGTGAGCCCGAATAAGTAGAACTTTAGTGAATGTGAGGCCGAGTGAGCCCGAAGCAATGAATATAAATGGTGAGTGAGTTCGAGTGAGTTCCGTTTATTTTGCCGACCTATGCCAGATGGTGCCACCATTGGTGCTGCTCATGTCTACGTCATCGGTATTCTGATATTCCATAAATGGTAATAATATGTTTATGGACTAGCTACAACTCTACATCATATTAAAAAAGTACGCCTTGAACTTTACGTTGAATCCGCGTTGTCATGCCTTATGTGGTTTGTTTCTACTTTGCCGCATCCTTTCCGTGTCCGCAGACAAGTTGCTCTGCGCAAGCAACAACAGATGCCCTCCAACGCCGCTGCAGTACAGCCCGAAGGCACACAAGACGACGGCAATGCCGGCACGTCGGCTGCTGGAGTGAGCAATATCTACAGACAAAGACGCTACTGTGAGTGCACACGCTGCTTTCGCTATATGGTGCATTTGCACGAACGTGACGCAGAGTAGCAACTACATCTTTATGTCTGCGTCGTTGTTGTTGCTGCTGCTGCTGCCCCTGTTCATGTTGTTTTGCCACTTGCTGACTGTTCACTTTTTTTCCATAGCTTGTGTGATCACGTGTTCCCCCACCGCGAACTAAAACATACAATCTGCACGTATGCCTTACAAGACAGGATCACAGGAAGACAGAGACTTGGAGTGATCAACATTAGACAACAAGTGCCGCTTGAGCCAATGTTTCTGTAGAGGTTGTTATCATCGTTAACATCAGTGTCGCGGGGTGGCGTGTCGTACCCTCTGTATTATCTACATATATATGCTTTATTGGATAGTAAAAGGACATAGTTCATTCCCAGAAGCCACTGCATGTGGGCGTCTCTGAGTTCAATTATTTTAGTAAGCATGGAGGAAGTTGCTGCTGTGCCGTGTTCGAGCAGGCCGGGCCTGCTCGCTACCGAACCGTTATGGTCATTGCTTCAAGGTGGCTATGATAATAATGATGATAGCAACCTCAACAGTTTCAACAAGGCAACTTGTCTGGCGCCACCCTGGCCCTAAACAACTCCTCTTGCCAAAACGTTGGCTCCAGCGATATATCTAATGCCCCTAAATAAAATAAAGGTAGCTCCATCCTTTGAAGATTGCCGCCGTCCTCCTCCCCTGCGCTTTCCGTCGACGGTCGGCCGTCCTGTCACGCCGTCACGCGCTATTTTCTTGCTTGATTTTGTTTCCATCGGCACAGCGGTGCCAAACATTGCGAGTGGCGTACGCTGACGCAATGAGGGGCTTTATGCCGACGCCGCATTTCGCGCCTCCTTTGTGCTTTAGTAGCGCAGTTGCGTGTTCACGATGCCGTCTTGCTCTGCCGTCGGATGCACCGCACGTGAAACTGACGGCAAGTGACTCTTCCGGATTCCATCTGCGAAGCGAGATGCGGCACAGGGGAAGGTCTGCCTTTAAATTTCAGCCGGGCTGATTTCAACCCAACGCAATGGCCTCGGCTGTGTGAGCTAAGCTAGCTATTCTTCGCTCAACACTAATCTCATATGCTGCCACTTGTATGCGGATTCGTTAGTTTTTCGCTCTCTTAAGTACCGCATGTTCTCACTGCGTTCATTCGCAACGTTTGTGCCCGACTTCAATCAGGCCGTCTTCAAACGCACGTGCATTTTGTCGACTCAGTCATACATTCCATCGTGTTGTCGTTGTTTGGCCTCAGTGTATGCGAACAACGCCTTTTGAGTGTAACGCCGTACGTAACGAAGCGGTGATGGTGCGGCGACCACAAGTTGAAAGCGTTCTACGATGCCCCAACAGAGTGCTGACTGCTGATAGAGGTTCGCGCTTTGTGTTCTCATTAGCGGAGCAGAGAGGCGCGTGGTCCCGTTTCTTGAAAAGCGACCTACGAAAGTGGCCGAGTGCGGCGTTGCTGAGACGCAGCTGAACCGCTGTGTTCTCGCCGCCTCGTTGGCGCTGAAACGAGAGAGGCAGCATGAATAAGTAGAGCCAACCAAGCGCAGCAACATTCAGACGGCCTCTCTTGATGTTTCGGCAGCTAGTCACGATATACAGTAAAAAAATTCCGATTAAAACACGGCCTCAAAAGCGCGAGCGACACGTAGCGATAGCGTTTCATTCGGACAGCGTCTCCTAGTTAGGCTCCACGTAGGGGGAGCCAACGTCGGCGCAGGAGAAGGAGAGAGCAGATGGCGCTACCTTTATTTTATTTAGGGGCATTAGATATCCCTTGTTCGACCCATGTTGACCACAATCTACACGAGTGGACGTTCAGAACCACGTCGCTCGACTCCTTACGTTACCTCCGGCTTTACTGCATAGTTGTAAGCGTCTTCGACTATTACCTTCAATTGTTACTCGCGATTGCGAGTTGCAAGTAGTTTAGCTTCTGCAATGATTCTTGAATTAGCCTCTCTTTAAGCGACTCTCGTGCCTCACATGTACCTCCGAAATACGTAACCACTCAAAATGTTACGTCCGACATCAAGTTGTCTGCATCATTCTATCTTGAGGTTCTTGCGTGTCATATGTCTAATTACAAAACAACCTTCGCACATGTACGTATTACGAGCAACTCATAAATCAACTCATAATGTCAAAGCCATAATCGCTCGCAGCACTGTCCTGTGTCTCTGTCGCGTCCCTGTCTTTTTGAATTGCGCTATAGGCATTGCCATTATGAGTAAACCGTACTAACTAGCCCAGGAATCAGCCTTGTTGAACTTCATGCATCAAGGACAGCGAAGCTGCATAAGGGAATTCTTACATCCTTCCAATGTGCACAGTGCTCCTTTTGGGCTGTTGCAAGCGAAGGCCTTGACGCTAATTTCACAGCCCTCCTGGGAGGTGCCAGTGGTGATGGGCTGAGGCCCCTAGAGTAGCAGCGACTGGGATGTCCGGCAGAACGTATATTCGGGTAAAAACACATAAGAGGTATTCGAACGTGTTGATGCACTCGTGTGCACACGGTTCATGTTAGTTTTATCAACATGAAGATATCGAGGACATTTCAACTCTTGTCCTCTCTGCTTAAGGGCTCCGGGAACGTAGAAATGTTCAGCTTAAGAAGCGCTAAACTGATTTGAATTAGGTTGCATCTACAAGAGAGTGTTAATAACTGTTGGGAGCAGACTTATTCATGCCTTTAGATTTTTTTTTTTTTTCAGAAGAAAAACGGAAGTTCGGTAATCATCATCAAGTAGAAACGTAGAGCGGACAAATGAGGCTGAATTGTGTTAACAGTACTTGCTCAAACATATAATGCGGAGAAAGTGACGTATTGTACATTGCTTTGAAACAAAAGCAATTGTGGATCGGACTTAAATCGTGCAGGCAAAAACAAAAGTATTTAAAAAAATCTTTAATGTGAGGCATTTCATTTGCTTTAAACGTTATAGTATGTGCCGTTTACAAAACATAAATGTCTATTTTTGCCCATAATTAACCCGTAGCAAATTCAGCGCGTTCATTTGGCGATTTTAGGCATTTAGAAAGCCTGTAAGTAAAGAACTAACGGAACGCGAACGGTCACGACACTTGAATTTTGTCTTGAAAATATTAACATATTTCATTCAAAGAGGTTCATCGGTGGCGATGTCAGCGCAGTTGTGCGTTTGATAAATCATAGTATCTATACAAGGGCACAGCAAGAGAGATAGTTGACGTGATCAATCGTGTCGGAACATGGCATGAAGCCAACGTTTCGACAAGACAACTTGGTCTTGTCGAAGACAAGTCCTTTTGTCTTAATGTTAGATCCAGGCTGTTCGCCTAGCGTTGATATTGTTCATACTACCTCGTACGTCACTGCCATCCGTGCAGCAAAAAGCGCGTCTTATGGCTCGTGTTATATGTCCATCCTTGCGAAGCTTATCGAGATCAATTTCTCATTGTGCCTTCTCTTTTTTGTTTTTTAGCGTCATGTTTCCTACGCTTTCTTTTTCTAGTTCCGCACTACGTAGAAAGCCCTAAGCCTCATGCGACAAACGAGGCTCTGGCAGCGCCGACCGCGTCCTGTGCTACAGAAATGGAGCCAGTCGAAGCCAAGGTAAGAGGACACTGTGGTAATCGTCAATTTCTTGCATGCTCGCTATCTGTTCTGCCGCGAAGGAAGGTAGCAGAACACGTCACCACAGGCCGGTGATTGTTTGACACGGCTCTGCTAACCTTGCGGGTTTGTGGCGACGGGGTAATAAGGACGTGCAAACCTAGTGGCTCACCAGAGCCTAGAACAAATAAAGGTTCGCAGAGATCTCCACTTCTTATTTCTCCAATCAGGTACACGAGAAACGTGAGGGCGGCCCCCATTAATCAACTGACGGACCCATTTGCATGAAAGTTGTTTCGTTTAAATCCAGTTCAGCCTTAATGTTTTGAGAAAGCAGAAATTGAATTTAGCTCCTTATATTAAATAAAAACGAGTTCAGTACGAAAGTCCCAGAAGCCAAACATTCTGCTTTTAAAGCTTTGTTTCTGTCTGAGGAAGAGATATATCGAAATGTTATAATGTAACTTAGTTATCACAGGGCGAACTTGTTCCTTCACTTTAACATTTATACACATCATTCACAAACACTAATTTTGCAATGCTGGCGTAATCGAATATGTCTACCTGCAGACAAACTTAATTAAGGCGTCAAGTTTTACCGCACGCTCGAGCATTCGTCGTTTACCCTTAGCCCGGCTGACTGTTGGGCTAGTTGGTTGTGAACACTGCGCTGAGCGGAAAAGGCAACCTTGCCATTACCACGTTTGTCTATATACCTTTTTTTAAGTTGGGAAACATCTTGCGTACGTAAGGAACAGTAAATATCTTGCGGTCACCTACGGCGACCGCGATGTCTGCACGCTCACAAGAAAAAAAATAATAAAGGGCTGAGCCATTGAAATTTTAACGGGATACCCCGCTTCTCAGAGACCAGTAGACTGACGTAGGAAGCTTTCCATCATTCAATGGCCACATGACTACCTATGCGCATGAAACATAGGCTAATGATGCCCCTTTTGACAAGCTTGGAAAAGGACGAAAGTTAAAACTCGGAGGCTGTTTGTTCTCGCGTGACGTGTACTGTCAGCATAATTCGTCAGGATTAAATGTAAAAACAACGTCAAGGTACCATAGCGTGCCCTCTGCGGAATGTAGTTCATGGGTTCGGGCGAGAGGCTTCACACAATATTTGAATGTGTTAAAGTTAAGAGCATTGGACTTGTTAGATTCATTGTGGCACCTAATAATAACCACGTAGTCGTCAACGTATCTAAAGGTTCACCTTGCTGTCATCTATGCGCTTAAAATAAAGCTCTGTAATGCTTAGCGAAGAGCCTTTCCCGCCTCCTGCAAGTTAGATAAACTATGTATAACTATAATAAACCCTGCCGCTAACTTGGCTGTGGCAAACGTCACAGAACGCGCTTTGTTAACTGCAGATATCGTGCAGTGTACGAAATTTCATGTGGAATATTCTACATATAGGCCAGACTGGACGCTGTCTAGACGACAGATTAAGAGAACACAGCAACCATGGCTCTGCATTGCAACACGTTGGTTGAGAGCCGTTGTTTTAGAAATAATCTGTCGCGTACACAGGCATGTATGTACTCAAACGCTGGGCTGATTATTGAAGCAGCGAAAATAGCGAGTTTAAATGACAAGTGCGTGAACATACCTCCGCTCGCTTTACTATGAAAATAACTATTCTTTTTCTATTGCGATGTACTACGTGCATAGCATCGGCTTCCGCATGATTGCGACATGCATGCCTATAAGTATGTGCACCTGTTTCTAATAAATCCTGTGTTGAAGCCAGCGCTGGTGTGTGTCCACTGGCTTGTCCCCAACTGTCATTGCGCTTTCGAAATCTCAAGTATGTTTTATCCACAAATGCCGAACGTCAACGCTCGCTAATTGAGTACTTTGTTTCCGTCAGTCAATACAGGATTTGCCTTGGCAACGATATACAACAAATTTTGTCCTAGCTGCGGTTCAGCGGCCCTAGAGCAAAACCATTTCTTATTTCTCTTGTCTTTAGACTAGCGCACTCGAAATAAAGATTCTTCCGAAGTCCCTGAAGACTCGAATGAAAAAATTCGGAGTTCCGCTCGAAATGCGAAACAGCGATTGCGATAGCGAATTAGTAGATAGTTGTACCAAGTAAGGGCAGCAGTTTTATCGGCCGTATATACATGTAAACATTCGCTTACTAACTAAATTAACAATAATATAGTATGTAAGCGTGACTCAACGAGTACGTAGAAAGACACAAACACAGAGACAGCGCTGTCCTTGTGTGTCTGCTTCTTTGTACGTCCTTGTCAAGTCGCGCTTACATATTCTGTCATGGATTCGAACCAACTAGCCAGTCAACGTGTTTTAACTAAATTGACCAGCACGGTGTCACGCGCGCACACGTAAACATGAACACATATCGCTCGATGATAACGAAAACTGTCTGTGAAAACGCTGGAGTTAGCAATCGCGGCAGCAACCACGAGCCAATTGACCTCCGTGCATCTGTCGCTTCAACGAGAACGAAACGTCGAAAGCACAGCGCACACGAAGCTACCGGCATTACGCGCACTCTGCAAACATCGCAGATAGCTCTGAAGATGAGGCCCGCGCGGGGGCGCACTTTGGCCACATCGATGATCGCTTTCATGACACACGAGCGCCCGCAATGCGTCCTTACGGCGTCCGCCAGAGGCGTCGACTACCGCGCGTCCGTGATTCGCATGGCCAACGCCATAGTAGACGCCACGATTGTCTCCACTCTGTGCGGAGCGCCCATAGAGCCGCCGGAGAAGAACGCCTCATCTGACCCCCGTGCCACGCGCGCCACAGGAGAGGGCATGCATCTGGGCGGCGTGCCGAGCTCGCGAGGGAGGGATGGGGTGGGGGGTAGAGCCGACGCTCGGCTTTGCAGGCGTGCGTCAGTTCACTGAATGAATGCATGCGCTCCCGTGAGAACCCTGGATCGGAGGCCGCCGACACCTTCTCCTGCGTTGCCCATCCTTCGACGTTGAGCGCACCGCGCTCTGTGCTTCATATCGCCGAGTCGGACTACCGTGCAGCACGGAGGGTGATCTCCTGTTTCCCGCAGCCTCCGCCTCCATCGCCAAGAGAGCGCTTGCTGCCCTCCTTGGCTTTTGTGACGAGACTCAGCTGAGAGCGCGGCTATAAGCCCCGCTTTGCTTCTTCTTTAACCTTCTTGTTTTAGAGCGCAGCTCTTTGGCGTCCGTTCCTGGGTTTCGCGTCGTCGTCGGCGTTGTCGTCGGCCTCGTAACCAGCTCCGCCCCCCTTTCATCCCCCCAGCGCTAGCAGCGACCGACTGATACCGCTGGATGCCGCTGACGCCGCTAGAGAGTCAAGATAACGTGACTGCATAGAACACCGTCGCCGCCATGCAGAAAGAGGAGGAAAGGGTCCCCCCCCCCCCCGTTCTTGTGTGGCGGATAGGGTGCTCTTCAGTTGCCGACGCGCCGGTTATTTCACGTAGGCCCCGGCACGTCGACGAATACGTGACCACCTTCCCACGGCTAGACCTGGTTCTTAGCGCTGCGGAAGCGAGGGTATCATATTGTTTGTGTCGGCATCGGCGGCGTTGTCCCTGAAACCAACTCCGCAGCTGGGGTTGACTCACTATCGGCGTCAGCGGCATCAGTCAGTCGCTGCTATCTCTTCCCTCCTCCCTTTATCGTGTTGTCCGCTTGCTGCGCGCGCTTCTGCCCCCATCGTTTGCCGCTGGGTGTACACGCCGCCCCCCTCCCCCCTCTTCCTGCGAGTCTCCGGTTGTCAAAGCGCCGGCTCGAACTTAATTCCTTTCTTCGCTCCTCCTCCAATGCAACCCCTGTGCGGTGGCAATCAGAGAGCCAGATCGGTGGCGGCGGATGTGTATATGTGCACCGCCCGAGCCGAAATTGCCGCTGCCGTTCGCCCTGTGCGGTGGCAATCAGAGAGCCAGATCGGTGGCGGCGGAGCTGTATATGTGCACCGCCCGAGCCGAAATTGCCGCTGCCGTTCGCCACTGCGAAATTATCTTACTGGTAGTAGCTGCCTACTTCGCCCCTACCGCACTCACGAAAGACGTCGTGCACTTCCTGCAACTCGCATTAACCGTCCATCGATCCACACCGATGTTAGTAGTGGGGGACTTTAATGTTGACATAAAGACAAACAGCAATTTCCTAACACTTATGCGGGAGAACATCCCGTTCCTCTCGCTCGTAACGCGTCCCACGGCTGTGACAACCTCGCGAGGCACTTGTATGGATCTCGTCTTTGAGAATCAAGCATTGGTGTACCAAGTCGAACATATATCAGTCTATTTCTCCGACCACAAAGCTTCCTTCATGACTGTCAAGAACTGTTAGTGGAGTCTTTGTTAAAGGAATACGTGTGAAAAATAAAAAAAAAATTCTGTGATAGCGCATACATGTGTTGCTCGATTTCTTTGCCTCAATCTATCGAAAAGGTGAAACAGCTTATTTGCTGCGCTCAAATTTCGCATTAGGAAGTAACGTAATCGTCGGTAATTTTTTTTTCTTTCCGCTCTCTTTCATTCTCTCTCTAATCTTTTTCTCCCCACTCCCCTTACCCCGTGCAGTGCTGTTGAGGTACCCTCCTTTGAGAGACAGTTACGGCACTGCACTTTTCTCTTCCTTTCATCTTAAACTCACTACACACACACACACAGGCCGCCGGTGCCCGGTTGAGAGAACCTCGGGCTAAAGCGTTGGCAGCCTCGTTTCCTGGACTCCCAGAGTGGGCAGGCACCCATATGAGCTCCATGTATCACCAGACACTCTGGAGGCGGCTCCAAACACGCACCTTACCCTCCCCTTATATACGCTCGCGCTATCACCACGTGCACACCGACCCCTCCTGTACCCTCTGCCACCACCCCAAAGCCACTCTCGATTACATCCTTTTCCTCTGCCCGGCGGATCCTCCCCCGCGGGGCCTGGAGCACCCTACTACTTTGGAGACCCTACTGCGCTCCGAGGACCCGGCCAAGCAAGCCATCGCCACAGGCCGGGCTGCCAGCGTCATGAGCCTCTGGGACATGAACGTTTGAGTGCAGTGGGGCCGTGTGGGCGCCCAAGGACCTGCGTGTCCGCAACTCCCCGGTGTGCAATAAAGTTATCACCACCACCAAACTCGCTCGTGCACGCGAGATTGAACCGCGTTCGCAGGCTCACCCTCACACGCTTTCGCTCATACGGAACCTCGACGGCGACGGCAGAAATGCGCCTGGCGTGTCGCAAGAAAAAAATGGCTGTGGCTTAGCTATGGTTAAGCCCAGGATGCGAAGCATACTAGCCTTTATTTTAGTTGTTGAACCACTGTTTAGCCTGGTGAGCTGCTGTTGCTTGGCTATATTTGGTTCGGCTATACGAAGAAACAACTCATGCGTTACTCTGCTTCGCCTTCAAGAGTGGAACGCGACAGCGTTCCCGTCGACCCGCCAAGGGGTGTAAGACAATGGGCTACAGCGCAGCGACTACGCGCCCCGCATTGGACGCGGTGAGCGTCGAGCAACGCAGCGTTCGGCGCGGCAACGAAATGTGCGCCTGAGCAAGCGACGCACGCCTAAGCCTTAGAAACAGCTCGTTTCTAAGGCAACACCGCATTCACTAGAGGCGCTTTTGTACCGCTTTGAAGCATCGTACTCGTGGCTCAGTGGTAGCGTCTCCGTCTCACACTCCGGAGACCCTGGTTCGATTCCCACCCAGCCCATCTTGCAAGAGTTGAGCCAAAGCCACCTAGAAACAAGCGCAGCTGCTTATATACCGCCGCGACCCCGCGAGCGACGGCGCGAGTTGAAGCCCGGTTTCTCCTCTGTCGTGACGTCATGGTGTCACGTGGTCAGCCTTGAAGGCGACGCCGCGAGCGACGGCGCGAGTTGGAGCCCCGTTTCTCCTCTGTCGTGACGTCACGGTGTCACGTCGTATTGAAGGCGACACCGCCGCGCCTGAGGAGCTGGGTTGAGCTCTAGTAATATGCTTCGCATAAAAAATTGGCCAACGATTACGCTTCTTGATAATGCGATGTTTGAGCGCAGCTGCTGCCTTATTTCAACAACAGACAACTATTATGTACTGCGTCGATGGTGACGCGTGCAGGCGCGCAGCGTGACGAGCAAGTAGGCCAACGAGTTCCGGAACAGAGAATGGTTTATTCGGAACAGCGCGTGCTTCTTATACACGCTGGCGGTTGCTTATCCGCTTCTGATAACCGACACTGAACGACGCCTGTCGACGCTATCACATTCCTTCGCCCACAAGTTCCTTTGCGAAAGTCCTCCGACTCGTAACGAACAGGTTGGTGCCGCAGTCTTGAACTTCTACGTGGTACGGCAGGGGACTCGGATGAACTGGGCTGGATGGGTGCCTGACATGGGGGCCGTGCTGGTGTAGAGGTCGTGGGCTGAACGGTTGCCTCATCCTCATGATTTATTTGAAGATGCTTTCGTTGACCCATTGGCTGACGGTTTCCCTCCATGAGCTGGTCCCACTGGGGCACACCCGTCGCGCTCCCGGGCATACCCGCCGGGACTATCTGGGGGCCCGCGTATGGCAGGTGCTCTGGAAAGGCTAACTGGGATGGGGTAGACGTATCTGCGTGCTGGGAATAAGTGGCTAGACGCAGATGATCAACGTGAACGAAATGCACTTTGCTCATCGTGTCCACCAAGTACGTCACAAGGCTAATGACCTTCACTATTCGGCCTTAAGAGGAAGCTTTAGCTCGAGTGCTCCTGTCTAAATACATGTAAAAGGAGAATTCGTTTTTCTCGCCAACCACTGCACCAAATTTGACGAAGTCTGTTGCATTTAAAAGACAAACTTAAAATCTAGTGACTGTTGGTTTTGAATTTTTGAGTTAGGTCGTCAATTTTTTATTAAAAATTGGCAAAAATCGGGAATTTTCAGAAAACGAAACTATGAAGTTTACAACTCCGTAACTAAACCACTAAAAAATGATAATACAATTCTGTGAATTGCGTCTAATAGTACATCTAAAGCGGACAAAATTGATATGTTACATATGAATATAAAAAAGATTTAATCATAGGGAAATACAACTTTTGCAAAACCGTTGTAACCAACGTAACAAATTCACGTAAGATGCAAAATGACATATTGAATTTGTCCGCTTTATATGATCTAATGGATGCCGTTTACAGAACCGCGATATCAGTTCTTGATGCAGAGCTATGAATTTGTAAACTTCGCGCTTCTATATCTTTCACACGGTCAAATATTTGAAAATCGTTTTAAGAAAATTCAAGCCCTAAATCAGAATTCCGCTTCCAACAGTCACTAGACTTTAACTTTCTCTTTCAAGTGCAACAAATTTCATCAAAATCGGTCCAGGGGTTATCTCATAAAAACGTTTTTGCGTTTTACATGTATTTGAATAGGCCGCGTCGGAGTTGGGCCCGAGCTAAAGCTTCCTCTTAAGTCCACGCTATTTTCTTCCCTCTGACAGTTTTAACGTAGACGCGGTCCCCTTCCGCGAAGAAGCGCCATGGAGAGCGACCTCGGTCGCGTTGAGCATTGGACGTTTGTTGCCCCCTTTAGCATGTTTTCTTGAAATAATGGGTTTAGCAGCGACAACTTTGGGCGCGGCGCCCTTCTTAGAAACAGTTGGACTGGTGACCGGCCCATTACTGCGCATGGAGTTGTCCGATAGGCAAGCAAAAATGGTCTAGGCGTTCTCGTAGCGTTCTCTGGATGCCGGAAGCGCTATCATGGAGTAGTTGCTTACGCAAGGTTTTTTTTTACTACATGCACACACCTCTCAGCTGCTCCATTAGGCTGCGGGTGATAAGGTGGGCTACATATGTGACGCACTCCCCATGACTGGAGAAAATCGTTGAACTCTCGCGCCGCAAACTGCGAGTCATTATCTGACACTAGATGTTCCGGCGACCCGTATGCAGCAAAGAGGGTACGAAGCTGTTCAATGGCGTTCAAGGTCGTTGTCGATTTCATGTGAAAGACATCAATCCACTTCGAATAAGAGTCGACACACACCAAGAATGAAGCGCCTTCGCATTCGAAAAAATCCACGTGTACTATTTGCCAGCAGCGAGCGGGAAATGGCCAGGGTGCCAAATAGGCGCGGGGAGCGCTACTCTGCGTTGCCTGGCAGATTTTGCAACTTTTCACGACGGTTTCAATGGCCGCTTCAAGCCCAGGCCGCCACACTAGGCCGCGAGCGAACATCTTCATTCGGACTGTTCCAGGGTGCTGAGCATACAGTAATGCCAACACATATTCTTGAAGTTTGGGTGGAGCAACGACCCTGCTACCCCATGTCACGCATCCTTGCTCTAGCGATAGTTCTATTCGTCTGGCGTGGTATGGCCGGAGCTCGGCTTCTACTTGCAGCGGCCATCCACTAAGAGTAACTTCCGCAACCTTGCACAACACTTTGTCCTGTCTGGTAGCTTTGGCGACATCTCTGGCCGACAGCGGCGCCGTTTCAGAAACTACCAAACAGACGGCCTCTTCATCCTTTGCTTGACTTGGAAGTGCCAATCTCGATAACTCATCAGGCACTTTCATTCGGGACCCTTTCTGATACCTAAGCTCCTAACGATATCCCGCCAAGATAAGCGCCCATCGTTGCATGTACGCAGCGGCCAAAGTTGGTATCGGCTTGCAGGAACCTATAATGCCGAGCAACGGCTGGTGGTCCGTGAAAAGCGTAAAACGACGGCAGTACAGATATCGATGAAACTTCAACCCATATATTATGGCCAACGCTTACCTTTCAATTTGCGAGTACGCGCGCTCCGCTGCCGATAATGTTCGAGAGACAAGCGCAGTGGGCCTTTCGTCCGCGTTTGGTTGGACATGCGAAACCACTGCGCCCAGTCCGTACTGGGATGCATCGCAACTGAGTACTAGTGGCCGCTTTGGGTTGTAGTAGCAGAGTACTGGGCTCGACGTGAGCAGCTTCTTTGTTTTGTGGAAAGCAGCAGCGCATTCTTTGAACCAGTGCCACCGCAGGCCTTTCTTTAAAAGAGCATACAGCGGTGCTGCCACGGTCGCCAAGTTCGACAGGAACTTGGAATAAAAGGTAACCATGCCCAAGAATGATTTAAATTCCCTTGCACTTGAGGGTTCTGGCGCAGCCATAATTGCTTTAACTTGTGATCCCAAAGGCTGGATTCCGGCTGCCGATATACGGTGGCCCAGGTACCGAACTGCCCTTTGAAAAAAACTTGCATTTTTCCTCTTGAAGCGTTACATTGTGGGTCTGAAACCGCTGGAGTACTTGTTCTAGCCGCTCTCGACATTCCGACGTGGTGGTACCCCCAATGAGTACGACCTAAATGTAGCATCCTACGTGAAGAATACCGCTGAGAATTCTGTCCATAAGCGACTGAAATACCGCCGGAGCGCTTGCAATGCCAAAGGGCAGACGCTGGTATTGTAAGAGCCCTTTACGTGTGTTTATCGTCAAGAGTAACTTGGAGTCTTCGAATAGCTCTACTTGCTGGTATGCAGAGGCTAGATCCAAAACGCAAAAAACACTTAAGCCCTCTAAAGCTGCGAACAAGTCTCCTGGTAGTGGAAGCGGGTAATGCTCTGTTTTCAGCACGGGGTTCACTGTGAGCTTATAGTCACAACACGACCGGACATCCGCCCCTCCGTCTTTTGGCACAGCGACCAAGGTTGTTGCCCACTCGCTCCTTGTTACCCGCTTCACGACGCCGGCTTCCTCCCAAGTATCCAGCTTATTTCCCACTGGTTCACCAAGAGCGAAAAGTACCTTACATGCTCTGCAGAGCACGTGTTTGCTGTCCGGTTTTATAAGTTTTTGCGCTTTGATCCCGGGAATTGGTCCTAACTGCTTGGAAAAAACAGGCGCAAATTTCTGTTTCATCTCAGTTACCATGTCTACTTCCCCTATGACACTAGTGACTTCGTTCCAATTTACCCTTAGTCGACTGAGCCACTTTCTTCAAGGTCACAACAGCCACAAGCAGCAGCAACTGATGCAAGGCTTTCGCGCGTGCCTCTGGCCGTTTCGCCGCCGTCGTCCTCGTCTGACCGACATTAACAGCCCGTTCACTGTCTCGTGGCAATATATGTATATTTTGCAAAGGCGTTTATTAGTCACCGGCGTTTGCGACCGACTGTTAGCGCAGGGCACGGACTCTCAGCAAGAGCGGCATTCACGAGCAAAAGCACTGAAGAGGACGACCCACTAAATCGTTCCAATCCTTCTCTACAATTCCCCCCGGGAAAGAAAAGGGAGCCACTTGGCGACCTAGCAGCTTGTCACTATGAGTGGGCCATTGTAGGTATTTAGGCGGTCGACGTTGACAATGTCTCGTCCACGACGGCGCAAGTCCGAGGACGGCTCAATGGGCTCGATCACGTAGTTGACCGGAGATGTGCGTTCGACGACGCTTCATAGTTGGGCAGTAGTTTCCGCGAGAGCCCAGGTGAAGTGAAAGGGACCGAGAGCCACACAAGCGCTCCTGGGAGGAACGTGGGCGCAGAAGTGGTGCCACCGCGAATGATCTTCTGGCGCTCTCGGTCAATTGAAGTAAAGGCCCGCGCGAGATCGCGGCACTCTTCGGCCTGTCTGGCTGCGGTAGAAATAGGCGCACGCTCAGATGCATCCGGCTTGTACGCAAGGACAACTATGTCGATTGTTTGCGACGGGTGCCGGCCGTACAATAAGGAAAAGGGTGAAAAGCCAGTGGTGCTCTGAGTGGCGGTATCGTAGGCATAGGTTGCGAAGGGCAGAATGTCATCCCAATTCGTGTGGGCGGAGGCTACGTACATTGCGAGCATGTGGCCAAGCGTACGGTTAAGGCGTTCTGTGAGGCCGTTGCTCTGCGCATGGTAAGCAGTAGTTGTGCGGTGCACAACGTGGCACTCTTTGAGGATGGCTTCGACGACTTCTGACAAGAAGACACGTCCGCGATCGCTTAGCAACCCCTCTGGTGGACCATGACGCAGTATGAATCGGCGAAGCAGGAAGGAGGCAACATCGCATGGCAGTGTCCCTGTGGCGAATCACACCAGAGCACAGGACCGACTGAGGATGCGCTTGCTGGGATGCCGTAGGAGGCGTTTGCTAGGATGCGTCTTCAGGAATGGTTGAGCGTAGGGTACGGAATCGAAGTTCTAGGGTTTACGTTGTAGGCCGAAGCGACCTCCACCACTCGCAAAGGCATTTATTAGTCACCGGCGTTTGGGAGCGACCGTTAGCGCAGGGCACGGACTCTCAGCACAAGCGGCGTTCACGAGCAAAAGCGCTGGAAAGGACGATCCACTACGTCGTTCCAATCGTTCTCTACAATATATATTACGACAGGGTATATATATATATATATATAATCATATCATAAGAAGCCAACAAACACTGACACCAAGGACAACATCGGGGAAATTGTGCTTAATAAATGAAATAAAGAAAGGATAAATTAATGGAAATTAAAGTGGATGAAAAAGCAACTTGCCGCAGGTGGGAACTGAGCCCACAACCTTCGCTTTTCGCGGGCATTTCATGTGGGTTCGGTTCCCACCTGCGGCAAGTTTATTCATCCACTGTAATTTCCATTAATTTATCGTTTCTTTATTTCATTTATTAAGCACAAGTAATTTCCCCTATGTTGTCCTTGGTGTCGGTGTTTGTTGGCTTCTTATGATATGACTAATAAAAATCGGGCCCCTCGGTTAACCCCCTTTCTTCTCGTTTATATATATGTATATATATCCTGTCGTATGTATGTGTACATATACTGGATGTCCAGCCAACTTTAGCCAGAGTTTAAATACATGCGAATGCCACGTTGCTGGACAAACGAAGGTAATGTTTGTCGTCACTTGGAGATACTCAGATAATTCTTTTCGTTCTACCTACTTACATAATTACTTCTAATTACTTCTAAGAGCCAGGCTTCAGCGGGCGGCAACCATGACGGCGTCTTATCTCCGAGAACAAGGCCTCAGTGTGTCTACTGAAAAGTGCGCATTACTTGGTTTTACGCGCAAACAAATGTCATTGTCTTCTCTTACCATCAACGGACAAGCTGTGTCCTATGTTAAGACGCATCGTTTTCTGGGCGTCATCATTCACCGCAACCTCTCGTGGAGCCATCAGTGCGCCTATCTGAAGAAGAAGTTAGTCGCCATTGCTCAGGTCTTCAAATTTTTATGCGGGAAAAACTGGGGTACACCAGTCCATTCTATGTTGCAGCTATACAGGGTTTTGTTTCTCGGACTCCTACGTTACAGCCTACCAGTGTTGTCGAATGCATGCAAGACGAACTTTCGCGCCTTGGAGAGCATACAAGGTCAAGCCCTACGCACGTGCTTAGGGCTGCCTCGGTGCACCTCAACAACAGCAACAATCGCCATCGCGGGAGACCATATAATCCAGACACATGTAGCTGTCGACTCTCTCAGAGCGCACATTCGCCATCTGTCAAGGATCCCCGACCATCATTTGGCCTCCCTACCAGCCGAGAGACCTCAAGCGACCTTTTCACGAGTGATTAGCGCTCATCCAGAGTGCATACCGGCATCTTTTACACCGGCGGCGAAGCCTTCCTCTCCCCTGTGGTGCCTGCGACAGCCTCAAGTGAATTTTGCTATTCCTGGAATTACAAAAAGTCCAATCATCCAGCGCCGGCTCTGAAGCAACTCACGCTCCTATTACTGCACCAGAGGTATCATGACCACATTCATATATATACCGATGGTTCGACTTCACCTACCAGCTAAACTGCCGCATTCGTCGTTCCAGCCAAGAACGTTACAGTTAAATTCAAATTGTCGCACACGACTACATCTACATCGGCAGAACTTGCAGCTCTCCATGCCGCTATGATGTACATCACTGAAGAGCCAACAGAAATGGGTCGTATTTTGTGACTCTAAGGCAGCCCTTCACAGCATCAAGTCTGCATTACGTCACAGAACTTACGAGCAGATGACATCTGACATCAGGGAACTGCACCACCATGCTCTGGAAAGAGGACATCACATTATATTTCAGTGGATTCCTGTTCACTGTGGCATCGTCGGCAACAACCTAGCTGACAAGGCTGCCCGGTGTGCCCACGAAGATACCAAGACGTGTCCAACACCTTTGGCGAGGTTGGACGCTGCCAGAGAACTTCGCCTACTTGGTCGCAAGAAGTCACAAGATCTCTGGATTTCAAGTGCCTTCAATTGCAGATTACGTAAACTGGACCCCACGCTACGGCTACAACTGCCTTCTAGCCTTTCTCGCGGCGAAACAACCTTGTTGTGTCGCTTGCGGCTGGCAGTGGCGTTCACGAACGCATACTCCTACCGTATGGGAATGACCGAGAGCCCGATGTGCGACTCCTGTGGGTGCGAGGAGACCATCGAGCACCTATTGTGTACCTGTCCTCGCTACGATGTCCAACGCCTCTCTCTGCGGGCAACTTTACGCCGACTGGACTCGAGACCGTTCACCGAGTCAAAGATACTCGGACCGTGGCCACACCCGTCACTGGCTCGAAAAACGATTCGTGCACTAGTGCAGTACTTGAAGTGCACGGGCTTAAGAGACCGTTTATAGTGTCCTTGTGTATGGTGTCCCTCCCACACGTACTCAGTGCTTGCTCTCTCCCTTTCTTCCTCTTTCTATTCCTCTTTCCCCCACCCCCAGTGTAGGGTAGCAAACCGGATGCTGTTCTGGTTGGACCTCCCTGCCTTTCCTACCATTGTTTTTTCTCTCTCTCTAATTAATTAATTAACTTCTCAAATATTATAATTAGATGACAAGTGTCAATGCGACAATTGTAGAGCAACATGAGAACTACCGAAAGAGCTTTCTTTTCCTCAATACGTGCTACATAAAAGTGTTTTTCCGAGCGTGAAAGAAGCCCACGAACACATGCAAATCCTCGAGCGGCCAGTCGCACGGCAATTTTGCGCGCATTTGCGGGCTTCTTTCACGCTCGGAAAAACGCTTTTATATAGGACGTACTGAGCAACAGAAAGCTGCATTGGGAGTTTTTCATGTTGCTCTACAATTGTCTCACTGACACTTTTCATCCAATTATAATGTTTGAGAAATTGATTCAATAATCAAGACGAGTTGTCTAGTTGGGCGGAATGAAAAAAAAAATGTCACACTCGAACATGCGCACTGAACTCGTGTGTCATCTAAAAACCAAAGTTATTTTTCCGTCAAGGTGATGGAAGCTACAGTGACCAATTTTTATTTTTATTCGCGTATCGTCACCGACTTGGTGATAAGCATTGGTCATTGATTGCACTTGTGAGCTATAGGCCAGCGCTACACATTACGCCCGCCGTGGTTGCTACGGTGTCGGACTGCTAAGCACGAGGTCGCGGGATCGAATCCCGGCCACGGTGGCCGCATTTCGTTGGGGGTGAAATGCGACAACACCCGCTTACTTAGATTTAGGTGCACGTTAACGAAACCTAGGTGGTCCAAATTATTTCGGAGTCCCCCCACTACAGCGTGCCTCGTAATCAGAGCGTGGTTTTGGCACGTAAAACCCCATAATTTAATTAGCACTACGTTACAAGCTCGCAATGCTCAAGCCAACTCACCCAATCAGCTGTGGGGATCACGCCCTCTCCTTCAAGCCTGTTTTACGTGGTACGATTACATAATGCGTCTCTCGCAGCTACGGTTTCCGTAAAGGCGAATTTCGCCTCGCTCCGTCGCATGCACCGAGCGCGGCAGTGGCGATTTTTGCATTCGTGAGCTCCTAGCGGAGGACAGAATTATTCTTGCCGTCACTTCCCTCTTCGGTGAACACAAAGACCACTTAGAAACGGTTTGTTAGTTTTTGTTTGAGTACGTTGTTTTATCAAAACAAAAATCAAGTAGGCAGGCCACAGTGAACTGCCTGCGATCCGCGTTCTAATTGGTTCAGCGTCCTTGTCGCATGTGCATTTTCGCAGAGCGCTCGGAACATCGAAAGATAGCGCGCACGCCCCCTTTGCTGCAAGCGCGAAAGCGCAAGCGTATCGACCTGAGAAATTGCGCAGAAATTCTAATTATACATTTGAAAATTCTAGAAAGTGCTTACTAACGCACGTATCACCATTCTTGGGTAGCGACATAGTTTTTTATTGAAACGAATCCTTCACACGCACCTCTGCTGATAGGATAATGACATCTTGAACATCGGGACGGCAGCAACTTTTCTATAATTGAACAATAAAAATCTACCACATGTGTTATTTCCTTCGCCTTGTTGCTGCACTTATTTGATCTATCATTTACGACACCAAAGTGATCGATAATAGTGGTTCTGAATCATAACTTTATCATGTTAAATGCAACAAATTTTACGATTCCGTTAAGGGTTTGCATATCATTAGAATGTTTCTGCCGTTTGTCGTGCATGTGAATTGAGAAATCTGTAAGTATGAGTTGAGTTGAGTTGAGTTTAATGGCACATAAGCAGCTTAGGCTATCATGCGCCAAACACTAGGTATAGATTCTTTTAAAAAGTTGGGACACCTCAGTGAGTCCTTGTCTGGGCAAGAGCCCGGAGAGTCCCAACAAATTAACTAGAGACCTCGGCCATCTTCTCAGGGATAAGAAGGTGGATGAGGTGTTCCGTAATATGTAGTTAAGCATTCTGCGAGGTTTTAAAGTTTTATGAGAACTCCTGCTTCTTTTAAAAAGCTAAAGACACATGGTGCATCAACAAGCGCATCTTCTCCTAAAATCAAAGCTGGGTGAAAAGGGATGTGTTCTTTGTAAAATATGGTAAAAAACTTCTTCCCCAGTGGTTAAAGTTTTCTGCATGAAAATAGGATATGGTTTACTGTTAGTTCATCTTCACATAGTTCACATTGGGGTTTGTCTTGCTTTGTTAGAATGAAGTTGTGTGTTAGGTGTGTGTGTCCTATGCGAAGACGGCACAGAATCACTTCTTTGAAACGTTCCTGGTGTATGCAAGATTACCATTCGCCTAACACGGGTTTTAACAGGTGTAATTTGTTTTTTTTTTACTTCAGTGTTCCAAGCAGACTGCCATTTTTTCCTTAGTTTATGATGTATTAACTTCATGCAGTCGTTAGGAGGTATCTTTACTTTTGTGATTTCTTTGTGCCGGGCTTGCGCCGCGCATGCATCTGCTCTCTCATTGCCACTAATTCCGACGTGGCTCGGAACCCAGCATAATTTAATGTTCAGTCCTTGTGTGGTGGCTTTTATTAAATTGTGTATAATGTCTCCTAATAATGATGTGACTGCATTTCTGCCATGAAGAGCTGTGAGTGCACTTAGGGAGTCTGAGGATATGATACTATTTGCGAGGTTCTCCTTTACTATTTCCTGTATGGCTATAAGAATGGCGTAACATTCAGAAGTGAAAATGGATGTGCACTGCGGATGTGCATTCCGAACTTCTTGCCACCATTATTAAATTGGCATCCTAGTGGTCTCTTCAAGATAGCAAGGCGTGTGGAGCCAAGCTGAAGTGGTTTCAAATATATTTGTATGGCGTACTTGCTTTCATAGATTAAGTACTAACGAAGTCAACATTCTTTCGACTCCTCGTTTTTAGGAAACTGCGCCAGACATCGGGGAAGCCGGAAGCTCTGCAAACGCCAACCATTCACTGCAGGCCTAACGATGACGCAAGAAGTTTCTGTTCGTCAAGTGTCACGAAAGCATCGTGCACTTCTGCTCTCATCAGTGCTGTTTGAAAGGAAAACGCAGCAGATGATAATCAAATCATTAGCGTCGTCTGCTGCTTCTGCTTACACATTTGCCTTTCAAAAAGTGGATAACTTTAGGCCTTACACTTCATCAAACAAGGAGCGCTAAGTGTTCTGGAATGATACAGCGTACGCTATTGTGTGATATAGCCTATGCTATTGTGCAGGCTATTGTGCGACGAGTCACCTCGTAAAAGCGCAGACGGCTTAGATCTGAAGCACTACGGCACCGCAATAGTTGTAAAAAAAAAAAAAAATAGACATGGCTTTAAACGCCACTTCCACAGGCTTTCTTCATTTTCTATGTACATTTTTTTTACCTGTTCAGATCGCAGGGTTTCCTTTTTTTTTTTTCAGCAGCAGTAAGTTGTATGACCCATAATGATGATTTGCTTGCGGAGAGATTTGAATATTTTTCCATAGTGACAGGTTCCTTTATTTCGTTTCGTATTTTAAGCACTTTAACGTTTCTGACGCGGCGAGAACATTAGTGCTGTAGCACTCGGATATTTGCACGCTAGGTAGAGACTACTTCATGGTAAAGAAATACGTGATTCACGCGGAAGCAGCCGGATGGTGCAAAGCTGGTACCTCGTAATGCTACTTTCGTATATTCAGATTAATTCATTGAGCTCGAGGAAGAAGTCCGAGAAAGAAGAAAATAAGAGTGATTCTAAATTAGTGCATAGTACCACTGCCATCCTATAACACGATGGCACATGGCAGATCTGGGTACCAAAGGTACAAACAAGCTGACAAAGAGCCCTAATTGATGACATAGTCAGCGCTCGTGTTGTGTTTGTCGTGTGTCTTAGTCCTTGTTTCTCGCGCTGTTTCCACTACAAGATATACAAGATGATGGCACAGCGGGCTGTGGTCGATAAATAACGCACAAAATTTCGTTTGCCAGCAGTCTAGAGAGTGGAACTTTCATCAGAGCAGGTTAAAATTTGGGAGTCTTGCAAACCTTCACATTTCATTGTGTGTGTGCGTGTGCGTGGTGGCTGCGTGCGTGTGTGCGCCCTTCGTAGTTTTTTTTTTTTTAATTGTGCTTACGATATTTGAATATCACGTTGAAAATTTTGCTGGATATTACGAGAATAGAGAAATGCTGCTCATGTTCATGAGACAGCAAGGGGAAATTATGATCGGTAAGATATCACGTTTTTGTTTGTTTATTTGTTTCTTTGTTTGTCATTAACGCAAGGTCACCTCATGGTTCGGCACGGACTTCTGCCAACACAGTCCGTTAGAGAAGTCACGTCGCTGCCGATGTGGCCACGATGGCGCGGGATTCACCGATGGATCAGTTTCCTTAAAGGGACACTAAAGTGAAAAATGATTTCTTCTGCATCAGTAAATTACCGTTCTACAATACCAAAAACACCACTCTTACAACGATAAGACGTTTGGTAAGCCAGAAAAAGCGAAAGAACGAAATAGGGGTGGCGACGCCTGCTTAAGTTCCCGCACCTGGGGGCTGTGACGTCTTGAATTTTGATGGTATCTTCTAGTGCCTATTAATTATATATAGCGGTACAGATTGACTACATTGTGTTCTAAAGGAACCAAATATTAAACATGGCAAGTTTCAGGAACCTTTATTCAGCCAACGCGGCCCAAATGCGACAACATACTTTGGAATCTCTGACATCACGCTGACGTACCGGCACTGGGGTTTCGGCGCGAAATTCAAATACTGACATTTGGACCTTCATTTTCTCATCTAATAATCAAACTATATTTTTGAAATGACTGCCTTCAGGGTTCTCAAGCAATTCTTCATTAGTCTAAACTGATTTATTGTTTCGCTTTAGTGGTCCCTTTAAGATGGCATGAATATCGGCCGTGTCCTCGTCCTTTTTAGCGGTCCATATGATGTGCAGTAAACACCAACTAGGCTAAACTCAAGTTCTTCTCAAGAAAACGAGTTGGTTTTTCTTGAGCATATGCTGGCGCTCCTCCAAAGGCAACGTGTTGTCCTGCCGAATAACCTCGTCGGTGGCGGCTTTATAAGTTGGTGTTCAGAAGCTGCATAAAATTGTTCGCGTGACGAAGCCCAAATTTCCAGTGTCAGTTTCCAACAATCCTCTACCTTACTATGCGCATGCGTGGCTGACGTCAGGTAGAAGTCCTGACGCAATCTGTCACAACTGTGACCTTGCACTAAAGTACCTTAAATATTACTTCCTGTGCTTTCCTTTCGAACTATACAGCTTATAGGCGACCTGAAGGTAGATACACGAAACTGCCGCCATTTTATATATATATATATATATATATATATATATATATATATATATATATATATATAGGTCTGTCACGGTGTACTCTGTACACTTACATTCCTGCCTGTATTTCATAGACGCGATGACAGAAATGGTCACAACGCGCTGTGATGATGCCTCGGCTCCGTTCCAGACATTTCCCGAGCAACATCCGGTGTATTTCAATACCGTAGCAACCTTAAAGTACACCTGAGCTCCTTTTGCTTGTGTCCCTGTTTTATGATAAACCTTGTGCATTTTAGCGTTTTAATTGAAATTCTCCTAGGGCATGTTAGTGGGGCTTTACTGAATATTGTTTTTAGGCAATAGACGGGACATACGTATTTGGCCGGAAGCGTGGTAACTTATGTCGTCTGCATGTCCAACATCCACATTTTGTTGTTTCCGATGTAAAGCTTCTTCGTCTGCGGTCGACGGATAAATAAAAACAAATTATGCTCAGAATGTTTTTGAAGCAGGCAATCGTTATATGCCAATTACGGCAAATACTTGTGTGCGCTAAAACGTGTTTGAAGTCCGAACCCAGCATAGCACGCTGAAGTGTCAAACTCCCGTTGTGTTTTATGTTTTACGTTATATTCTCAAGGGAATCTATAGCGACGCCAGTCTGAGCTTACCACTTTGCTTAATGCATGTGCCAAAGCTGAACCAGACTAGTGGGTGGAAAGAATAGACCTGACACTGCTACGAAGAATGCATCATCAATTAGCCCGCCAGCAAACATTACTGAGACCTGACATATTATCCCCGTAAACAAGATATCGTTCTGATAAAGCTTCAGACGTTTTCCCAGTAACGGTGGCAGCTGCATTCATCATCAGCAGCCTGTTGGCTTCTCCCTGCGATCTCCACTTACCCCTGTCCAACCGATTGCAACTAGCGCCCGCGCATTTCCTCATTTCATCACTCCACCAAGTTTTCTTTTTTTTTTTTTTTTTTCCGACTTGCTCGACTGCGCTTCCCTTGACGCCCGCTCGGAGCGGCGCCCTCTCGCGCGTGACGTCACGGCGGGGACGCCGCTCGTTTCCCTTCGCGTGCGCCCGGGCCGTGCTCGTTGCACCGGCTTCTTACACTGGAGGCCTGAACCACTGTTCCTTCTTCGAAAGCGCGTGAGTCGAGAAAGCTATGTAGCGTTGAACGGGTCTACTGGTATTGCAATGCATATATGCGCCGTGTCTGTTCGTAAATTTTACGTGAGGAAAGAATGTCCGCAAATTCAACACGCGAAGTTGTGTACGATGCTTCGCTAAATATGTAAAATTCTCCTAGTACTTAGCTATGAGAGACATTTTACTATTAGATACATTTTACAAGTAAGAAAAATCTTGATATTTGGTGTCAACGTGTTATCCGTGTTAGAAAGACACTGCCCTGCGAAGCTGTCATCATGATTCTTATTACTCTGGTGAGTTGCTCTAGTCAAACATGGCCACTTTAGTAATGCGTAAAAGAAAGAGTTAGGCGCGCATTTCGTATGAAAAAGCTTGCTGCTACTTTCACCGCTCTCTGAAACAGGCCCCTATAAAACGAATTTGCTCATGGCTGCTAACACGACGGCGTGTGATGTAGAGTATTTACATTTACATAGTTAATTCACAAATACCATAGTAGCAATCATCTTAAATAAATGTTTCGTGGTTAAGATCGAGAGCTAATCAATTGCAAGCGATTAAATGTTTCATGGTGGCCCTCAATAGCTAATATTGACAATATTGCACACCCCTCAAATAACGGTAGCAACCGACGGTCCTTATGCCGAGACACGCATTGTTCGCGAAACCCATCAGTGCACTACAACTTCGGGTTGAAACCATAAAGTAGTTTTTTACAGCGGCAGTTGCAATGCCTAAACTATACTCGAGTGCTGCAGCGCAGCTTAGGCTGTCTGATTGGCTGCCCGACGCTCCGTGGTCTTTCTTGATTGGTTGCTTTTTTCTTTTTGTTGTCTTTCCTGCGCCGCGCGTTCACGTGCCGGGCGCTCTTCGGCGTCGTCGTTTTCCTCCTTCCAGCTCGGCGCGCGTGCACTCAGCGTCGTCTGCTCTCGACCGTCCCGAGCACCGCACCACGTCGCGCACCACACATCACAGGGCGAAATGCTAAAACACCCGTGTACTTAGATTTAGGTGCGCGTTAAAGAACCCTAGGTGGTCGAAATTTCTGGAGTCCTTCACTACGGCGTGCCTCATAATCAGAAAGTGGTATTGGCACGTAAAACCCCATAATTTGAAACTGCAGTGTTAGTTAAGTCCCAGTGTTACGGCCGAGCGTTTCTGTGAAGAAATGCAAAAATTCGATATTGTACCATGAACTGCTCATCGTGAGTAAACCTGTTTTAGCAGATTAAAATCAAGGTAGATGTTGTAGAAGTCATATATAGCCAGCGTTTATTACATATTTGTTGCACCGCTGCAGGTATGGTATCATAACTGGATTCTTATACGCTATGTTTTTGCGGTTGTCGATCCACGCACGAAAAATCCGCACTGGGCTGGTCTGTGCTCTTTCGGCTGGCACTGTAGCGTTGCCTTTGAGAACTGTATTGTCGTCTAAGAAATAAACTCTTTGAATAAATTTTCCCGAACTAACACGCAGTAAAGATACATTTGAGACGACCGCCATAAGTATAGAAGCAGAGGGAACTAGAGCGAACAAACGAAAACACTGCAGAAGGCACCCGCACATCCCTCGAACTGCAGCAGATGACAAGCGCGACTACTTGCCCTGACCAATGCCTCCTTTACTAGATGCCTGCCGCGTTGTCCGGTAGCTCGGTTCCGGGCCCTCTCCCTTTTCTCTCCTCCGCGAAAAGGCAACTTACAATCACGTGCTGCGGCCTCTGAGATTACCGTGGCATCTGTCACCGTCTCGGAGGCCCGCGATAACGCCCACTAACAGACGCCCGCGCATATAACGCGCCGGCGGATGCATTCAGCCGCCGCTGCCACATCCGCCGGAAGTTGAAAAGGCAACGAGCGCCGCCTCGCGGAATTCGTGCTGAACTAACTTCAACTAAGGGAACCGCCGCTACAATGGGAAAGCGAGCAACGCGGCGGGCATCTAGTAAAGGAGGCATTGCCCTGACGTCACGCGAGCGGCGCTCGCAGCGCCCCTGTAGTTCGTTCTCGGGGCTAATAATGGTCCATCATCATTATCATCATCATCAACATCATCGTCATCATCATCGTCATCAGCCTATTTTATGTCCACTGCAGACCGAAGCAGGCCCTGCGATCTCCAATTAGCCCTGTCTTGCGCCAATCGATTCCAACAAGCGCCCGCGAATTTCCTAATTTCATCGCCCCACCTGGTCTCCTGCCGTACTCGAATGCGTTTCCCTTCTCTTGGTATCCATTCTGTAACCCTAATGGTCCAACGGTTGTTAACCTGCGCATAACACGACATGCCCAGCTCCATTCTTTTCTCTTAATGTCAATTAGAATATCGGCTATACCCGTTTGCTCTATGATCCAAACCGCTCTCGTCCTGTCTCTTAACGCTATGCCTCTTCGTTCCATCGCTTTTTGCACGGTCCTTAACTTGTTCTCAAGCTTTTTTGTCAGTCTCCAAGTCTCTGCCCCATATGTCAGCACCGGTAAAATGTACAGCTTCCTTTTCAATGATAATGGCAAGCTTCCAGTCAGGAGCTGACAATGTCTGCCGTTATGTGACCCAACCCATTTATATTATTCCATGAATTTCCTTCTCATGATCAGGGTTTCCTGTGACTAATTGGCCTAGGTAAACGGACTCCTTCACCGACTCTAGAGGCTGATTGGCGATCCTCAATTCTTGTTCTTTTGCCCGGTTATTCACCATTATCTTCATTATGGTCCACCGGTTATCTATCCTACGCATTACATGGCATGTCCAGCTCCATTTTTTACATCGAAGCTGTTTATGGCTAGGTTCTGCTGGATCTCGTCTTCGTGTGCATAGACCAACAACTTATGCTCCTTTCCACCGCCGACGCCTCTTTCCCAAGTTTTGTCTACTAAATTGTCTACTCGCCACGAGCGCCGTCTGCCTCCCGACATTGCGCAATACCACAGCGCGCGCTGTACAGCGGCCACCTGTCCGGCGAGCGCGCGCCGTGATTGCCGTAGCCGCACTGTAATAAAACGTCTCTGCCTCTATCCAACAATCGTTATGCATCATTACCCTGTCCTCCGACGTAGAGGTCGCGACACTGCCCACTGCCTTTATGAGTTGCACTTCGGACTCGGCATGTGCAGGACGCGTATAGTGCGATCGGAAGAACAGCGCGAATACAATGAACGTCGCCGACAACGTGAGGCCGCCCTTGCCGCTGCACCCGCTCCGACTACATCGAGTGCCGGCGAAGCTCTTCCTGAAGAAGGGCGACTCGCACGCGTCGAGCGCCGACGTGAGCAAAAGCGTCGGTGCGAGCAGCGCCGTCTAGCGAATGCCACCTACGATGATGTCGGGCCAGGGAGGCGAAACGCAAGCGCTACCAAGGCCCTGCATATGGCGCAGTGCAAAACGAACGTCTCACCATCGGACCCTTTCCCGGGTGCAACGTTGAGGTTCCGGAGACAGCAAAACAAACCATAGCGCCAGCTTCGCTGGACTCCCCTCTTCACAGGGTGGTAGAGTTCTGAATTTTTTTATCTTAATGTCAGTTAGAACATCGGCTAACCCCGCTTTCTCTCTTAACCACACCGCTCTCTATACCTCTCTCTCAACGTCACTCCTAACATTCTTCCTTCCATCGCTCTTTGCGCGGTCCTTAACCTGTTCTCGAGCCTATTTGCCAAGCTCCAAGTCTCTGCCCCACATGTTAGCACCGGTAGAATGCATTGATTGTACACCTTTCTTTTCAATTATAGCGGTAAGCTTCCAGTCAGAATCTGACAATGTCTGCCGTATGTACTCCAACCCATTTTTACCCTTCTGTAAATTTCCCTCTCATGGTCAGTTTCCCCTGTGAGTAATTGACGTAGGTAAGCGTACTTCTCCACAGACTCTAGAGGCTGACTGGCGATCTTGAACTCTTTCTTGTTCCGTTGCCAGGCTTTTGAACATGGTCTTTGTCTTCTGCATATTAACCTTCAACCCCACTCTTACACTTTCTCTGTTAAGGCCCTCAATCATTTGTTGCAGTTTGTCCCCAGTGTTGCTGAACAGATTCATGTCATCTGCAAACTGAAGGTTGCCGAGATATTCGCTGTTGATCCTCACTCCTAAACCTTCCCAGTTTAATAGCTTGAATACATCTTCCAAGCATGCAGTGTATAGCACTGCAGAGATTGTGTCTCCTTGCCTGGCCCCTTCTTTATTGGTGTCTTTCTACTTTTTTTGTGGAGAATCAAGGTAGCTGTGGAATCTCTGTAGATATTTTCCAAGATATTCACGTATGCCTCCTGTACTCCTTGATTACGTAATGCCTCTATGTCTGCTGGTATCTCTACTGAATCAAATGCCTTTTTATTATCTATGAAAGCCATATAGAGAGGTTGATTGTATTCTGCAGATTTCTTGATTACCTGATTGATGACGTGGATGTGATCCATCGTAGAGTATCTCTTCCTGATGCCGGCCTGTTCTCTAGGTTGACTGAAGTCAAGTGCTGCCCTTACTCTATTGGAAATTATCTCGGTGAATATTTTATACAATACTGAAAGTAAGCTAATATGCCTATAATTTGTCAATTCTTTAACGTCTCAACTTTTTGCGGATTAGTATAATGTTGGCATTCTTCCAGTTCTTTAGAACGTTTGAAGTCGCGAGACATTTCGTATAAAAAGCCGCAAGTTTTTCAAGTGCTCCTCCATCGTATGTTATATCGACTGTTTTTCCATCTTCCCCTGCCGCTTTACCCCAGTTCATGTATTGCAAGGCCCTTCTAACTTCATCGCTACTTTAGAAGAAGCCTCTGTATCTTGTTCATTACTACTTCGCATGATCAGTATAGAATTCTTCCGCTGTTCTTACTATATCTTCGGAATTGCTGATATTACCCTGCTTATCTTTGAGTGCGTGCATCTTGCCTTGTCCTATGCGAAGTTTTCTTCTCACTGATTTCATGCTGCATCCATTTTTGCCTGCTTCCTCAGCCTTTCGCACGTTATAATTTAGAATATCACTTATTTTCGCCTTGTTGATCAGTTTTGACAGCTCCGCGAATTCTACCTTATCTCTTGAGTTGGACACTATCATTCATTGTTGTTTCTTTAATAGGTCCCGTGTTACTTGGGAGAGCTTGCCTACTGGTTGCCTTGGTTCGTTGCCTCCTACTTCCATTGCTGCGCCTCTGAAGCCAGCTTAGTTACGGTTTCATCCATTACCTCTATGTCATGTTCATCTCTGTGTTCTAAGGCTGCATATTTGTCTGCAAGAGCCAGCCTGAATTGGTCTGCTTTTACCCTTAGTGCGTCTAGGTTGGCCTGTTTCTTCATGACGAATTTTACTCTTTCTCTCTTCAAACTAAGGTGAATCCTAGACCTCACTAACTTGTGATCACTGCACTTTACCCTACCTAACACTTCTACATCCTGCACTATGCTCGGATCGGCAGAAAGTATGAAACCAATTTCATTTCTTGTTTCACTATTAGGGCTTTTCCAGGTGCACTTATTGTTGCTACGCTATCTGATCAAGGTGTTCCTTATTCGCTGCCTATTCCTTTCCGAGAATCCTACCAATATCTCTCTTCTAGTTTTCTTAGAATCGATGCCGCGGTTGCCAATTTGATTTTTCACCAGCCTGCTTTTCCCCCACTATTGCATTGAAGTCGCCCATGACTACAGTATACTGAGTTTGCACTTTTCTCATCACTAATTCAACATCTTCGTATAATAGATGTACTTCATCATCAACATGACCGGAGGTTGGGGTGTAGGCTTGTACTACCTTTAATCTATACCTCTTATTAAGTTTTATTACGACTACTGCTGCCCTCTCATTAATTCTGTAGAGTTCGTCAATGTTGCCTGCTATGTCCTTACGGATTAGGAATCCTACTCTGTGCTCCTTATATGGAGGTCCGCTATAGCAGAGGACGTGGCGATTAGTCAGCACTGTATAAGCCTCACGAGTTCTTCTACCCTCACTAAGGCCAAAAATAATCCACACAATGCCTGATAGTTCCTGAGGGAGTCCTGCTGGGCTCGAGAGGGTTCGTGTGTTGAGCGTTGCCAGGTTCAGTTTCCAGTGGCGGCCTGACCGAGTCCAGAGATTATCAGCACCCTCTGCTGCGTTGCAGGTCTCACTGCCGCCTTGGACAGCTGCTCCGCAGCTGCTGGGGACTGAGGGCCATATCTTTATTGTAGGAGTCATGAGGTAGTGGCCGAATACTGCACCAGGGAGGCCAATTCCTGTTCTGGTGAGGGAGTGTCCTTTGTTGAAGCTTAGTGGGCTTCCCTAATTTTGTTGCACCTGGACTCGCATAGCCCCGCTGGCTCATGGCATTTTTTGCCGGTGTTAGGCGCCACTCCAAGCCTGGAGATGTGTACTGGGGGAGGATTCGAACTTACGACCTTCAGATTAGAGGCCCGATCTTCTACCTCTTCTCGCCGCCCCCGCCTCCGTCACATAGCTATAAATTGAACACTTACTTATAATGGGACATTAAAAAAAAGAGCAAAAGGCTGAGGATTTCAACTTCTGAATATAGCAACCGAGTAACAGAAATAGCTCAGTCAGGTAGCCATGTTGGCAGCGAGGCCACCTTATGGCGCACAACACCAGCCCAGAGGATCCCACATATCTGAGAACTCACTTGAGTAAAACTTGGACCAGCGCGAAGAAGACGAAGACAACAATCTAAAAAACACACAACAGGACGAGCTCGTCCTGCTGTGTGGTTAGGTAGCTGCATTATCATGTATAAAGGAAAACAATTTCGTTTGTGGCAGTCATCTGAGTTGATATTCTTTTACGTATGTTTGGGATGGTTTGGGGTTCTGCATGTTCACAGAAAAAAGACGCAGTTTCGCCCGAAAGGCGAAGCACCAATTTCGTTAGCAAATTAGCCAACAGCCATACGAAGTAAGGATAGTACTTTTATCGGCCGTGTCAACTTGTAAACATTCGCTTGCTAACTAAATTGATAAGCATGGTGCCAGCGCGCACAGCAAACATGAACACATCACGCTCGATGACTGCGGACACTCGCTGTCAAAACGCTGATGTGAGGAAACGCCGCAGCAGCAGCGAGCGAAGTGACACTCATGCTGGCTATTGCTTCAACGCAGAGCGAGCGCCGAGGATACCCAGCACGCACAAAGCTACGAACCGCCGACGTACCTATACTCTGCCCCCAACTGCAGATCGCTCTCAGGATAGCCGCCACATGTGCAGGATAGCCGCCACATCTGCACATTTGCATGCGCAGCCACCACATGTGCAGTTGCATATGGATCATGGTGCGAGAGAACCTCCACGCCCCACGATTATCCCAGCACACCACGGCCAACTTCTCATCACGTCTTTTTATCCGCTTATCGAGACTGAAAAAGTTCGTCCAGTGTTACTTCAGTTTCCGCACACAACTTCTATTTCGAAATAGCCTAGGCGGCGTGTTTTGAAAAAACCTATTTTCTTCTAGCGACAGCTGGCTGAGCAGATTGTGCGCCCAGGCATAAAATCTCGCTAGTCCCACCAAATACTAAAAGGATCTGGGGCGCTCGTCGTGGTGCTTCGCGGGGAGAAAGCACCTAGAAACGTAGCACGCGCGAGTGGCGCATGGCGGCGCAGCGGTCGAGCTTGGGCGTAAATAGAAACGCGTACCCCCGGCGCCTTGCAACGTTGGGTGCCTCGCGCGAAAGAAGCCGGCGCGCTTCCTCTCCGTCCCTTTGGCGCGGGCGAGTTTGAGTCGCGATCTTCCCTCGCACGTACAGCGTAAGTGCACGGCGACTATCGCCCTTAGACTTTATACGGAACCTCACGGCGACGGCAGAAATGCGCTTGGAGTGTCCATATAACTGCTATCGCAGTAAAAGAATCGTTGAAAACGTAGCCAAAACAGCAGACGTTCGAGGATAGTATTTCAACAACGCAATGAAGGAAAGTCATCTCAAATAAAGCATGAGCCTATCCCGACCGCCCTCGTCATGACCTGAGTGTACTAGAGTATTTATTGTAGAGTACTCTATCCATGACCCTTGCTTTTAGCATGGCCTCGAGGACCTTCAGGACTCCCACACGTTAAAGATCTCGGATGCTACGATATTTATTTGCATTCTATTAAGTGGCGCACATTAAAAGAAAGAACTGGCGCTGAGCAGGCCGTGTAATGTGTAGGGAAGATAACCGGCGGAACATTAGGGTTACAGAATTTGTGGCAAAGGCAGGGAAGTGCAATCGAGGGCGGCAGAAAATCAAGTGGGGTGATGAAATTAGGACATTTGCAGGCGAAAGTGGGAGTCTGCTAGCGCAAGACGGAGATAATTTGAGATCGCTGGCAGAGGCCTTCGTCCTGCAGTGGGCATAAATATAGACTGATGAGGATGATAATGGTGAAGCGCACAAGATGGCACGTGCCACTGGCAAAAAAAAAAAAAAAACGAGAACGACGGCTCTTGTTGGTTCGAGCATTTTGGGACGTCATTACGTGGTCCGACGTTAAAGGGACACTAAAGGCAAATGCTAAGTCCACGTGGACTGTTTAAATACCATCCCAGAAATCACGCAAGGCTTGTTTCGTGCCAAGAAAATACTTAGTTTACGAGAAAATTGGATCTGTCGGGTCCGAATGCCTTTCTTTTATTTAAATCTCCCGCCACCCAAATGAAAGAGTGGTGACGTTGCATACGCCATCACCAGCCTTTGCGGCCTGCCGTCGGTGAGTAAAACAGCGCCCGACACACGGCAGTACCCAGTCAAGCCAGAGCGGTGGATTCGGCGCTGCAGCTGCTTTTTGGTCAAGTGGCGTGGACCGTTCGGGCATCCCGCCACATCACGTGGAAGTTGAATTCTCTGCTACTTCCATTTTGTGCGACTTTCGCGAGCCAGAAAAACCAGCGCAGCACTGCGCTATCAGGAAAATACTGAAACGCGAAAGCGTGGGTGGCGCAGAGTCGAGCGCTAAAATTAAATTATGGGGTTTTACGTGCCAAAACCACTTTTTGATTATGAGGCACGCCGTAGTGGAGGACTCCGGAAATTTTGACCACCTGGGGTTCTTTAACGTGCACCTAAATCTAAGTACACGGGTGTTTTCGCATTTCGCCCCCATCGAAATGCGGCCGCCGTGGCCGGGATTCGATCCCGCGACCTCGTGCTCAGCAGCCCAACACCATAGCCACTGAGCAACCACGGCGGGTTCGAGCGCTAACGAAACCGTTCGATCGCCGGCGTCGTTAGACACCGCAATTTCAATTAATTCTGTTTTTTTTTCTTCTAAAACTGAATTAGAACTGGACATGTTGCAATTTACTTCATATTATAATACAACACAGGGGTGTTTTTTTGCAGCGAGTAGTTGAGCACTAGTGACAGAATTTAACTAAGGATTGCTTTCGTCATCGGGAAAGTTCTTGAATGTTCCGGAGGAGTCTCTAATCATGTCCTGCATTTACCTATATTTGTCGATAATTACGGCTCTGTTCGCGATAATACTGACGCCTTACAGATTCTCGAGCACTAATGTATCACTAGCTTGACTTAGCATTTGCCGTTAGTGTCCCTTTAAGACAGCAGTTTGGCATGACATCACTTGATATGACAGTGGTTTGACTTCCGCCTTAGGCTGGATTGAAACCATTGTCGTGACTGTACGGAAAGCTGAATTCAAATTACTGTCATAACCCTATAATTCTTGTGTGCGATTCAAACAGGTGCATACGATTCAAGCATTGCATAAGATTCGAACTGATGCAGAAATTATGGTAATTCATGTCACTTCGTTCGTGTAAAATGTACGTTTTTGATTGAGATGGTCAAAGCGTTTAACTGCCTACCAGTGACGTCTTAGGTGTCCAAGCCAACAGGAGTCAGCGGATGAAATTAGCCATGGTATTGTGTGCTAGGCACGTTACTTCCGTCAATCTGGCCGTAGCCTAATCCCTGTGTCCGTGGCATATTTGCTTTGATTTGCAGTCCCGATATTTTGATAGATGCGACAGCCCCGTATCTGTTGTTGACGTTGACGCTTCCGTCGAGACCCACATACCACCATGTCATGCATGCCTACGTGCCAGTCCGTCTGCTCGCGTACCAGATTTGCATTTATCGGGTCTCGCGTAGCCCTGTGTGTGTCGCTGCCTTAATGCACCTCGTGTCCTCAACAGTGGTGCGAACCGTGGCCGACAGAGGGCGCCATCTGGCTCGCTTCTTGTTAGCGTGGTATTTTATTCAGCATCTATTAATGGCTACCGAAGACGACGACGCGCGTCGCTTTTTCACTTCTTCCGGGATCGATGTTCGTTGCTATCGTTGTTGCTGTCTTTGGTATTGTTGTTACAATATGATCTGCCATATATAGCCACTCGCTTCGCCGGACAATACCTCTTTGCCAAGTTTCTCGTTAGTAACATCTCTTCAAGCCGCGTGACAAAAGATTGTATTTGCCGTTCGTGGCGTGGAGCTGGTATTCTAGCACTTTACTGTTAAATCTATACTGCACTGTACTACTTCAAATATATGTGTCGTGCGTGTAGCGTTTCTAGACATACATGTGTATACATAAGCGGCGATCGAGTGTCAAGGAATGTAGAACTCGGCGTTCAAAAAGGGAAGGTGGTGCCGACATATTTCTATGCACATTTGTGGGAACACTTAAAGTGAAACCTTCCTTCCCAATTATCTCATTTTATATACATATATATATATATATATATATATATATATATATATATATATATATATATATATTATGCTCCTTCCAAAACTGAAAGCTGCCCACCAGTTATGTCGTTTAGAAAACGTTATATCCGTCTCGTTTAGAAGAGGTTGCGAAGTAGGCACTTTTAGGCGCTCGTGTTTTTCAACCTCCCTTAAAGGTAGATACGGTGCCTGCAAAATCCTGCCAGTTATCAGAACTGCCTGAAAACTAACAGAAAAGGGCAATTTATGCGTAGCTGACTGTGTACTGCCGTATATGTGTGAGTTATTGTTAATGTGTTAAGCACAATCCGTGTTCTTGTCAATTGCTATTTCCTAACTGATCGGGGATGGTGCTATAGGACAGCATTGCTCTGATCACGCGATGAGGGCGTCGTTAAGACTGAGAACAATCGCTGAGGGAGTTTTAGCAGGTGGGACAAACTTACCCTTGTTCTCGAACAATCGCATCTGTTCAGCGTATTCTTCGTTTCGCCCAACGTAACCTCTGCAGCCAATTCCGTGACATCACGACGATTCTGCTACCCATCATGTCAGCGCATTATAGCATATCTAGAGCGCAATAATCAGTTGTAGTTAACGTGAAAATGTCGTTTACATAAACTGCACACACGCCGACGAGCTTCTTCCGCCACGTCACAATTGCACTGGCACACAAACAAACTGATATCGTGAAAAGTGATCGTCTGAAAGACCAAGTCATCTTTCAAACGCAATCTTGTATTCAGTTGTTTGCAAAATATCTGCATTTGGAGCAGTGTCTGGTACAAACTTCCTGTGCGGTTTCAAATCCACTGACGAAATTTCGTAACAGTAATAATCCTGTTCTGGGGCGTCAGAGGAAAGTATACGGATAGAACCTGGCTAAGACATTCCCCGCTGTTACGTTTTTCCGTTTTAACGTTGCTGAAGCCTTGCTCTCAAAAAGCTAACAGTATGCCCGTGTAGTGCACTTCCCTGTATACTAAGTACAGTCTAAAAGACAAATTAGTCTGACCACCAACGTTACGTGGTGTATATTATTATTATTATAAAGGAGATTTATTTATGTTCGTAACGACAGCCGGTTCTCGGATGCACCGAGCACAGTCCCCTAGCTCGAGCCTCTGCCGCACGCTTGATTGTGCCGATGCTGCTGACTCTGCGCTCACGTTCGTTACCTTCCTTACAATGGCCCCGCGGAAATAAAGGAGCCATCCTGGCGACTTAGTTTTTTGGAAGGACGGTATAATGGTGATATGGCTTGAGACGCTGAACATGAACGACTTCGCGGTTACGACGTCGCATGTCGGACGGCGGTGTTAGCGGCTCAACCAGGTAATTAACGGGGGATGTTCTCTCGAGAACGCGGTATGGCCCGTCGTACTTCGGAAGGCGTTTTGAAGCGAGCCCAGGCGTGCGGTGTGGCGCTATCAACCAGCCGAGGGCGCCCGGGAGAAAAGTAGGAGTCGAGTTCTGGGCGTTGTTAATGACGTTTTGACGGTTCTGGTCGTCCGACATGAATTGGCGGGCCAACGGGCGACATTCTTCGGCGTTTCTGGCGGCTTCCGATATCGGCAGGCATTCGGATGTGTCCGGCCGGTAGGGAAGAATTGTGTCGATTGTGTGCGAAGGATGACGGCCGTAAAGAAGGTCAAAGGGTGAGAATCCGGTAGTGGCCCGAGTCGCGGTGTTGTAGGCGTAGGTGACAAACGGAAGAACTAGGTGCCAATTAACGTGATCAGGTGAGACATACATGGCGAGCATGTGACCAAGAGTTCAATTAAAGCGTTCCATGGTACCGTTAGTCTATGGGTTATAAGCAGTGCATTTACGATGAACAATAGCGCATTCAGCAAGCAGTCGTTCAGTGACTTCAGATAAGAAGGCGCGGCCTCTGTCGCTTGAAAGTTCACGTGGACCTCCATGGCGAAGGATAAAACAGCGTAGTATAATATCGGCTACCTCCTGCGCTGTAGCATTTGGTAGAGCAGCAGTCTCCGCATAACGTGTTAAGTGGTCTACCGCAACGATTATCCACCTGTTGCCGGTAGGAGTCAACGGAAGTGGCCCGTAGAGATCTATGCCCTCGCGATCAAAGGGTAGGGATGGGCATTGTAAAGGCTGGAGTTCACCGGCGGAGTTGTGCGGTGGCGCTTTATGGCGTTATGACAAGAGCGGACGAAATTTCGAACGAAATTGTACATTCTCCGCCAGTAATAGCGGTGTCGAAGTCTTTCGTAGGTCTTGAAGACTCCCGCGTGGCCACACTGAGGGTCGACGTGGAACGAGGAGCAGAGCTCTGATCGCAAAATTCTCGGAATGACGAGTAACCAGGTGCGTCCCTCTGGCGCATAGTTGCGTCGATACAGTAGCTGGTCTCGATTTGCAAAATGAGGAACTTGGCGCCGAAGCGTTCGTGACGCTGGAACTTTCGACGTATCCGAGAGAAGGTCGAGCAGAGATGCAGTCCAGGGATCATTACGCTGTGCAGCAGCGATAGTGTCAAAGTCCAGAGAGGACAATGTGCACTCGCAGGAGTAGTCGTGTCTGGCCTTCGGTGGAAGCGGTGATCGGGATAGCGCGTCAGCGTCGGAGTGCTTTCGCCCGGAACGGTAAACCACACGGATGTCATATTCTTGTATTCGCAATGCCCAGCGGGCAAGGCGGCCCGATGGGTCTTTTAGCGTCGACAGCCAACATAGTGCGTGGTGGTCGGTCACTACGTCAAAAGGTCGGCCGTATAAATATGGGCGAAACTTGCAAAGCGCCCACACAATGGCCAAACACTCCTTTTCTGTTACCCTGTAATTGGTCTCCGCCTTGGTTAACGTGCGACTCGCGTATGCGACGACGTATTCTGTGTGGCTAGGTTGACGCTGTGTCAACACAGCGCCTAGGCCTACATACCGCTTGCATCGGTATGGATTTCGGTTGGCGGTTGAGGGTCAAAATGGCGAAGAATGGGTGGCGTCGGGAGAAGACGGCGCAAGGTTGTGAAGGCGGCATCACACTCTGGAGAATATGATGAGAGATCTCTAGCGCCACCAAGGAGCTGCGTGAGGCGATATAATTGACGCAAAGTTTCGAACGAATCGCTGGAATTAAGAGCAGAAGTCGACGAAACTGCGTAGCTCTTTCATAGTGGTAGGTTCTGGGAACGCAGTACTAGCACGTAGCTTTTCGGGATCCGGGCGAATGCCCTCCTTTCACACGACATGGCCTAAAATGGTCAGCTGACGAACAGCGAATCGACACTTCTTCAGGTTAAGTTAGAATCCGGCGTTGGTCAAGCAAGTGAGTACGTGCTGGAGGCGGAGCAGGTGCGTTGCGAAATCAGGGGCGAACACAACAATGTCATCAAGATAGCAAAGACAGATTTTTCATTTGAGGCCACGCAGAACAGTATCCATCATTCTTTCGAACGTAGCAGGTGCGTTGCAAAGTCGAAAAAGGCATGACGGTGAATTCATATACAAGCCGTCTGGTGTAACAAAGGCAGTTTTCGGGCGATCTGCCATCGGAACCTGCCAGTAGCCTGACCGCAAATCTAGCGAAGAAAAGAATTCGGCTCCCTGCAAACAGTCCAGAGCATCATCGATTCGTGGTAATGGGTAGACGTCCTTCAGCGTGATCTTGTTCAACCGTCGAAAGTCAACACAGAAGCGGATGGAACCGTCTTTTTTTGTGACGAGGACCACGGGAGAGGCCCATGGGCTTTGGAAAGGTTGAATAACGCCTCGACGGAGCATGTCATCGACCTGGTCTGCAATGACGCGGCGTTCCGTAGCGGACACAGGATATGGTCTTTGTCGCAGCGGTGAGTGAGAGCCAGTGTCGATGCAATGCTCAACCGTCGATGCAAGGCCAAGAGATGTTTGAGCAACGTCGAAAGAACGGCGGAAGTGCTGAAGGATTGCGAGAAGTTGAGATCGCTGCGAATGCGTCAGATCTTCGGCGATGAATGGGCTGAACACACCAGTCCATGTTGAGTCGGGTACGGAGAGGGCACTCAGTTCATGGACGGCAGTAGAAGGCACTTCGTCGAGGAGGGACACAATTCGTGTTGAATCGACCGACTCGACGTAACCAAGGCATTCGCGGCGGAGCAGTGATAGCGGCGATGAAAGATGATTGTAAATGGGCATCGTGCTGACACCGGCGGCAAGGTAAAGAGCTGCAAATGGCAAGGGAAGCCCTGTTCGGGTAACAAAATGATGAGAGGACATCAAGAAGACCGTCCCGTCGGTTATAGCACTACACAAGACTGGTACGAATGCCGAAGAGCACGGGGGAATACAGGTGCCTTCTTTCACGACAATTTTAGCGGCAGGATAAGCATCGACCGAGGCCAGGTCACCAAGGTGGGAAAGTTCAATCTCAGCTCGAGCGCAATTGATGATGGCATTGTGGCGTGAGAGAAAATCCCATCCTATAATAAGGGTGTGCACGCTAAGCATTTTAACACCCTTAAGGGTGTAAATCAGTTTGTCGCCAGACGGACACCCTAAGGGTGCTGTTGTATACACCCTGCAGTTGGGGTGCAATTATAGCAGCCCAGAAGTAGGGTGTCCAGCAAAATAAATTTAGAATGTAAGGGTGCTAGTCCATATTAACACCCATCTATGTGGGTGTTGGAAGGGTGTACACCCTTTTATTTCTGGTGTGTATGGAAGGCAGGTTCGGCAGTACACGCCTTCATACTACTATGTACAGCGATCAACGCGTAACTCATGTGTGCCAGAAGGTTCAAGTTCGGCTACGAAATGCACCGTCCAACAGCCGGCCTTGAAGCTTCGATGGCCATACACAACACCTGTACGTGTGGATTACATTACATATTAGTAATTCATGCTGTATATTGCAAAATCTGTCTTCGCTGCCCAAATACAACCTAGCAAATTTGACACTTTTGAGCATGTTTATCAACACTAACGGTTATCACACTTTCCAGATCCATATAACATGCAACACAGACTCGTAAGATATATGCCGCATTTGCAAAAAAAAATGTAAATATATTTATTGCATGCTACAATACAGAGCACAAGATATACATAAATCACATGAAATCTAAACATGCACCATCACGAAACACATTGGTAAGTACAAGAACATGTACATTTCCCACAAAGGTAATTAAAAATATATGTATTGATCAAATGTGTTTTTATTAGAGAAGAAACTATGAATAACGGCACTGAAAGAGCCTGAGTTGAGCTCGCAGAGTTTTGGGGGACATAAAAGAAAGAGACAAGAAACACACCTGTTATTTTGCACACCAATGTAATGGCAAAGCATTATGAAAAGTTTGGAGAGTCGATGTAAGGCATAACTGGCCCACATTTTTGAGACTGATACAATATTTTCCAAGCATAGACGTGCTTTAAATAAGGTTTAAGCCAGGAACATTATTGTTAATTTTCTCTTTCCAACAAGATTACTTGAGCACGAGAAATATGTAGTATTTTTAGTGCCTAAATAGATTTTTTTTTCTTTTGTGAAGTGAGAGATCTCTGGGCTAAAGGTGCTGTGTAGCAGATTTTCTAATAACTATTCCGGTTGCTATAAATTTTTGTTTTGTCACCCGAAGGCACTGGTCTGTTATGCAATATGTAATTTGAAAATGGTTTTTTCTTACTATAAAACAAAAGTCTGAATATTCCACATTTACTACTGTTTGGGTGGAACGTGCAGTATCAATGGAGGCCTGATAAAAACAAACCACTGTTGATTAAAATATTTTGCTGAGCACAAGAGGTGGACAGTGTCTTAAAATACTTTGTAAATTTCCAAATTATTTGCACTTATATGCGGTAATGCAACATTAGGGCTTGCTGTAGCATGTGAGTATGCAAATCAGCAAATATGATTTACTAAATCAGCCGTACTCTGACTACTAAAAGAACACAGGCACAGGCAGACATGCATAAGTTCATGTTAAATATCACACTGTTAACATTTGCCAGCAAGAAATGGTTGTATCCAACATTATAAATATACTGAACAGTGTATATTAATTAATTCAAAATTAGAAAAAATATGGTACACATTTGAGCTGCAAAAATGCAATTGATGTAGCAACTGGCGTTTAGCTTTCAAAAAAAAAAAGAAAATACTGTTCATGGTTAACCACTAAGTGCAGGGACTCCATTCTTTGAGCATCTTGACCAATAAATGCAGCGCATGGCTATGCTGGAATCTTGAATCCTGCATTATCAAAATCAAGAGAATCATGAGAGTTTAGTCTGTGCAATTACACATGTACACTGCTGAAAATTTGATAAGGCAACAAGCTCCTGAAAAAGAACAATCTTAATTAATGTGACTGGGCACAATGTACAGCTCAGGTAACTGGGCAAGACAAGTGAAAGGTAGGATAAATTTCTATTTTGCAAATTTAGGAATTGCATTTTACCGTGAACACTAAACCACTATGTCATTGTGAATACAAGATTGCACATACAGCAGCAAAAGCAAATAAATTTGCAGTAGCCTTGTCACCATAGAAAATAAGAGTGTATAAAATTTAAAGACACTACCAACGACATCTCTCAAGAAGAGACTTTTGTCGAGGAGTGTGTATGTGACCTTAATATTTACATTATGAAATCTGCAATATATCTGTACATTACACTTTATAAGTACTGCAGCTGACAGACTTACCGGACATGGCACATTAAGACTGAGATGCACAAGACATGAAAAAATAATTGTTTTTACGCAACATTATTACACTACGAGACAAAGAGTACTGTTTTACAGAGAGTGCACGCAGAACGAAAATTAGGAAACCCCCACTGGCATTCTCACTTGCCCTGCAATACATGCACACAGCCCAACGATCTCCAACTCTCCAATACAGCTTATTAGGCCCTTTCTGTATCCTAAAATTTATTCCGTATATCTTATTTACTAATTTGGTAAGAATTGGAATTTCGGCCTACTTTCCTGGAAAACTTAGCATGCGTTGTCAACCATTTTCCTTTAGAGCATGCCCCCTTCTTTAATGGGTTAGCTTGGCAATACGCTGAGATGTAGTATTCCCTTATTTAAACTTATGATCCTCATGCTCACAATTTCTACTTCATGCTCTAAACTGTGATGTCCCTCCTAGGCAGTTTATGTTGGTCTGCAACTATTTACATGGTGCTTCTTTCTGTAGCCTCTCAACTAGAGCCTGAAATTTCTTGTATCCTAAAACAATCATCTTTACCGCCCAAAACATATTGCATGGTTACCCCTCACTGGGGGGGGGGGGGGGGTATTGTATATTAGTGTTCACATATTCGATGAACTGGAGAGCCACAACCATTTCTCATCCTGTGTCGCCACTACCCACATGAGTGGTAATGGTTGTAAATTGGCTACCCGCCCTCTCACTTAGTACATTTTGACACGTGGAAAATGACCATAAGCATTGCATTCGATTGAATGAGTGCTCCTGTGCATGTTTTTTTTTCTCGTCTTGTAATGGCTGGGGTCAACATGGTCAAGTTGTCTGAAAACTGTCAAGCCCCAACTAATACTTTGTGCAGTTTCAAAATTATGAAACATCATTTTTCAAAGACTTGTCCCAAATTTAGCACGAGACAGATTTTCATTATGCAAATGAGGAAAGGTTGTGCTTAGAGACAATGATAGGCCTGCTATATGCTGCAAAACTGTGTGAAATCAAATATGCTTGCAATTTTCATGAGCAGCTAGCTCGGTACAAGAAATAGGCGCATGCCTGCGGAAATGTTTTTTAACGCCCACGAGAAGTCCCGGTTTCTTGTGATTTCTTCAATTCCCTTGCAGTCTAGATTGCGATCCGGCGCATTTTGATATTGTATTCAAAATAAAAACAGCTCAAATGTTAAGGTTTTGATAATTATATGGGAATAAATTAAAGGTAGAAGAGTGTAATGCAATGAGCAAATAACAATCTCGTTGAAGAGAGCAAAATATTCCTTTCCTGCGGATAAATTGGTAGCAGGAAGATCATACGAAATTAGCACTGAATGCACAATAAAGAAGATGATGCTCCAATGCTCCATTCTGTGAATATTCTTGCACGAAGGAAATCTACATTATAAATGGCCATCAAGAAAATGGAAGTGTATACTTTGGATCAGCAGTCATACCTGCAGTATGCACTGTACCATCGGCAATATTTAAAATCACACACAACTGCACATGATATTAAGCTTAGGCCGCCAAGAAGCCTCAGAGTTTTAAATTAAAACTTGACTTATTATATTAAACTACACACCTATATCTACTTACAATGTTGTCTTCACAACTGTGTCCAACAAGACATCAACCATCTGTCTGAAGGCGAACGCAAGTGGCTTGCTCTTGATGGAGGGCACTAAGGCTGGGCGTTGTGAAACTGCTGCTATCATCTGCATGACCTGCGAGAAACAACGCTTTTAGTTCGAGGTAAACAAATGCTATTAGAGCAAGAGACAAGACCACTGGCAATGAGCCTCGTTTTGGTTTGCACGAGAAAAGCCGAAATATTGACTTTGTGCTGCTTGCTGAAAAAGAAGCAAGCTTCCTTCCAGATGTTGCAGCCATGCATTAAGATTGTCACACAGCTGCATGTTTGTATGCTCATATGCTGCTGTCGCAACCGTGCCAGCATGCTTTGCATAGTTTATTATTTGAAGTTAAATTGATTACTGTGTTTTCTTGCCAATTCTTGGCAAGCAGCACCAGCAACGAAGTAGCCCACTTACACACACTCCCTTTTGAGGAGCGAAATCTCTCTCTCTCTCTCACACACACACACACACACACACACACACACACACACACACACACACACACACACACACACACACACACACACACACACACACACACACACACAACACGCGCGCGCGCAAGCTTCTACCACATGAGCAGCTTCTCACGCTTGACACACGTGCACTTTTTTTATCCTTTGACACTCTTACTGCTAAGGCATAAAAAGCCTTTGTGTGACCAGCCCCAAACTCCTCAACCTACACTTCCAGTTTAAACACTTTGTCGAGAGCCAGGGCAAGCCTTCTAGCTTCCACAGTGCTCCAAACTGTAGTTACGATTTTCAATAGGGCTATAGGCGACAGCTCTCGAAGGGCATGCAAACTACCCAGAGAGACCTACAGCTTGTATATGATACCTCTAAAGCACAACACTTTAAATTTTCAAATTCATTGAAACTCCTGAAGCCAACTGCTGTATACGCAGAACGTCTCGCATAACCTATCATTCATAACTTCAGCGGTTGTCTACATAACGGAAATGTGGGCTAATGGGAAATCCACGTCTTTAAGATCAGAATTAGTGTAATGGCGAAACACACTACCACATTTCTTAATCATTTAGTTATGCTCTGGATGTAACGTTCCTTTCACAATAACAATCAAGGATATGGATTCATCAGGGCAGAGGAGGGGAAAAGGAAGAAGCGTACACCTGACGCCTTCCCACTGGTCCCCCTGACAAACGGCGCCTCATACTGCAGTTGTCCAGGGTGGCTTGAAACCAAACTCGGCTTTCAGGTGGGAACACTCGCTGTACCAAATTTGAAGAGTTTTACTGCGAGTAGAACTCTACCGACCTTACGCAATACATACGGACGCACACAAAACGCACTCGCACGCACACACAAATATACGCACTCTAGTCAAGAGTTCGACGAAAGTTCGTCTGGTCAGGTAACATGATGATGAAGAAATTGCGGCCACTGACCAAGTCAAGGTGAAAAAACACACAGAAACGTCTCTGTGTGTTTTTTCACCTTGACTTGGTCAGTGGCCGCAATTTCTTCATTATACGCACTCTCAAAGCGCAGACACAAAAGCGCGCCCGCGCACATTGATAAACGCAAACAAGCACACATACAGGCATGCGAGCACGATAACACGTGCACGCACACACAGCGACCGACACAAAAACATGCGCGCACACGCACTCATACACAAACACGCTCGAAAAACACGTACTTACGCACTAGACACACGCAAACACGCCGGTACATAGAAACCGGCATGTACGCGCACGCACGCACACACACACACACACACACACACACACACACACACACGCACGCACGCACACACGCACGCACGCACACACGCACCCACGCACCTACGCACGCACCCACGCACGCACACGCACACACACACACACACACACACACACACACACACACACACACACACACACACACACACACACACACACACACACACACACACACACACACACACACACACACAAAGCAAGCCGAAGACATGCTGAAAGCGTCCGGCAAGCAGCAACAGCAGCACGCGCGCGCGCCAGGTAGAACCAATACCGCGCCGGTTCTTTCGAAAGGCGGCAAAGCCAGTCGTCCTTATTCTACGCGACACAAAACTGGTTGACTACATTTCACTTAAGTGTGAACGACCGTATTACAACAAGCCGCGCTCAACGCACAAGAGAATACATCTATGAACGTTCAAGCGCTGAGAAACAAAGCGCAACTATGCTGGCGCACCACGCCCGATGTAGGTTTGACAAACAGTCACACGGGGCGCGATCGAGGTAGTTAACTTGCCCTACTAGGAGCGCAGCTGCTCTTGCGCTTACATTAATGAATTATGCTACGAGGTCACAGTGAGATACGTCTAGAGCGAACAATAACACGTAACCCACCAAACAAACATCAAATAAAAGGGCACTTGCCTGAAAATTGCCATTATGGCAGTACTACCGACCGCCGACACCGGGCACGTTGCAACTGCTCGTTTCAGCCACCGTGGATCCATCTTCCATTGCGTACGAACGCTTCGCTTTGAAGTGTTGTTGTTGTTGTTGTTGTCCTGAGTGGCCATGGCGCATACCCACAGTGGGGGATTGGCCATGAATCGGGTGGTTAAATCAGGTGCAAAAAATAATACTAAGGGAGTTAACAATTTGAACATTGGAGTTTAAAAGTAAACGTATTGTGTTTGGAGAGAAAAAAGATATACACAAGAAAACCAGGTATAATAATAATAATAATAATAATAATAATAATAATAATAATAATAATAATAATAGATAAGAATTAAATAAAGCTATGGTGGGATGGGAGAACGATCAGTCTAACATGGAAATCGATTGGTTTCAATGACGTAATTTTGAATTGCCAAGCAAACATTTCTGTGACTGAACCCAATAATGGAGGCTCCAAAAGATAGGATCACAGGCACTCATAAATTTAGACCAATATTGCCAAGGGGGATTTCGAGTAATCGTTTTCTTATAATAGAAAAACGCCTGCAAGACAACAAGAAATGGTCTATTGTCTCCGCTTGGCCACAGAATGAGCATAATGGTTAGGGGACCAGACCAGACCTGTGGAGGTAGAAGTTCAATGCGGGTATACGGCAGCGCAGCCTCGTGATGGACACTTCAATTTTCCGTGTTCGGCAAAAATCTCTGTGCCAAGGGTGTAGGAGTAGTCGGTAATCCACAGAGTTCGTAAGTGTGGAGCCTGATACTGCCTGCATTATGACACTTCTGCGAAATCTAGCAGCAGTAACATGAGCAGTCAAAGGGCAGCAAGGGAGAATCGGGCCACTTATCGATGCCTTCGCCAGAGAGTCTGCAATTTCAGTTATAATTAGTCCTTTGTGGCCAGGCACCCAAATCAAACGCATGCTTCTCAAGTACCCAGGTACCAAATTGAAATGCCCTCATCGAGCGAGAATCACCAGAAGCAGTAAGGGATGAGCAGAATGATAACAAATCAGTGACTATCACGGCTGACGTAATTGATGGTCCTAATTTGCGTAATACCAGCACTACGGCCATAAATTTGGCTAAAAAGATCGGTATGAAATCTGGCAACCGAAGAGAAAATGTCCAATCAAGAATCGGAGAAAATATTCCTACACCTGACCTTTCTTCACATTGTGAATCATCTGTCGCAATTACAATGTTTGTTTGAAGGTTCTTCAGACAATCTTGTAATATACCGTCTAGAATACGGTGTGGAAGTAATTGTGCATTATTAAGAAAAATGTCATCGAATTGAATATCCGTTGCAACAGCTCTGTCGGGAATAGGAAGTACATCGCATATGCGCACGCCCAAAGAGTCAAGTAATTTTTACACGAATATAATTTACGGAGTAAGTAGTCGCGGCCAATTGACACCGAAAGACAACGCAGGTTGTGAAATAAAGACTGTTTGGGGATGTCGCAGCGGTGATTCATAAATCCTTAAGAATGTCTGCACTGTCAATAGCCGGTACCTGCACGAAAGAGTGGGAACGCGGGATTCTAGATAAAGAATAGAATTTGCAACAAATTTAGGAAGACCTAAACACAGATGTAATGCTTCTCTTTCTAAGAGGATTAGAGGACGGGACATGTAGGCTGGAGCTTCAGAGAAGAGCACGCAACCAAATTCTAATACAGGGCGAACGTACATACGATATATCATTAGGAGTGTATCGCTTCTCAATCCTATTCGACGACTGCTCAGCCTACGCAATATGCCAATTGAACGGTTACCTTTTCCAGTCACATGATCTATGTGTGAGCGCCAGTTGAGAGAGGCGTTATAAATAATTCCGAGGTATTTAACAGATTCCACCGTGGTATGTCTTGAAGGTGGTAAGACAATGAAATGTGCACTATGTCACGTATCGGAAAAACGAGAACAGCACATTTGCTGGCATTGAGTGTGAAGTGACTAACATCTAACCACCTCTCCAGCTAGGTATGTTTGCAGTCGTTGGTATAGCGTGTGGATGTCGTTTGCAGATGCAGAAAACGCACAATCGTCTGCATAAACATTAGTAGTTATTTCTTGATGATAAGGTAGTGTGCTCATGAGAATATTAAAAAGCACCGCCTCTCGTTTGTTTGTGTTTAGAAGAAGAAACGCCGCTTTCGTAGCAATAGAATTCTCTTTCATCTAAGAATGACTGAATCCACGCTACTATATACCCAGGAACACCACAGGAAGTTAGTCGATTGATCAATACAGTGTGCTCCACAGTGTCGTATGCTTTAGCGATATCGAGCGTCACAAAGGCAGCGTATTGCTTATGACGTCGAGCGAGTTGCATTCGGCTTTCTAAGTCGACCTGGGCATGCCAGATGGAGCAGCCGGCCCTGAAACCAATCTGACAGGGACTAAGAATGGAATTATCATTAATAAATTTCATGATACGACGGTGAAGAAGCCTCTCAATGAATTTTACTACGTTTGATGTAAGCGCAATGGGCCTAATGTTCTCCAATACATACCTTCCTTCTTGTTTCGTAAGCATCAATATTACTTTGGCGAGCTTCCAGTGCAACGGAATCCAAGCATATTTAATTGAATAATTCACCAGGTCTAAAAGAACGTTAGGCGATTCCTGTAACAATATTTTTAACATTGCATTTGTGACACCATCAGGAGCAGGGGCTGAATTCGGTAAACATAGTGCAGTCTCATTTAGTTCAGCTAAGGAAATTGGAGTAACGCCATCCCAAGGATCTAATGTAGAATGAATAGCCGGGAGCCTGGCAGTAAATCGATTTCTAAGCCTTCGGCAATCTCTTCTAGGGAGGCGCTCAGTTCCTGCGGGGTCAAAACAATTGAGTCTAATGTTAAGGGTGTTGGTAGCACTTTCCTAGCACGAAGGAATGCAAATAAAGCACGCTTATTTTTTGAATTAGATAGTCGTAATGTATAATATCGTATTCCTATTTGGCTCGATTAACAGTACGCTTAAGTACACCAGCATGAAACTGATAATTTTTCCAATTTGTCGGGCACTGATTATGCAGAAGCATTTTCCAAGCGGCCTTTCTTTTTCTATAGTCCCGCGTACACTCATTATTCCACCAACGACAAGCGGTGCCTTTAGCCGAAGGGATGACAAATTCAGCTTGCTTCCAGGAATCCTCTAGAATTGAGCAAATGGTTGAAGCGATTTCCTTATCATTGGCACTGGCGAGTTTCGAAACGGCAGAAGGCAAGGAAGTCTTAAATTTCGTAAGGTTCACAAATGTCCATGCCTGGTATTCTAAATATGTTATTGGACAAATGATTTCAAATGACACAGGAAGATGATCACTGTTGATTGCTGAGTCAACTGTTTCCCACAACAAAACCTTGATGCCAGCGCTACAACATGTTATATCTAACACCGAACGAAAGGGACCTCTAGCAAACGTTATTTGTCATGTGTTCTGACATGAAAGGCGTCTATCAATAGTCCACTCCCATAGTCGCTTACCACACAAATCTGTTTTTAGCCCCCACGACACGTGATGCGAATTAAAATCCCCTGCAAACGAAATTTCTTTTCTACAGGCAGCCCCAGCCCTATCAAGTTGACATGTACTTTGCACACCGTTGGGTAAATATGCATTTATAATTGAAAATGGATGGTATGGTATGAATAACTTTATTTAGGTCCTGAGGGATCAGTCTGGGACTGATGCGGGCCGCTCCCAAGTACCCTGGGAGACATAAATCTATAGCCAAAATTTCCCAGTCGGAATCCATGATTTGAAACAATTTTTTTGCCTTGTGACAAATTTTACTGGAATCAAGTATCAGTAATCCTCCACCTCGCGAGTGTCGATGTAATCGGAAAGACCGAAAATCTCTTAAATGAAAATTTTTATCTGGTGAAAACCAAGTTTCTTGAAGTAAGACATCTGGATTGAATTGAATAGATAGGCAAAATAAATCCGTTAAAGCTGAAAATATAGAGCGACAGTTCCACTGCAGTACTTTCAACTGTCTAATGGTGTTGAACGCACAGCAGCGGCAACTGCTGCCTTTAGAATACTTTCTGTAATCATAGGAGATGGTTGACTCTTTCTTGATTTTGGTTTCATAGTTTTCGAAATTGGGGATCCCATACGTTTGGGAGCTCGAGTGTCAAGTTCCATATCTGTGACGCTAACAGTGTCTGAATAAGAGGGCTCATCCTCGCCTGGTTTGACTAGCGGAGTAGTGTCTGTGGAATGTTCTGCAAATGTAGAAGGCGTCTCTACCTCGTTGCTAGGCATTCGAGGTGTGGCGTTAGATACTGGGGACTGCATTGGTGTCCTAGTGGACTGCATTATTTGCATCATCTGACTGGAAATAATTTGCGCTAAGCAATCAGAGAGACCGGATATCAATTTATACATAGCTTAAGCCATTGCTTTTTCCACAGCAGAGTCAATTGCTTCGGAGAGATTAAGATCTACGCTTGGAGTGTTGCGTGCTGTAACTCCAGAGTACCCGAAGGCCCTGTCTTTAATAACTGCAATTGCATCTTTTCGGGAGCAGCGACGGCGGTCTATTATTTCAAGAATTGGTATTTCTTGAGCGCGAGCTGAGCAGTTCGAATAGTCTGCTGGGTGTGCTCCCCCACAGAGGCAGCACTTTTGAGATTGAGCGGAGCATTCACTTGAAGAATGACCATCTCCACAGGTGCGGCAACGCAAGCTAGACTAACATCCTCCTACGCTGTGCCCGAATCTGCAACAATTCTGACACTGGATTGGACGTGACGCGAGTGGCTCTACACGGAACAGAGGCGACGCCTTTATTTCAGAAGGACATGATGTGCCCACAAACGTTGCAATTACAGATTCCGTCGGAACCCTCTCGTTATTTATCAGTCGATTGCAACGGTAGATAGCAATGACACCTGCTGCGGAGAGCTTGTCCAGGGTTTCAGTTGGGCTTAATCGAGAGTCTACGCCCCGTACAAGACCCTTGGTGCACGCAAGGTGAGGCCAGGGTGCCTCGATGCGCGCGCCCTCTCGGAGGGTGGAGTCATTCTGCGAAGGGGTCAGTGCCGCCTTCCGACCGCCGGCCGCCATTGCGCTCCCCACAGTTCGTTCTGGTCGGTCGAGAGAGACACGTGCACGGCGGTCCGAAATGCCCGGCTGTTGCGCGCTCCAGTGCACGAACCACTCATGGAATGACTGGAAGAAGCACTGACTTCAGTGAGTGCAGCATTTTGCACCATATTGGTGGCTTTCCTGTGAAAGGAATTTTGAAAAAATAAAATGCGAGCTGTGCAAGGCTGCAATGCTGGGCTCGACGAGCCATGAGGATGCATATTTAACTGCACTAAAAGAGTATGTTCATGATGGTAAGAACTTATGTTATCCGAGCGGTGAAGTTATGAGCTTGCTCACATCCTGCGAAGAGCACTTTAAAGGAATTACGTCCTGGACTGACAACCTGTTCACCCTGAAGTCTACCCGCCGAGGTTGCTCAGTGGCTAAGGTGTTGGGCTGCTGAGCATGAGGTCGCGGGATCAAATGCCGGCCACGGCGGCCGCATTTCGATGGGGGCGAAATGCGAAAACACCCGTGTACTTAGATTTCGGTGCAGGTTAAAGAACCCCAGGTGGTCGAAATTTCCGGAGCCCCCACTACGGCGTGCCTCATAATCAGAAAGTGGTTTTGGCACGTAAAACCTCATAATGTAACCCTGAAGTCTCCTCTAAAAGCTGTGACAGAATATTTAATCAAGAGGGCTCAGTGCAGTCTGGAGGCGGGCCAGCGACACAAGGATTCTCTGGAACACATGCTGATATCAAGTAATGCAAGAGTAAGGCTACGCATTCACCTGCACCAGCTCGAAGCTGCGAGAATTAGTGGGCATGGAAGCAAGACATGCGCTGCAGTTAATTTGCAGTGAGTTGTAGCGCTTGTTGTTTTTGTAATACTAATGTTACCGACCAAATAAACAAGCTATGACATCGGAAATTGCTATCTATTGAATGCACTTTTTCTCAGTGTTGAGAAGCCGTATGGCCACTTCATTTTAGCAGTATCGATGACCGGTTTATAGCAATTACCAGTTGACAATATATTCATGCAGAAAATATGCTAAGCAGGGCTTTATACTCAATTACTACGTGAGAGTCATGATTTAGTGCTATATAAGCTACATGTAAGGCACCAAATAATCTGGTATGCATTCAATATTTTGTTTACCCTCATCTGCATATTTACATTAAGGTAAAAGAATTGAAAACAAAATTAAGAATAACTATGGAAGCACTGCTAAACAGAATACGGCCACAAAATAAAACGTTCAATGAAAGCGCATGCTATATACTCAAGCTAAAAAAATGCGCCAGAAATGGTTCATTTCGTAGTATTAGTGGGTAATATCCCCCAGAACAAATATAAATTACGTTTCGAACTAATAAAAGCGGCCCGGATGTGTAGTCTCCGTAGTTATCGCGCTCGACTGCTGATCCTGAGGACGTGGGAGCCACCCAGCCACGGCAGACGAGTTTCTATAGAGATTAAACGCATGGTGCTGTGTGCTAGTTCGGTATCGGTGCATGTTAATAAAACCTCAGGTGGTCGAAATTTCTGATGCCCTCTACCACAGATCCATCACACCCGATGCTACGAAATCGCAAAGAAAGGCCGTGTATGTGATACTGGTTGAAATATGCGACGTTAAAAAATTCGCAAATGTCAGCACAGGTAACACAGACAGGTAACACAGACACAAATGAAAAGCTGCCACATTCAAAGCAGTTTCCGTGACCCCGAAACAATCATTCAACATTGGTAGAACATTACTTACACACTGCCTCGTTTCAACTGCAGAGTGGTTATTTGACTGTTACGATAATTGCTTTCTACTCAGCGTTGCAGCATTCAGCCCGTAATTGGGCTAACTGATGATTGATACGAAAACAAGATTTGGAAGTAGGGTGTGCGATGACAATTATTCTTTTGTCCCGTGGCGGCAAGCGGTTTGTTAAACAAATTCGGGTTTCAGCTGGCAGCCAAACGGTCTTTACGCTTTGGTTAAAGGCACGAAACTCACACACAGACACAGCGGAAGACGGCGGGACTCGTGCCTGCGTATGTTTCGTGCCTTTAACCAAGGTGAACAGTCACCAGCTAGCCCAACAAGACGTTCTTTTAAGGTCTGCGCGGCTGGCGTGGACGGCAGTTTTCTGCTGCCAGCAAGTCCAGTTGGAAATTCCGCTTTAAAAATAAAGATGACAGAAAATTAAATTGATACCTTCACACTGCTGATGCGAAAATTTCGTGTTCTCGACATATCATTAAACTGTACATGCAGCTGCGCGACACCCGTTGACTGCCTACGGAGCGGGCATCATAATGGCGGACGCCGTAGCAGACGACGCGGTTGTCTTCACCCTCCACGGCGGCGGAGGGGAGCGCGCGCATCGAGGCACCCTAGGCGAGGCGGAATAAAAGCACTCACCGGGGTGGAAGCGAATAAAGTGCATTTCAACGGGTCTTCAACGCAGGTCTGGTCGGGTGAACGGCACACTATGCCTCCCCGACCGAACGCTCGCACGTCAGTGATGGTTTGGAAGTGGTTGGACATGGTCTTAAGTTCCTTCTGGACAGCCTGTGGATTCGTGATCCTGATGGAACCTCCACTGGTAGGCACAAGCGCAACAGGAATGGTGCTGACGCCACTGCGAAAAAATAAATCTAGAGGCAGTTCAGTATGTGACAGGGATGCTGACCAGGCGGATCGCGCCTGGTCAGGAGAAATGGTCGACATCAGCCCAAGACGGCAGACGCAAGGAATTCCAATCAACCAGGAACTAAAATAAGGTTAGTGAGACACCTGAAGCCACCCGATACTCAACCAAAACACCACTGCAGGTCAACGAAACGGTTGCTCAGTCGAGGCCATCAGGTTCGAGGACAGGGCAGGAGGAGGACAGGGCCCTGGCGTTCTCCAGGCTTCCGTCGACCGGCACGAGTAATACACAAAGCACGGGCCACATCTTTTTCTACACCGCGCACAAAACTAATTACACGTTTAAAATTACTACGCACAGTGCGATACGCGAACACAGGCCAAAATCAGACAATGCATTTCACGTAGCAAGAGCAGCGAATGCAATGATGGCACAGCTTCCGCTTTCCCGTCCTGCCGCGCGCCTAGTTGTCTGCGACGGTACAGCGTTGTCGCGTCACTTCCGGTCGCTTTTCATTGGGCAGGGACCGGCCGCTTAGGGCCGCGTACATTGTGCTGCGCCGAAGTCAGTCGAATTATATATTCGCTGCTGAACGTCTGCTGTCACCCGTTTATTCCGACAGGTTTGCTTGCTCGCATGGCCACCTGTTGTTGTTTCGTTGTGGTCTCTAAATGGAGCGGTCCGCTAGTAGTTGCTACTACGTTTCGTGCCGAGCATTTTTTGGGGGGGACGCAGTCTGTGCCGCATCACTGTGGGTGCAGCACACAAATCGTGACCGTGAGCGAAACGATCGGCGCTCTTCTGCTGGTGCGATTAGATTACTCGCTGCGTCCGAACGAAGCAACCTTGCAAAGTCACAGCGTAGTTTTAGAGAGATCGTGGCTCGATAAAGACGCTCACATCTTGGTCGTGCTACGGCGAAGCGTAAGCATTCATGAGGTGACTGAAAACTGCGTTTGTAAGAGCGTATGCAGTGGATAAGCAATTGCAGCTTCGACGACACCAGCCCCTAATATATAGGCTGAGCCTTACAAACTGTGTCCGAGGATGCGCTTAGAAAGCAGATCAGTAGCTTAATAAAGGTCTGAATAACTTATGCAAGGTACGGGGAGATTCGGGTTTGAAAACTTCCAGGTGATCTCGCCGCTATAAATGTCTTCTTTATGGCTTCACCAAGTAAATTGTACGTTGATGCCATTGCACAGCAGAGGCTCGTCTAAGAGCACGTCCCTGTTTGTTCAGTAATGTATCCAGACAGCTTCTTTAATTTCGCCACTTTTTGTTGGGCTAATAAAGGCTCCCAAGTATTCCCGCAGAATTGTGCAAGTTGCTCGCGTGTTTTCATTCTGCTACTGCAGTTTGTCTTTAGAAGTGTTTACTTGCATGATAATATTACTGTGAGCGCAAATTATGATGATTAAATTGTAAGTGAAAGTGCGTACTTTTCCTGGATGATACATTTCGGAGTGGCCGTCATGCCAGTAAGATCAAAACCCTAGAAAAAGAATCGACAGTCACTTAGGAATGCGAAAACTTAATGACATCACGGATGTACACTTGCAATCATAATGTGACCGTGATACGCGAGTTCATACATTGTCGCATGTCCTTCACAATTCTACCTTAATCTGCCGCAATCCACCTTGCTATAGTTAGTACGAACCTCAATCCAATTTATTCCACCTTAGTTCACATTATTTCACATTAATTACTCACAATTACTTATAATTAGCGTTGTTCTATGTACTACCTTCTGTATCACTGCTGACGTCATACAAGACTCTGATGACGTCACATTTTATTTATTTATTAATTAATTAATTTATTTATTTATTTATTTATTTATTTATTTATTTATTTATTTATTTATTATACATAGTTTCAAGGGCTAGTGGGCACAACAGAAAGAAGTGGTGAAAATATACAATATTGTAGCACTCTTCAATGAAGTACACTGAACACATTGGTTTATTGGGGGCGAACTTGTACCCGGAAACTCAATATTAAGCATTCACACACTTTTAAAAGAAGAGTTAACAGGAGCCTATTCCACAGTCGACCGCGTCTCTCCGCCGAACGCACTTTTCACGCGCCCCGAAGGCCAAGAGCCACGCCGTGACTTCTCATTGGACGGCAGACTCGGGCGCTGCCGTGAGCGCGTGCGTGCACGGGAGACACGCGCTGTATCGCCATGCGCGAGGCGTTGCTGGCGCTCTTCTAATGGCGATGCGACGAGTAATGGGTTTTAGCGATGAGACGCTTGGAAAGGTACCTCACGAGAGTGCTCGTAACTGGCATGTGGAGAGCTCTCTGCGGCATTAGTCCCCCTCCGAAAACGCATCGTCCCGATGCGTATGAAACAAATTTATCTATAGATGTGTTTTCATTGCCTGTCGTAGTAAGGCTTCATGCGGACTACGTGTACGACCTCCGCATGGATGTGCCGCTTTGATCGCTCTTGCTCATGAGGGATGACTTCGTAATTCAGGTCACCTACTCGGCGAATAACTTCGTAAGGTCCAAAGTATCGGCGAAGGAGTTTTTCACATAGTCCGCGACGACGCACTGGTGTCCACACCCACACTTTGTCGCCCGGGTAGTACTGAACTTCTCTGCGGCGCAGGTTGTGGAAGCTTGCGTCTCTACGTTGTTGCTGGCGGATACGGAACCGTGCCAACTGCCGGGCTTCTTCAGCTCGTTGTAGGAAGTCGTCGACGTCGTACGGGTTGTTGTCATCATCTACCGGCAACATAGCATCCAGTGTGGTTGTTATTGTGCGGCCATAGACCATTTGAAATGGAGTGACCTGGGTTGTCTCCTGTACTGCCGTATTATAGGCGAAAGTGGCGTAAGGCAAGATTGCGTCCCATGTCTTATGTTCGAGGTCGACATACATGGACAGCATGTCGGCCAGGCTTCGGTTTAGACGTTCCGTCAGGCCGTTTGTTTGGGGATGGTATGCAGTACTTTTTCTGTGACTGGCGTGAGTCATCTTCATCAAACATTGCATCAAATCAGCTGTGAAGGCCGCTCCTCGATCGGTAATCACGACCATTGGGTGCACCATGTCGCAGTACTATGTTACAAACGAAGAAATTTGCAACTTCAACTGCCGTTCCTCGCTCAAGGCAGCCAGTTTCAGCATATCGTGTTAAATAGACCGCCGCTACTACGATCCATCTCTTCCCTGACGATGTTGGGAACGGGCCAAGAAGATCCATTCCAACTTGTTGAAATGGAGTCTTTGGTGGGTCTATGGGTTGAAGAAGGCCGGCCGGTTTCACGGGTGGTGTTTTGCGTCTTTGACATTCGCGACATGTCTTCACGTAATGCTGCACCGACGCTAAAAATTTAGGCCAGAAGTATCTGAGACGAATTCTGGCGAACGTCCGGCTGACACCTAAGTGACCCGACGATGGTTCATCATGGCAAGCTTCCAAAATTTCTGGTCGCATGGCTGACGGTACGACGAGTAAGAATTTTTCCTGGTTGCGTTCAAAGTTTCTTTTGTAGAGCGCATTTTCTCGGAGGAAAATGACGATAAACCTCTCATAAACATGCGTGGGACTTGGACGTCGTATCCTTCGAGGTGTTTGATGAGTAATACTTGTTGGGGGGCTAGTTGGTGCATGTTTCCAGAAGAGGGTTATAGCGCCAAAAAAAAACACAACACACAGCAAGCGAGACGTGGGAGCAATTCTGTGTCGGCCCGTTGACGCTCGGCGATTTCCGAAGCTGTCATCGCTGTAAGAAACGGGAAATCTTCTTCTTCTGAAGGAGTCGACTCCACTGGTGAGCGGGACAAGCAGTCAGCATTGTTATGTTTTCTTCCAGACCTGTACACGACAGTAATGTCGTATTCTTGGAGCCTGAGGCTCCACCTCGCAAGTCGTCCAGATGGGTCTTTCAGGTTTGCCAGCCAGCAAAGAGAATGGTGATCGCTGACTGCACGGAACGGCCTGCCGTAAGGGTATGGTCGGAACTTACTGATGGCCCATATGACAGCCAAACACTCCTTTTCTGTCGCAGAGTAATTTGTTTCAGCTTTCGAGAGAGTGCGGCTAGCATACTCTATGACTTTCTCTTCCCCATTTTGCCACTGAACTAAAACCACGCCGAGACCGAGATTGCTTGCATTTGTGTGGACTTCTGTGTCCGCTGTCTCGTCGAAGTGGGCGAGGATCGGTGGGGCTTGCAATCGTTCCTTTAGTTCATTGTACAACCTCTTGTTCAGTATGCCACATGAAGGGTACGTCTTCTTTAGTAAGTTTCGTCAGAGGTTCGGCAATTTTCGAGAAGTTTTCTACAAATCGCCTGTAATAATCGCATAGTCCCAAAAATTGCCGTACCGTCTTCTTGTTTGTAGGCTTTGGAAATCGTGCAACGGCAGCAATCTTGTCGGGATCCGGACCAGTACCTTGCGCGCTAATTACGTGACCCAGGAAACGAAGTTCTTGGAATCCAAACTGGCACTTTTCCGGTTTAATGGTTAGGCCTGCCGAGTGGATGGCTTGAAGCACTAAACGCAGCCTCTGGACATGCTGGTCGAATGTTGCGGAAAATACCACTACGTCGTCTAGGTAAACTAAGCATGACTGCCATTTAAGACCCGAAAGGACACTGTCCATCATGCTCTGGAATGTCGCCGGCGCACAGCAGAGGCCGAATGGAAACGCTTTGAACTCATACAGGCCGTCTGGGGTTACGAAAGCAGTTTTTTCACGGTCTTTTTCGTCTACTTCAATTTTCCAATATCCGCTCTTGAGATCTAATGAAGAGAAAAATTTTGCATGTCGTAGGCGATCCAACGTGTCATCAATGCGGGGAAGGGGGGTATACATCCCGCCTGGTCACACTGTTCAATTTCCGGTAATCAACACAGAATCTCAATGTATTGTCCTTTCTCACAAGGACTACGGGCGACGCCCACGGGCTGTTTGATGGCTGAATGACATCGGCCTCAAGCATCTCTTGCACCTGACTCTTTATGATCTCTCGTTCAACCGGTGACACTCGGTACGGATGTTGGCATACTGGCCTGGTCGCTTCGTCTGTTATTATACGGTGTTTAACAATTGGTGTGCGCCGTACCTTTGACGAGGTGGAGAAACATTCTGCGAATTCATTTATAAGGTCCTCCATCATTTCTTTCTGGGCTGGCGTCAGTCTTTGGTTGATCGCAACTGATGTTACGGCGTCATGCATAGTTTGGACAGCAGGCGGCCTTGACGCTAAGCTACATACATCTGTGACCGCAGTAGCGCTGTGCAGGAAGGCGATGGTGTTAGATACGGGACCGTTTCCTGAGCCTACTTCGAGTTCCCCAGACCACATCGAATCGCACCACAGCGAATTAAGGAGCGCAGAAGCACGGATACCACATTCCTGAGGCGCGGCACGTGCAAACAAGTTGGCGGCCACCACTTCGTGTGCCGCCGGTGGAGCTTTTCACTGCTTGACTCTTCCCGAAAGTGAAGCGAGAGCCTGGCACTGTTGCGGGTAAAGTGGGTCCCGAAGCAAGACGGCTGTAATGCGCCGTGATAACCTGGCGGCGTCGCCCCCATCCATCTATTGTGACGGCGCATTGCAAGTCAGCAAGGCAAGACCGCAGGGAGAAGTAAGCCCTCGCCGATTGGCCGAAAATGGCGTCACCTGAGCGGGCTCTCCCATTGGCCGAACGTGACGTGTCTTCGAGACACCGAAGGGCTTAAAAGACGGAGACCGGGAGCAGCAAGAGAGCATTCCTATAGCATTCCTTGATTCATCTCTTTCGAGCTTCTTGCCACGGGCCGCAGCGTCCGAGTTGCTGCCGGCCCGTAATGACTGTAAGACTGTTAATTGACTCTCACTGTAAATAATGTAAATAAACCTTCCAAGTGTTTCATCTCAAAGTCCTCCTCAACTCCTACAATGGCTGTGTTCTTTGCGACGTGCTGAAATTCACTTCCGAAGTTTGTCAGCAATACATCAGCACACCCATCGCGTAGTTGAACAATTCCTCGTGCTACGCAAATACCTTTTCTCAACAGTAGCTCGACGTTGGCCTCCGCTATACCTTCCGAGTCGTCGAATGCTTCGTTTCTTACGCGAACCAGCATGCTGCATCGTGGTGGCACGGTTATGTCATCGTCGGTAACCCGCAAGGCAACGTGTTCTAGCTCCTTCGAATCTTGCATGTCTATAGCCTGCTTCGCAGAAAATGACACGCTAGAATTCTGCAGGTTGATTATGGCACCATTTGTTAGGAGAAAGTCCATTCCGAGTATTACATCCTTCGAACATTCTGGTAGCACGACAAAATCAGCGACGTAAGAAAAACCCCGAATTCCGATTCTCGCTGTACATCTACCCAGGGGCGTAATGAGGTGCCCACCAGCCGTACGTATCTGGGGTCCACTCCATGGCATCAAAACCTTTTTCAATTCCTTGGTGAGTGCATATCTTACGACAGAATAATCGGCACCTGTGTCAACTAATGCACTCAATTCATGACCGTCTATTGTAATGCGCAAATCTGAAGAAATTCTCTGTTCACTTATCTTAGTCATCCGCTTCTGTTCGTCGCTGCTGCTCGGTAAACTTGACGGAGGATCTTGGCTTTTTCGAACGTCAGCGGCCTCGCCTCCACAGGTCGCTCGCTTCAGTTTTCCGGACGTGGGCTCAGTGAACGACGCCTTGGTGGAATCGAGGATGGCCGTGGACTTGGTGATCGGTAGCGTGCAGACGTTGATGATCGGGGCTGGTGTTGGTATCTAGCAGCCGGATCCTGTTGTCGGGTCAAGTAGTCCCGAATTTCGGTGGGTCTTTCGCCATTACGGGGACAAGGCGCATTTATCGTAAAGCCGCTAAGACCTGCTCTGCGATATGGGCACATTCTGTAAAGGTGTCCAGCTTCCCCGCAGTGGAAACAGAGTGGCGTCTGGTCGGGTGCGCGCCACACGTCACTTTTTCGTGGCCTCAGCTCTGCTAGAAGGGGTCCACTGCGCAGAGTCGGCTGGCGGCTGCTGGGGGTCGCGAATGGAGAACTATGCCCGGTCGGTTGACATAACACATCAGCGTACGTTGGCACGCGACGTACCGGTGGTGGTTGGTCATGATGGGCAGGCGGTTCCTCACGTCCTGGCTGCAGTATGGCGTGGCGAACTTCATCTCGAATGACGGCGGCGAGAGTTGAAACAGTCGGCGTGGCTTCCGGTAGCTGCAGCTTTCGAAGCTCCTCCTTTACGATTGATCTCACCAGTTCCCTTAGTGCTTCGGTGTTACTGCCTGGGCCTGCTGACAGGATATCGGCCGGTGCACTGGTGACATCACGATTGTAGTGATGGCCACGCTGCTGCAGCGCCTTCTCTATGGTCGTCGCTTCGGTGCGAAACTCAGAAACACTGTGTGGTGGGTTGCGGACGAGTCCTGCAAACAACTCCTGCTTAACGCCACGCATCAGATGGCGTAATTTCTTCTCTTCGGTCATGTTTGGATCCGCGCGCGTGAAGAGACGGGACATGTCCTCGATATACATGCCGACACTCTCGTTAGTGCGCTGGTTTCTGGCTTGTAGAGCGTGCTCTGCCTTCCCTCGCCGATCGGTGCTGGCATACGTGGCAAGCAGCTGTCGCCGAAATTCTTCCCATGAAGATAGCGTCGCTTCATGATTGACGTACCACGTCCTCGCTGACTCTTCTAACGCGAAGTACACGTTGCGAAGCTTCCGTGTCTCGTCCCAGCCGTTGAAATCTGCCACTCGCTCGAAGTGCTCTAACCAGTCTTCCACATCTTCGAACGTATCGCTGAGGAAGGACTCGGCCGTGCGTGGTGGGCACACGATGAGCTGGGACGATGCCACTGGGCTGGTCATGGTTGCACCGTCGCTGGTAACTGTTGTCTGCACTGCTGCAGCAACAGGAAGCGGTCCGAACTCGGGTGGGTCTCCTCGGATGCGGCGGCTTGTGCGCTGGTGTACTGGAGTTAGTTCCCTGGGTTCCAATCGCTGAGGGTTGGGGCTCCGTTCTCTTACGAACTGGGGACTTCCAATCATACCCCGCACCTCCACCAGAAATGTAGCACTCTTCAATGAAGTACACTAAACACACTGGTTTATTGGGGGCGAACTTGTGCCCGGAAACTCAATATTACACATTCACACACTTTTAAAAGAAGAGTTAACAGGAGCCTATTCCACAGTCAACCGCGTCTCTCCACCGAACGCACTTTTCACGCGCCCCGAAGGCCAAGAGCCACGCCGTGGCTTCTCATTGGACGGCAGACTCGGGCGTTGCCGCGAGCGCGTGCACGGGAGACACGCGCTGTATCGCCATGCGCGAGGCGTTGCTGGCGCTCTTCTAATGGCGATGCGACGAGTAATGGGTTTTAGCGATGAGACGCTTGGAAAGGTGCCTCACGAGAGTGCTCGTAACTGGCATGTGGAGAGCTCTCTGCGGCAATATTTTCAGTTCGGGCCAAGAATAGAAAATTAAACTATAAGACACTTTGAACGGCGATCTTGGATTAGTGGTGTCACAAAACGTGGTGTCACTGTGGAGGCCGGAAGCGGTTCCATTCAGTGGCTGTTCTTGCAAAAAGGAAGAATGGCACATCAATTTTGTGTTGATGGTCGATGCGAGACAAGACGTAACTTGGTGTGGTGAAAATATTTTCTTTAAGAGAAGGGTTAAAGTCGCATATTCTATGAAAAAGACAAAGACGAAAGTACTTGCGACGTAACCAAAGGTCAGGTAGACCTAGTGTTCTTTTCATGGACGTGACGGTAGAATGAGACGAATAATTTGAGAGAATAAAACGGGCGTCACGGTTCTGAATGCTTTCAAGGAAAATAGCAAGATTGGCATGAGCAGGGTCCCATATGGGTTGTTGCAGAGAACGCCTTTTCTACCTGAAAGTACATAAAATGCTTTCGCATTAAAAATGCAATACATGCACACATTCCTCAATGCGCAGACGTGTACACGTTACCCAGATTTATGCATCAATGCGTTCAACACCCTTCAGTCGTCGATTTAACACCCTTCTTATAGCAAAGTCAGACCTTTTGTATGGTATACACCCTTATAATACACTCTTAAGCAAAATTACACCCTCTTGCCACAACGATAATCGTCATCCGTCTTGTCCGCATTTCCTTGCTTTAACGCGGCGAGCCCGGTACTTTCCAGTAACGAACGGCATGCGCGTTATCAGCATGACATAGCATTCCCGACAGGAAAGTAACGGGCGCGGCGTTTTCAAGAAAGGAAACGCAAGCAAGGCAGATGACGATTATTGTTGTGTGGCAGAGATACATCCCAAAGGGCGTAACATTGCCTAAGAGTGTAGAGTGTATTGGACGAAAGGGGTGCTAAAAGGGTGCAGGCATGGGTGTAAGTGCAGAAAACACCCCTTTAACAGCCATAAGGGTGTTAAAATGTTTAGTGTGTGGGGGTACGATGAAAGAACTATGAACTCAATCGTGTATAAAAGTCCTGTATGGTCACACCGGCTGTACAAGCAGGGGTAGGGCGAATGGGATGAGCACTCGCCGTTCGAAGCGACAATCCAGACAGAAACGTCATCACTTTACGAAGCGAGCGGCAAAACCTGGCATCCATAACTGAAATAGCGGCACCCGTATCGACGAGGGCGACTGTAGCGACATCTTCGATAAACACCTCAATGACATTGGCAGGTAAAGGAGGAGGACTTGGGCCTGTCAACACTAGCGCAGTTCTTGCCTCGGGAAGTGCGTCGTCTAGTTTCCCTCTTCGTTAGAGACGGGTCGTCGACGCATAAGGGAAAGCAATCGGCGACGTGGGGAGGGTGACCGGAGGCGTTCGAAGCGAGGACGGCGATCAGTCTGGGAGCGAGCTGGTCATGCATCGAAGGGTCCGTAAGGCGCATTTGGATCAGGCGGCACATAGGGCGCTCGTCGACCGTCATCGAACGCCTGCGATCGGCGGCGGAAGACCCTTGCGACATGACCGGGATACCTGCATGCAAAGCATACAGGGCGATTGTCCGGCGTACGCCAAGGGTTAGAGGCGGCAGTGGTGGCCCAGGGGACGGGACGGGGAGCGCGGTGCACAGACTGCTGGAAGCGACGTACGGGCACACTGCAAGGGGCCATTACAGCAACCGTAGCATAGGTGACCGGTGTAGTCATGGCATCCTGCTGGTGAAAAGCCGGCAGCGCTTCCGCGACTTCTTTATGGATCACGTTACGGAGATGAGACAGCAAAGTACTGGCCAACTCCTGAGTGACGGACACCAGAGATAGCTGTCGTGAGACTTCTTCGCGGACGAAATCCTTCATTTAGGTTATCAGGGAGGCTTGTTCGGGGCCGGTGGTCAGGCTGCAGAGCGATGCCGCATTTGGTGTGGGATGTCGCCTTGTCAGAGCTCGCTGTTTACGTAATTCATCATAGCTCTAGCACAAGCTGATGACGTCGCCAACAGTGCGCGGGTCCTTGGCCAGAAGCATCTGGAACGCGTCATTATCGATTCCCTTCACGACGTGCTTGATCTTTTCCGCTTCCGTCATGGCAGCGTTCACGCGCCTGCACAAATCTAGAACGTCTTCTATATAGCTGGTGAATGTCTCACCCGTGTCCTGTGCGCGTGTCCGCAAACGCTGCTCGGCTCGGAGTTTCCTGACGGCGGGTCGGTCAAATACTTCTGTAATCGACGTCCTGAACGCCGACCACGTTCGGATATCCGTCTCATCATTTCTGAACCAGAGACTGGCCACGCGCGCGAAATAGAATGATACGTAAGCCAGTTTGTCCGAGTCATTCCATTTGTTGTGAACGCTCACCCGTTCGTAGGACGACAGCCACTCTTCAACGTCGTTGTCGTCGGTTCCGCTGAAGATAGGACGCTCCCGCTGGCGAACGGTGCCAGCGCAAGGGACGGGTGGCGATGGAAGAGTCTGCTGGTCGGCGTCCGGCATGGCGGAGGGTAGCGTCCGAGAACGGAGTTCCAGGATGGTAGAATGGAACGTTACCGCGCACGGCTCCACCACTTATAAAGGAGATTTATTGGGGCTCGTAGCGATCGCCGGTTCTAGGATGCACCGAGCACAGTCCCCGAGCTCGAGCCTCTGCGGCGTGCTTGATGCTGCCGATGCTGCTGACTCTGCGCTCACGCTCGTTATCTTCCTTACGTTATTATTACTATTATTATTATTATAATTATTATCGTCGTCATTGTTATTTTTCTATGCGCCTTGTTCTAGCTTTTCTTCATCAACTGAAGTCTTTGCAATTTGAGTGCATCTTTCTTTAGTTGGCTTTTCTGCATTGGCTGATGGTTATCGTGCTGCACTGGGGTCAATTCCTTCCCGTGTGTCGAAACATTTGGAAATGAATATAGTAGCTTGCACAGTCGACGTCAAAAACATGAGTAGAGCAGCATCTGAGAAAAAGCTGAATATTTTCGCAGCCAGGGTATGTAGCCTGGTTTGGATTTACAGTATGTGTTATCATATGAGAATAACATATTTTATATGGCTTTACTGGCTACGGTGTACCACATTACACTTACTCACATTACATTACATTACATTATTACTCACAAATTTAACGCTTTCTCTAACACATGCAGTAGACAAACTTATGACGCCGACTGTACGCTTATTGTGGCATCGCTTTAAAATTTTCACGCTTCGAGTGGTTCCAGAAAAAGTCTAAGTTTTTGTGAATCCCATTTCCCGAAAGTATCCGCAAGTTCATTATCTGCATGAGAGATAGCCACTTGAGCTTGTTCTTTGTGGACAGTGTTAAATCACCTCAGGAAAAATCATCACTGACTTTCTAAAACACAAGTAGAAGTGCAGGGGTGCTATTACGAAAAGTTATTCCAAACTTTTCTATCCCATTTCTACGATCAGGCCTCCACGACTGGTGAAAGTTTTTTCGTGAGACCCCAACTTCGCTTCTCTGCAACAGGGACGCATGAAAAACCGCGAAAGCTCCTCATCCGACATGACGTGTGCACGCTCATTATGCATGATTAGGTCAAACAAAATAACATAATTATTTGCGTTTCTGCCACTTTTTCACCACCGGCCCTCCGTTACTAGTCAAAATATTTCTGGCTGCGCCCACTTCCCTTGTCTGTCACACGAGCTCACAAAACTGCGAAAGCTCACCACGTCGAAGTGACCTGTACGCAGAAAGATGCATTATTATGCCAAACAAAACTGAACATTTTTCGGAATAGCCGGAGACTGCCCGTTCCGAAATGAACAGAAGGTGGCTGCCCGCCGATCGCTCTGGCACTGGCTACTCGGAGATGCCGGGAGAAGTTGATTTACTTGCGAATAATAAACATTTTTGCGTGGCAGTATAACGTTATCGAGAGTTTCAGCATGTACACACGACTACGCCCAGCCATCGTTTCTTAGCTGAGGATCCGTGTTAGTGGCACTTCAATCCGTGTTCAGAAATGCATCTTAACTTGAAGCCCACGCTTGACTTGATTTAAATGACGCCTGTCGTGACCGCACTAAAGGAAACGCAATGACCGTCTTGGGCGAGTTCACACCAGGCGCAATTTATATCAAGTCAAGCATGGGCTTCAAGTTAAAATGCATTTATGAATATGGGAGTTATAGTGTTAGTTCCACGCAGCTAGCTTACCGTTTACACTTCAGTTTCTACCCGACACCGAAAGCTAAGCAAGAAGAGGACCGATCTCCAACACTGGCACTGCCCTCGTAATCCGGTTATCTACTGTGATTGCGCTAAGCCGGCCTAACCGAAATCTTCTCAAGTTCTGCGTGCTCCTCGCCTCTGGCCAGCCAATTAGGTAAGAAATACCTGCCAAATTGGACAATTTTATTCGCTTTAAAAGCAAGCCGGCGTCACCGAAATCCTCTCCACTTATGCGTGCTCCTCGCCTCTTGTCAGCCAATTAGGTAAAAATACCTGCCAAATTGGACAATGCTATTCGCTTTGAAAGCAAGCCGGCCTCACCGAAATCTTCTCCACTTCTGCGTGCCCCTCACCTCTGGTCAGCCAATTAGATAATAAATACCTGCCAAGATAGGCAATGATATTCGCTTTAAAAGCAAGCCGGCCTCACCGAAACCCTCTCCACTTCTGCGTGCTCCTTGCCTCTGGTCAGCCAATTAGATAATAAATACCTGCCAAGATAGGCAATGATATTCGCTTTAAAAGCAAGCCGGCCTCACCGAAACCCTCTCCACTTCTGCGTGCTCCTCGCCTCTGGTCAGCCAATTAGATAATAAATACCTGCCAAGATAGGCAATGATATTCGCTTTAAAAGCAAGCCGGCCTCACCGAAACCCTCTCCACTTCTGCGTGCTCCTTGCCTCTGGTCAGCCAATTAGATAATAAATACCTGCCAAGATAGGCAATGATATTCGCTTTAAAAGCAAGCCGGCCTCACCGAAACCCTCTCCACTTCTGCGTGCTCCTCGCCTCTGGTCAGCCAATTAGATAATAAATACCTGCCAAGATAGGCAATGATATTCGCTTTAAAAGCAAGCCGGCCTCACCGAAACCCTCTCCACTTCTGCGTGCTCCTCGCCTCTGGTCAGCCAATTAGATAATAAATACCTGCCAAGATAGGCAATGATATTCGTTTTAAAAGCAAGCCGGCCTCACCGAAACCCTCTCCACTTCTGCGTGCTCCTTGCCTCTGGTCAGCCAATTAGATAATAAATACCTGCCAAGATAGGCAATGATATTCGCTTTAAAAGCAGGAAAGGGACCTCCCATAAACGAGGAGTGCGTTTCATTGGCCAGTTAAAACAACGCTGCGGGTCACGGCCCGATGCTTGCGTCGGTTATTACGCAGATTTCCATTAGAATAAAATAGTCCATAAGGATAAAAACAAGACACAAATTCTGAGAATTGTCTACTAAAGCGTAAGCATTGTTTGACTCGGCTGTGACATGGCTTTTGCTTAGTGTTGCTTACTTGCCTTTCCTAGTTATGCACGTCTACCCATGGCCCTTCCGGTGGCGAACAAATCTCAGTGCCAATCCACTCTGTGAAGAAGGCTGCCCAGCGAAGCTGTGTATGTAAGCCCCTTAATAGGGAACTGCACCTCCGCCGCGGGTGGGCCTCGCATTGCAGTATCTTCGGGATCGGCCCAGGTATGGGGAGCGCTTAACGCCTGCTTCATCTCCGCCGCAGGTAGGCCCGGCATTGTACTATCTTGGGGATCGGCCCACGTATGGGGAGTGCTTAACGCCTGCTTCACCTCCGCCGCGGGTGGGCCCGGCACTGCACTACCTTCGGTATCGGCCCAAGTATGGGTAGTGCTTAACGCCTGATTCACCTTCCCCGCGGGTGGGCCCGGCACTGCACTACCTTCGGGCTCGGCCCAAGTATGGGTAGTGCTTAACGCCTGATTCACCTTCGCCGCGGGTCTGCCCGGCACTACACTATCTTCGGGATCGCGTTCGTCGTCGTCTTCTACAGCTGGCTGACTCTATCTTAAAAGCGATCGTCTTACGCGGACGGACGGACGGACAGTTTTCTCGTTAGGTAACCATAGGAATGCTTCCGCATTTAAAACATACTGGAATAGTTTTATGTTATAGGGCCCTGGGTTTGACGAGTAGACGTTGCGGGGCTATTTCATCTTTAAGAGGAAGCTTTAGCTCGGGTGCTCCTACCTAAATACACGTAAAAGCAGAATTCATTTTTCTCGTCAACCACCGCACCAAATTCGAAAAGGTTTGTTGCATATAAAAGAAAAACTTAAAATCTAGTGACTGTTGGTTCCGGATTATTGATTTAGGCTGTCAATTTTTCATTAAAAATTGGCAAAGATCGAAAATTTTCAGAAAATGAAACTATAGAGTTTACAACTCCGTAACTCAGCAACGAAAACTGATAATACAATTCCGTGAATTGCATATAATGGTACATCTAAAGCGGACGAAACATATGTTGCACATGAATGTCAGGAAATTTAGTAATATGGAAATATAGCTTGTGCAGAACCCTTGTAAACAACGTAACAAATTCAAGTAAGATATAAAATGATGTATCGAATTTGTCCGCTTTCAATGATCTAATGGATCCCGTTTACAGAACCGAGATATTTGTTTTTTATGCATAGTTATGAATCTGTAAACTTCGTGCTTCTATTTTTTTCAAACTTCCGAATTTCTGAATATCTTTTTAACAAAATTCAGGACGTAAATAGAAATTATATGATCAACAGTCACTAAAGTTTAACTTTCTCTCTCAAATCCAATAAATTTAATTAAAATCGGTCCAGGGGTTATCTCAGAAAAACATTTTTGCGTTTTTACATGTATTTGAATAGGCCGCGTCGGAGTTGGGCCCGAGCTAAAGCTTCCTCTTAACAACAAAACAGATTGCATAATGAAAACAGAGTGCTATAGTGGCTATCATCAGTTTAATGTAACAAATGTTTCTTGAATCATGTGCCCGTGTAATTAGTTGGCGTAATGGGTGTATGCTTAACTGTGGATGACATATTGACTATTATAAGAGAGTTTGATGCTTAAAATATTTGCCTGCTTCGCCCCTGTGCCATAACGTTGCCATATGCAGTCGCACCCGATAATAACAAACCCAGTCACGACGAATTATGATGCCTATAAAACGCGCGAAACCATTTAGCGATATTCATGCAAAAAAATTGGAGGCTTATCAAGGTTAAGCCCAGTGGATGCGAAGCATGTTAAGCAACACCCTCGGAGCGTTGTCGTCGAGCCGCATATTGAGCGCGCCGCTTGGCTAGGCGTTCTTCGCGTTCTTCATCGGTTTCCGTAGCACGCTGCAGCCTTCGTTTTGCATTCCTATTATTAACGTCCTTAGCGTTTGGAGGCATGTTGACCGCATACACGCCCGGCGCAAAGACGCTGGCGCGGTTGCGGGCACAGAGACTGACGCGACGGCGGGCGCGCGCCGCTTCATCCCTCGCGTGACGTCACATATCACGTGATGCAGCGATGGTGGCGCCGCCGCCGCGTCGCGCGCGACGGCGCGAACCGAAGCGTGGAGGCCTCCGCCGGGCGACGTCCGACGGCGCGATATGAGGCCCCATCTGCAGCCGGTGTGACGTCATCACGTGACGTCACATCATGTGATCTCACTTCAGGGTCAATGGTGGCCACCGCCGGGAGGCGACCGACGGCGCGATATGAGGCCCCATCTGCAGCCGGTGTGACGTCATCACGTGACGTCATGTCACGTGACCTACTTGAAGGTCAATGGTGGCCACCGCCGGGAGGCGACCGACGGCGCGATATGAGGCCCCATCTGCAGCCTGTGTGACGTCATCACGTGACGTCATGTCACGTGACCCCACTTCAGGGTCAATGGTGGCCACCGCCGGGCGTCGCGCGAAGGCCCGAAACCTACGTTAATATGCTTCGCATAATAAATCTCTCAAAGCAGTACTGAGATCCTATCGGGTTTACTCAAACGTGCTGCTGCGAGAGTCGAGTGGCCACGGTGTGCTACAGCAGTGTCGCGCAGCTCTGTTGTACTTGTGTACAACGAACGCATATATCGCATATCTAACTATTTCTAGCGCACCAACTAGTTGGTTATAACCGGGCTTGACTGCGTACCAATACAGAGATTCTAAGCAAACCTTGTGTGCTGGCCGGTAACCGTACCACAGCGTCCATAGCTATACTCCTGGGCGAGAGAGGAATATACACAGCACATGCGCTGTAATTTTCATTCAAAGAAAATAACCTGTATAGGGTGTCCCACTTGCTGCAAGGCTTAAAAATATGGGAGTGTCATGTAGCTGGATAGAACCAAGGTGTTTGCCGTCACTTAGAGTGAGTCGGACTGTGTGTGTGTGTTCGTGTGCGTGTGCGCGTGTGTTAACTTTATTTCGAATAAAGGTTTTGAGACCTCACTGACGTGTGATAAGCAGCAGCCCACCGGTATCGATTTCAGTCCGTTCCATTTATCGATTCAAAATGTACGCCGGTTATATCTGCGGACGGGGTGGTCGTTTCGTTTGTTCAGCATCACGCGGGTTTGTTTTAATTATACAGTAATATCTCAGCCAGTTTATGCGTCCAACATTCGATACCCGCTACCAGGCGGAAGTCTTGAAAGACAAGAAATTTTATCAGCTGCGGCGTTTCACTGGCATAATGGCTACATACACGGCTTCCGTCGTCAGTGATCTGCCGCGTCTGGTCGCGTAATTACGTGTTGCTTGAAAAAATGTGCTAGCTAGCGCAAAAACTCATTGCTGGAACCGAGCGCAGACTGTTTGGAAACTACCCAAGAAAGCGGATTAACTTTGCAGCCTCTAGGTGTGTGCACCGGTGAGTGAAACACTGCCTTGCATTTTCAACTTGAAATTTCTTCGGTTGCGAGACGGATAGAACAGATTCCTGTAGTCCTTTTTTTTTTTTTCAAAGCAGAAATTATAATAAAGTTATTGCTCTTCAAAGGCAATTCAAACACGGCTCTTGTTATTTTGTCACGTTGGTAAAATTCCTAACACGGAGTACATTATAAAAAATAAATAGCTTTCGCTGTGTCTGCTTGAATGATACACTGCGATAAATTCACATTAGTGCAAATGTACGTCCGGTGATACAGTGGGATTAATAGCATTTGATACATAATAAGATGACTGTTTATTACCTAGCATCTGGCAAAAAAAAATTAATCGAGGTTTCACTAAGCACAGCCTGTTGTGCCTTCAAGTACAGAGTAGCCTACTTGCCAGAACACATGTTTATTGCCACTTGCAATAAAATGGAAAAGAACCACAAGGCACTTACGTGGCCGTCTTATATAGCTATACGGAGCTACTAATCAGTGACATCACAGACACACACACAGGCACGTGCGTTCTATCACAGATACAACAATTCAAAGCCTCAGTGACGTCAGAGTGCCACTACACGCTCTATCTAAGGGGTGATAACACACTCCGTGCTGGTGGTTCGGTGTTTTTGCGCCCCCAAGACATATTTCCGCGTACTGTAGTTACCGATACACCGAAAGGCTTCCCTGACGTCATGGCGTAAATTTCACAAAGTACGATCTAAAACATCTCGAAATTGTTCCGCAGCACGTGGCAGCAATACTTTCAAGCAGCGCCGCGCCGGATCGCCCAAGCAAGAGAGGAGGAAAGGCTCTCCGTGCGCCCTATCCTCCTCGCCCGATGAAAACGTCTATATAGGTGCAATTTAAGTTATTTGTAATGTGTACACCAATATATTTATAGGACATGACGAAATCTAAGGCAACGTTGTAAGATGGTAAGTACTATGATTAGAATTAGATCTGGATATTGAATTATTTTTCAGTTGTTAACTACAAAATGCTCAAGTACAGTTTGCATGAAATCAGTAACTAGGCTAGCCCAGCACCGTAAGAGATGGCTAGAACAGGCACAGCCTCGACCCATTACTGAAACTTAAATTACCATCAAACCTTTCACGACGTGACGCAACACTGCTGTGTCGGCTGTGGGTAGGAGTAGCATTCACCAACTACTACAGCTATCGTATTGGAATGGCGGACTCGCCAATGTGCGCTAAGTGCAAGTGTGAAGAGACCATCAGTCATCTTCTGAACCACTGTCCTCGCTTTGATAATCAAAGTTAGAGTCTCCAGTGTGCCATGAATAGACTGGATGACAGGCCATTTACGGAAGCAAAGATCTTGGGAGCCTGGCCTCACAGTTAATTAGCCCAGAAAGCAGTTCGATCGCTTTTTCACTACCTGAAGGCAACATACTTGAGTGCCCGACTATAGACATCCTACATCTCAGTGTATGTGAAAGTGTGGTATATACTCATGTTTTCTCTCTCTCACTTTCACTCCCCATTCCCCTCCCGACGTGTAGGGTAGCAAACTGGACTCAGTCTGGTTAACCCCCCTGCCTTTCCTTCTTCCCTTCTCTCTCTCTCTCTCTCTCTCTAGAATAAGCAACTTCACACAACCGGCCTACTCCACACTTCTGAAACATGACGAACCAATAAAATCAAATTTTTTTTTTCTCTCAAAACAGAAGACGACATGCCTGAGGACAGTGTGTTCACAAAACGTTTTTGAAATATACTCGAAGTTTGGCTTAACATTCAGCCAATCAACAGTGGACGAGCAAGGGAAGCCTCAGCATGGGAACTTGTCTTCGTCACGGCCCTCACAGATATGTTTGATTTTTCAAACGTTGGCTACAAGCTGAGGCTTCCCTTGCTTACCTCTGTGGCTCGCTGAGCACGAGGTCGCGGGATCGAATCCCGGCCGCGGCGGCCGCATTTGGATGGGGGCGAAATGCGAAAACACCCGTGTACTTAGTATATTAGAGGTTGGATTACGCAACATTTTGACGAGACACACAGAAGGGACACACACCACAGAACCAACCTCTAATATGCTATACCAACACGCCCAGTCGTCAACCTTGGCAAGTTTCGTGTACTTAGATTTAGGTGCACGTTAAAGAACCCCAGGTGGTCGAAATTTCCGGAGTCCTCCACTACGGCGTGCTTCATAATCAGAAGGTGGTTCTTGCACGTTAAGCCCCATATTTAATTTTTAATTAACCTCTGTGGCTCAACTGAAGTGTTCATCTCCTTGTAACCCTTTTGCATTGTTTGAACGCACAAACAGAGATGCTTTTTCAACATGAAACCGTAAATTGCATTTTCCAAGGATCCGTGAGCATTAATTGGGTGTACTTATATGTTTATTTAGTGTCCTTGTTTATACACAATATTTGCAGAGGTCTTTGTAAGCGCTGTCGTCTCCATAACGTTCCTCGCCTATCTACGAGTGCTCCACTTGTGTCAAAGCCTTTACTGCTGCACTTTAACACTAAATGTGCAGAAGAAATACCAAGAACAGAAAATGTGTAATATAAAATTTAGCATAACGTCTTTGCCCCTCTCCACTTCCCTCCTATCGCCAATGTGTTATGAAAACAAGGCGACATTGTAGCTCGAGCTTACATTACTGACAGTACATATTTGCCAAGCGCTTCCTATGTTGTTGTTTCTTAATCTAGCTGAAATCGTCGAAGGAAGACAATATATGTATAGTATGAAACACGTCAAACAGCGCTGTACGCAGTACAAGTACGAGTGTAGCCAAGCACAAATAATCCGTAGTCATATTATAGTACTGTACACACGAATACCGCCCCGAAAGCGGTAGCAAAACGCCCAAAACCAGCGAGTGAGTAGTGCAACGAGCCCCACCAGCCACAACCGTAGCAGCCATATTGCTCACTACGTAATGATGATGATATCAGTTTTGATTTTGCCAGTGCCATCTCTCGGTCGCATACTCCAGTTCTCAACGCCACCGCTACTCTTCCGTTGCACTGTGGAAGGTACAGTTCCCTTCTCTAAGTTTGTATAGGCGTTCTGTGACTATACCGCAGCAGAGAGGCTCAGGGCAAGCGCAGCCGCGACGCCTTTCCGCAGCGGATCACGTGGTGTGAAGTCACACCTGCCACACACGTGTTCCTGCGGCTCAAGGTCATTGCGGCGTGATGAACGACCTTGAGCGACATGGCCTAGTAGAGCTTTCGCCCTAAAAAAGGACACGCATGGTAAGGGAAACGTAGTAGTTCTGCGGAAACCCGCAAGGTGGAGAGAAGTAATTAATAAAGGGGAAGCGCTTAGGTATAGCGGAAACTCACTCGCCGTAATACCATGTCTCAAGGCACATTTGGAAAAGTAACAGCGCTTAACAGACAAGGACATAGGCAAAGAAGAACACGACACTGGCGCTGACTCACAACTGAAGTTTATATTGAGGAATGTCGCATATAAACAGGCCGAGAGAGCAACTAAGCAACTGTACATGCGCAGCGGGAGCCATCCTGGTGACTTGTCGAACTTGGTAGCTATACGTGGAAAACACCAGTGCGCCGTCAGTTGTGAGCCAGTGTCGTGTTCTTTGTCTGTCTGTTCAGCGCAGTTACTTTTCGAAACGTGAATTACCACCAAAAGGCCCAAGTTTCCCTTCTAGTTCAAGGCATATGCGATGCGCGACAGAAAGTCGCGTAAACACCCTGCGTGTGCCTTAGTTACATCTCGATCATATTATGCTACAGAGAACAACCCTCACTGTGTAAAGCCGACTTAAAAATATATAACAACGTACCTTGATTCTCGTGCAGTTTGCTGTAGCTGTGAATGCACTTCTGGGTCAACGATCAACTCATCTTGATCACGTGCACGATGTCAAATGCGCATCCCTCCAAGCATCTTTACAGCCGCGACCATAGAGTGTGGCCGCGACACCGTCAGCAGGATGGATGGATGGATGTTATGAGCTTCCCCTTTGAACGGATTGGCGGGTTGCGCCACCAAGCTATTGATATTTTACTGCCTAATGTCCTACCTATGTTAAAAAGAAAAAAAAAAGCAGAAAGGAAAAGAAGCCGACGATGAATTCCCATAACCAAAGTTTCTGAGCCCCTATTGTGAACTTTGTTTGAGTCATCATCAGCCTGGTTACGCCTACTGCAGGGCAAAGGCCTCTCCCATACTTCTCCAACAACCCCGGGCATGTACTAATTGTGGCCATGTCGTCCCTGCAAACTTCTTAATCTCATCCGCCCACCTAACTTTCTGCCGCCCCCTGCTACGCTTCCCTTCCCTTGGAATCCAGTCCGTAACCCTTAATGACCATTGGTTATCTTCCCTCCTCATTACATGTCCTGCCCACGCCCGTTTCTTTTTCTTGATTTCAACTAAGATGTCATTAACTCGCGTTTCTTCCCTCACCCAATCTGCTCCTTTCTTATCCCTTAACGTTACACCTATCATTCTTCTTTCCATAGCTCGTTGCGTCGTCCTCAATTTAAGTAGAACCCTTTTCGTAAGCCTCCAGGTTTCTGCCCCGTAGGTGAGTGGTAAGACACAGCTATTACACATCTTTCTCTTGAGGGATAATGGCAGCCTGTTGTTTATGATCTGAGAATGCCTGCCAAACGCACCCCAGCCCATTCTAATTCTTCTGATTATTTCCGTCTCATGATCCGGATTCGCCGTCACTACCTGCCCTAAGTAGATGTATTCCCTTACCACTTCCAGTGCCTCGCTACCTATTGTAAATTGCTGTTCTCTTCCGAAAGTGTTAAACATTACTTTAGTTTTCTGCAGATTAATTTTTAGTCCCACTCTTCTGCTTTGCCTCTCCAGGTCAGTGAGCATGCATTGCAATTGGCCCCCTGAGTTACTAAGCAAGGCAGTATCATCAGAGAATCTCAAGTAACTAAGGTATTCTCCATTAACTTTTATCCCCAATTCTTCCCAATCCAGGTCTCTGAATACCTCCTGCAAACATGCTGTGAATAGCATTGGAGAGATTGTATCTACCTGCCTGACGCCTTTCTTTATTGGGATTTTGTTGCTTCCTTTATGGAGGACTACGGTGGCTGTGCAGCCGCTATAGATATCTTTCAGTATTTTTACATACGGCTCGTCTACACCCTGATTCCGTAATGCCTCCATGACTGCTGAGGTGTCGACTGAATCAAACGCTTTCTCGTAATCAATGAAAGCTATATATATGGGTTGGTTATATTCCGCGCATTTCTCTATCACCTGATTGATAGTGTGAATATGGTATATTGTTGAGTAGCCTTTACGGAATCCTGCCTGGTCCTTTGCTTGAGAGAAATCTAAGGTGTTCATGATTCTATTTGCGATTACCTTAGTAAATAGTTTGTAGACAACTGACAGTAAGCTGATTGGTCTATAATTTTTCAAGTCCTTGGCGTCCCCTTTCTTATGGATTAGGATTATGTTAGCGTTCTTCCAAGATTCCGGTACGCTCGACGTCATGAGGCATTGCGTATACAGGGTGGCCAGTTTCTGCAGAAGAATCTGCCCACCATCCTTCAACAAATCTGCTGTTACCTGATCCTCCCCAGCTGCCTTCCCCCTTTGCATAGCTCCCAAGGCTTGATGTACGCCTATGTTGTTTGTCATTTCCCTACTTCCACCAATCTTCCAATCGCCTCTTACTAATCTCTATTGCGGACATGTTTACTTTTCCCCCTGCTCTTGCTGAACCCGAGGGCTTCAAGGAGGCCAGTTATTCCTAAATCGACCGCTGGGCAGACATCTTCACATTCTATTAAAACATGCTCCAATCGTTTCCCTAGCTTTACCGCAGCAAGCACATGCTTCTTCCTTCTTATATCTCGCGTTATAAATGCGTGTTCCAAGACATCCTGATCTCGCTTCGAAAAGTAGTGAGCTTCCCTTCGAGTTATCATAAATTGTTTCTTTCCCGATTTCGTTTTTCCCTCTTAAGTTCTTTAAAAGTGATGGTAGCGCTAAAAGGGACGCGTTCCCTTGTCGTCGTGTCGTCTTTTCACCGTGAGTTCGACCCTTTAGCGCTACCATCAGTTTTAAAGAATGCAACTAGTCCAGCACCAAGTTTATTGAAGTCCTCTTAAGTATATTTACTCATGGCAGGTTTCTTTTCCATTGCCGCCACCCATGAGGCTATCTCAGTCTCTCCGGCTTTCCATTTGACGTTCTTTGTTGCTATGTTGCTCCCTATTCAGGCCGCATACTTGCTGGTAAGCTTCCTAGTTCTTTTCCTCCACTGTGAATCAATGTTGTTCCTGTACAAACACCTGAACACTCTCCCAGCCCACTTACTTTCTTCCATATTCCTCAGTCACTCTCATAATCAATTTTGCTGTGAGCTTCCCTCACTTCAAAACTTGTCCAGCCCATATCACCCTGCACAGTTTCATTTGTAGTCTTCCCGTGAGCGCCCAATGCGAGGCGTCCCACTGACCTTTGGTTGCCATCCTGTTCCGATTGTATCCCTGATTTCAAGCAAACAACAGCATTTCCAAATGCAAGTTCTGGAACCATTACACCCTTCCACATACCCCGGAGAACCTCGCACCTATTTTATCCCCATATCGTTCTGTATTTCATTATGGCCTTTCACTGTTTCATTAGGGTAGAGCGTACTAGATTGGAAGAGTGGGTCCAACGAGGGCTCCGCACTGAGGCATTTTTTATTAAAAATCCAGATGGCGCCACCGTCGCCTTCTTCTGGGCGCCACGCCCCCTCGCGCGGCGGAGGCGCTGGTCAGAGCGTGCCGAACAGAAGCACAGCCGCGGTCGAGCGCAGCGTAGCAGTTGCGTTCGAGGATGACCGTGTCTGGATTGGCCGGAGCCACGCAGTCAGATGGATCGCGTTTGCAGTTTGCTTTTCTTTTTAAACCTTATGTGCGTGTTTCACTGGGTCATGAGATTACGAAATGCAGATCTCATATTCCGAAGAAATGGGGATCATGTGCAGTAATCGGATGAGGTGCAGGAATAAATGAACTGTGTGGCATAATTAGGGGTTAAATAAAAATTGGTAAACCTTTGTTTTTTTCTTTTCTCAAGGCGATATAATGAATGCTAACAAAATTCGCCCAATGATCTAATAACGGCAGCAATTTGACATTTAGGGAGCATGTGGGTCACATTATTCGTTACGTGCAGCACATTTTTTTGTAGGTTAGTTGTGCGTTTTGAAAATATTTACGGAATAGCCGTTTTCTTTCTTTTTATGCGTCATACGCCTGGGACTCTCCGCTAGGGGGTCGTGGAGTACTGACGTGCCTCACATGGGCTCCTGCGTCTTGCGCTCATTTCTACAAAAAGTCCACTCACCCCTTTCATTTTGCACCGACAGAATCAGCAAGCTCCAATGAACCAGCAGATGCCCCCTACTTTAAAAGTGAGTGCGTTTTGGTCAATATTTCGAGCTTCATCTTCACCGACCATCCCGCGCCTTGGTAAGCCTAACGCCGCGCGGACCCCACCGGCCCGCCGAGGAGAACAGCCGTCGCACGTGCAACAGGCACACGGTGCGCGTTAAAGGAGGCCGACAGCGCTCGCTGCCGCACGTGCGTTGTGCGTGCACTGTGAGCCGAAGAGGAGGCTCGGCGCTTGCAGGCGGTGCGGCTGACAAGCAGACTTTGAGATGAGCCAAGAAACACCCGCGACCGACGCGACGTGAAGCGAACGACAAGAAGAAACAAGCGCAATGCATACAGACAGGAGTTCCGTCGTGGCAGCGGAGGAGTGCGGACGGGCGCCGCATGCGCTCCGCAGTTTTCGACCGACCCATGCCATCAAGACCCACGGGGCCAGCAAAAGCTTTTAGGACCTGATACATCTCGCAAGCTGGACCACGTGGATACCAGTTTCAAGACGGTAGGCCCAATTTTCGGCGTTTTACCGGGCTTTGAAGCTCCCACGTGGCCGTGGAGCTAAGCCGAACGCTAGGCTAGGAACGCACGAGCACGACGCTCGAGGGAGACCAGGCCGCGTCGACGACACCGACGCGGGCCGAAATAGACTCCCGCCGACCGAGTCTACCGAACCCCAAGCTTTTCATGAGCGGTCCAGTCCAAAAACCGCCCGAATCTCAAGATATGGAGGACGATCGTAACAGCAGCTCCTCCGGCACCGAGGCCACCGGAGACGGAGAGCTCGCGGCCACCGCCATGCAGCAAGACCAGCCCAGTACCTCAGGTATGCAAAATTTCGACGACAACTGGCAGATTTACTACTCTAAACGCCAGAAGAAACTACAGAAGAGCGGATCTCGGAACGCCGCCACTTTGAATCAGAAGGAAGCCCCGAGCGGGGAGACGAATAGCAAGATGGCGTCGTCCGCCTCGGCAGAGGGTGGCGCGAACGCGAAGACAGCTGGAGCAGCAGCTGCGAGCAAAGGTCAACGGCAGCCGAGACAAAGGTTACCGCCGCTCCCCAAGCACGAGGCGAAGATTATAATACGCCCGAGGAACGGCCTACCAATCGGAGAGCTAAAACCGACCGAGGTTGCAAGAGCTATCGTAAAGGCATGCAACGGCAAGTTTAAAGAAGACGACGTCACCGTCAGACTAAGAACGGGATCCAACATCATCATGGCAATGCCTCAAACGAGGAAGCAGCGAAGACGATGCTGGGGATGACTAATCTACAATTTAGAGAACATACCTACGAAATCAACAAGTACGTGGCTCTACCGGAAGACGTCAGGCGAGGCGTTATACATGGCATCGACGCAGGGACCTCGTAGGAAGAGCTCAAAGCAAGAATCAAGGTACGCACGCAATGAGTCACAGTACTCACGGCAAGAATGCTAGGAGAGTCAGAAACGGCGGTCATCACTTTCGACGGCCCCACCATACCCAAGTACGTGCTTTTCGCCGGAGGGGAATTCAGATGCTACCCGTACAGATCGACGAGGCAGGTGTGTTACATTTGCTGTCAGCAAGGCCACCGGTCCGACGTCTGCCCTGCGCCCAGCACAAAGGCGCGCAGGGCGTGCGGAATGCAGAACCCGCCGGAGAACCACCAGTGTCAAGCCAAGTGCCTGATCTGCGGAGGCGATCACGCCACGGGATCCAGGGACTGCAAGGACCGACTCAAGAAAGCAAGAGAGCTGCGAGGCCGGTAACAGCAGCAACTACACCAGCAACGGAATAGAAGGGCACGGGAACGGTGGTGGTGGTGAAAACATTTAATTGGTGCAAGAGAGTTTGGGAGCCACAGAGTGGCCCCGCTACATGGTCGGCGTCCCTAGTCCGGGACATCGCATGACAATGCCCCGTCTCTCGCTCGTTTCACCAGAGCCCTTTGGGACTCAAGCGAGGAGCAGTTGAGGAGGGCAGTCTCCCATGCCTCTCTGGAAGGGGTAGGGGAAGGGGGCAGGTGGGGATTTTGAGTACATGCCCACACCATGTGGAAGATATCACAGGTCTCCCCACAGTGCGGCCATCGCCCATCCGTGTTAGGATCGTAATGCTTTAAGATTGCAGGACAGAGCAGAGTACCTGTCTGCAGGCGCCTTAAAGTTCGCTCCTCCGTATTACTCAGCCCCTTGGCAGGGGCCGGGAAAAGGCGGTGGTTGTCGCTATAATGCGTTATTATTTCCCTGAATCGCAACAGCGGCTGGTTAGTCTCCGAGCCAGAAGAGCTGGGATGAGGAGCCCGGTAAATAAGCGCTCGGGCAGCCGCGTCAGCGGCCTCATTACCTCGTACGCCCTGATGGCCAGGAGCCCAAATGATACTTTTCGGTGTTGGATCAGTGGCAGTCCGCCTTAGGATGCAAGCAGCTAAGGGGGAGATCTCCCCAGCCAAGTAATGATCACATGCTTTTCGGGAGTCCGTAATGATGATTCTCGAATTGGCGTGGGCGGCAGCAAGCGCTATCGCTACTTCCTCGGCTCGCATTGAATTCGGGGCTCGAAAAGAGAGTCCATCGACGTGCATTTCCTGGTGAACAGCGGCCGTGTAAAATCCCGTGGGCGACGGCCCTGCTACGTCTACATAATATACACCGGGTCGGGAGCCGTGTTGTCTCTCAAGAACCCGAGCCCGCGCTTGTCGTCTGTTTTCGTGCATGTCGGTGTCCATGTTACGGGGGAGTGGGGAGACCCAGAGCATATGGCGCCACAGTACTGGGATACGCTCCGTCTCCTCTGGAGTGCAGTCGTGTTCGATGTGTAAGCGGTTTAGCAGGCGGCGCCCAGGGGCCGTCTGCATGAGCCGCGTGTATTGGTTCACGAGGTGGGCCTCCCGCAGCTCCTGGTAGAAGTTTAGCACCCCCAATGCCTTCAGCTTGGCATTAGAGGTAGCCACCGGGAGATCCAGGGCTCGCTTAGTTGCCTTGCGGATGATGGCGTCTATTCGCGCCTCGTCTTGCTTAGTAGTGCGGAGATATGGCACGGCGCCGTAGAGGATCCGGCTAGTCACGAAGGCATAGACGAGCCGAAGCGCGTCCCTGCCCCGCAGACCGCCCCGCTTGTTGGAAACGCGGCGGATCATACGCCCTACCTGTTCGCCTACTCTCTTGAGTTTCACAATGGTGGAGTCCGGTCTGAGCCTGTGGTGAATGAAAAGGCCCAGAATACGGAGCTCCTCCACCTCTCTAATAGGACCTCCTGACAGAGAGATGTGAATTGCTGTCCTATCCTTTGGGTTCGCTCTGACATGCAGAAGCTCTGATTTCGCTGGAGCACAATGGAGCCCACAGTCCATAGCATACGCATCGACTATGGAAGCGGCCTGCTGAAGGCGGGCCTCCATGTCCCTCAGGCTCCCCTCAGTGGTCCAAATTGTAATGTCATCTGCATATAACGCGTGTTGAATGCCTTCCACCCGGGCCAGTTGGCTTGGGAGGCGCATCATAGCTATGTTGAACAGGAGCGGTGATAACACCGCTCCCTGAGGGGTACCCCGTGTTCCCATCATGTAAGGGCCGTATTCCTCGCCCTCAATCCGAAGGAAGGCCTGGCGATTAGTCAAGAAATCTCTTACATACGCGTAGGCCCTAGCCCCACAATCGGTAGAACTCAAGTTGGCCAGGATGCTTCCGTGTTTAACATTGTCGAAAGCCCCTTTCAGATCAAGGGCGAGGATGGCTTTGTCATTGTGTTGCATAGTTGTGGGTCGTATTACATCCCTGTGCAGCTGGAGAAGGACATCCTGTGCAGACATGTGGGGGCGAAACCCGAACAGGGTGACTGCAAAGAAGCCCTTACTCTCCAGGTATGGAGAGAGGCGATCCCGAACCATCGTCTCCATAAGCTTGCCCGCACATGAGGTCAGTGATATGCGCCTCAGGTTGTCCGTATTCACGGCCTTACCTGTTTTAGGGAACGGGAACGGAGACCAAGGTGGTTTAGCTCGGAGGGAGGACAAGACAGGTCACGGAGCCGCTCGCGGAACCAGTCGTGGGATCGCTCGCGGAGCCGCTCACGGAGCCGCTCACGCAGCTACTCCAGATCATCCTCGCCATTGGTGCCCCCGGCCACCAAGGGCATGGTGTATGCCCTCGACCTCTGAGTTGTTTCGCTAGGCCGACCATTGCTATGTTAAATAGCGTTGGTGAAATGACCGATCCCTGGGGGGTTTCTTTGTTGGGGGTATGGAACTTCTCCGAGCGGAGTTCTCCTAGCCCTATCGTAGCTGTTCTGTTGGAGAGGAAAGCTTTGACGTAGCCGAAAAGTCTCCTGCCGCAGTTTAGGTCGTCCAGGCCCTCTAGGATGGCTTCGTGGCTCACGTTGTCAAAGGCTCCTTTATTGTCCAATGCCATTATCACGTTCTCTCCGTTCCTGGGAACGTTGCTTAAGACTTCTTCCTGGATCTGTAATAGTACGTCTTGGGTCGACAGCTTCGCCTTGAATCCGAACTTACTGTGGGGGTATAATTCGTGATCCTCTATGTATTGTTGAAGCCTTATCATGACCACTCTCTCGTACAACTTGCCAATGCATGATGTGAGGGAGATGGGTCTTAGGTTTTCGATTTGTAGCTTTTTGCCCGGTTTTGGTATCATAACTACCTCTGCATGTTTACAATCCTCAGGGACGGTCTCCGCTGCCCAGTGCTTATTGAGGAAGTCCTTCTGCGACTAGCTCGTCACTGAGATTGCGGATGAGTGCGTTGTTAATTTTGTCCGCACCCGTTGCCGTGTTTCTAGTTGTGCTTCTGATTGCTGCATGAACCTCTTCACGAGTGATGGGTATGTCTAAGCTTGGATTTTCTTTTCCCCGGTAATCCCCTGTATATGCCACCGTGTTCGTGTCCCCGAAGCATTTGACACGCACTTTGTCCAAGAGTTCCTCGTCGGTTCCCTCGAATTGGTGGATTAGCCGGTATATTGCTTTGTTATTCTCTGCCTTGGTTCTAGTCGGATCGATGAGCGCTTTCAGGATATGCCACGTCCTAGCTGTGCTCAGGGTTCCGTTCAGGGAGTCGCTGAAAAGTTGCCAATTCCTTCTCGCCAACTGTGCTGCGTACTCCTCTGCTTTCGTTGTAATTGTCACGTTGATCTTGTTGCTCTTGTCACGTTGGCGCTGCCGTTCCTCGATCATCATCATCATTTTTCATTGTTTAACCTAGGTAGGATATTAGGCAGTATAGTAGCAAGAGCTTGGTGGCGCAACCCACCGCCCCGTTCCAAAGGGGACGCTCATCCATCCATCCATCCATCCGTCCGTCCGTCCGTCCGTCCGTCCGTCCGTCCGTCCGTCCGTCCATCCATCCATCCATCCATCCATCCATCCATCCATCCATCCATCCATCCATCCATCCATCCATCCATACATACATCCATCGTAAGAGGCGATTGGAGGATTGGTGGAAGTAGGGAACCGACAAAAAAACGGAAACGTATAATAGGGAAGCACAGTTCGCAATAGGGGATCAGAAAATTTGGGTGTGGTAGTTCATAGTGTTTTTTTTCCTTCTTTTTTATTGTTTAACCTAGGTAGGACATCAGGCAGTATAATAGCAAGATCTTGGTGGCGCAACTTCCCGCCCCGTTCCAAACGGAACGCTCATAACATCCATCTATCGCGACCAGCGTTTGCCCCTGGTGACGTCAGCTGGAGCAACCAAGCGATAGGCGACGGCCAGGAGGAGCACTGGATTGGCTTCGAATCTGTGGCGTTCCCGCGTCGCTTCGCGCTGCCGCATTCACCAGAGATAGAGGTCACGTCATTCTCTACTCAATGTGTGCATTTGCTTAAAATGTGTAAAACACTGCCAGCGGTTGTTTAGGGGCCCTTTAAGACGAAGCTTTACCTCAAGCCGCCCCTCTTCAAGTGGATGCGAAAAATGGTGAAATATTAAAGCGAAGCCTCTTCCTTCGGCTTTCCCACTGCTGCTGCTGTGGGCTGCTGTCGCGCACACCGCGTCGAGGGGTCGTTCAGAGCGTGTACATAGACGACAGGCGCGAGCAGGAGAGGAAAGGCGACGGGAGGAACTCGTTTTCACTCCACCCCGTCGAATGTGCACAATGCCCTCTGGAGCTCCCTGGCCGTCGCCAGGTTAGCCGCTTGACAGCTGTAATTATCCATGACTCCCCTCAGAAGCATTGCAGAAACTGCAGCGCTTCCCTTTCTACTAAAGTGCGAGGCCAGAGGGGACGCAGATAGAACTGTATGTAGAGAGGAGGAGGAGAGGGAGGAGGAGAGGCAATTCTCATGTGAGAGGTGCAGGAGGTGACGTCAGAAGGCAAGGAAACCCCACTACTATACGACAGCGGTTGCGGAGAAACAGGATAACCTTAAGTTCAAGGTACGGCATAGTACATTGCTGCTATTTCTGAAGACATAGACGCCGCGCAAACATGTCAAGCGGGCAACTTACGCAGGGCGTGCAGACGCAGAGCCGCATTAATTAAAGCGCACCGCAGGGTCTAGGAGACACTATGGAAGCGGTCGACCGTCAAATCAACACTTCTGTGGCCTCCGCGTTAGCTTTTCGGCTATGGCATTGCTAGAGGTTGTGGATTTGATCCCAATCGCGGCAGCCGCATTTCGACGGGAGCGAAATAGAAAACGCACGTGCACTTAGATGTTGGGACACCTTAAAGATCACGGCGTCAAAATTAATCCGGAGTCCGCCACTACGGCTTGCCTCATAATCCAGGTATGGTTTTGGCATGTACTGCCCCATAATACAAGTTTAATACTTCTGCCACAACGCGACGTGCCATGTGAGTAAATAACAAAGCTTAACCCTCTCAGGGGCTATAAAATATGCTGCACAACAACGCCTGAAGCAAACAAGTCTCCCTGTGTGTTCTGTGTACTACGCAGACAAACATCAGTGGTGCACGCAAGGTAACGTTTAACATCAACTCACCACTCTCGTGTTAGCCTAAACGTTGAAGAAATTAAGCTTTACCCATCAACGTCACCGCTAATTATCGTCAAAGCATCCAGCACGGAAAGCTTCGCTTACATCGATTCCCACAGTGCGTGGAATATGCATATTTTTTTTACTGAAACTTATGGAATCTCGCAGAAATGTAATATCTTACCCACAATTTACAGCAGAATTTTTACTTCGGCTCATAAATATAAATATTTGACGAAAATTGATAACTTGCCAACATGACGCATCAAGCTTATATCTCAACAAAAACAGATATCGCAGTTCTGCAAACTATAGACTAGCTAAGAGTGAACGTACATAACTTATTCATGTGCACTTTAGCTGTACCTGTTTCGTTCTGATTCTTTCTAAGTTTTGCAAAAGTGCTATATGCAGAATTATGGTATCTCATAAAGGAATGTACAACATATCCTTTATATAAGTACCGCTTTTTTTTAGATGTGAAATTGTAACCCCCCGCCCCCCTTGAAGCTTTCGTTTCTTTAATTTTCCAATTTCACTAAAAAAGCTTGAACTGAAATCTGCTCCCATAGTCACAATCTAATATATATATATATATATATATATATATATATATATATATATATATATATTGTAGTGGCAAATCCGGGCGCCAGCGAAAGACGAAGAATACGGGGTTTTTGTTGTTGGTGCTCGCGCTCGTTCCGCTCGGCCGTTGCTTGTCCCTAGCTGTGCACTAATATAACACACCGAGCGCATCTAAACGTGCACTATAAATTGCTGGAGCGTGCTGCTTCCATTTTCCACCCTGGAACTCCGTACACGGACCGTATACCCCCAGCCCCGGCAATGCCTACCGATGTGCCTCAGCAAGGTGCTACCGCACCACCTGTGGTCGCCTGCTCCGGAGTACTGCGACAACGAGACCCTGTTATTTCCAATGGGACCGGCGAGCACAACGTCGAGGACTGGCTCACATAGTATGAGCAGGTAAGCGCCCAGAATAAGTGGTATGACGCCGACAAGCTCAGCAACGACAACTTTTACCTGGCGGGTGTGGCTCAGCTGCGGTTCCACAACCACGAAGCTGACAATGCCAACTCGCGGAAGTCTCCGGCCGAGCCGCTGTTCGTAAGCTCCGCGTAGAACAGCGCTTGTGCGGTCGCGCCGAGCAATCCGGCGAGAACTTCACGTCCTACATTGAGGATATTGTCGACCTCTGCCGTCGCATCAACCTTGCTATGTCCGAAGATGATAAAATCAGACACATCATGAAGGGGATCGAGGACGACGCCTTCCAAATGCTCATTGCCAAAAATCCCCAGACTGTCACGGACGTCGTTCAGTACTGCCAGAGCTACGACGAATTGCGGAAACAGCGAATTTTTACCCGCCTCCCGAGCTCTGACGCGGCCAACATCTGAGCATTAACTGTAGGCGCCGTTTCTACTGATACCACAACGTTAATCCAGCAAATACAGCAGTTTTTCCGAGAAGAAGTGGCCCGACAAGCGTCCCTTGCTCCCTGCGTCCTGGACTCCGCGCAGCCGCTTGCTCCGACGCTAAGGCAAGCCATAGAGGAGCAAATTTCTGAAGCGATTCCAACCTCCTACCGGCATCCGCCTGTTTCCGCCCCTCTGACCTATGCTGAAGTCGCACGCAGGCCGTCAGCGGCGATGCCACTCGGCACGGATCGTAGAAAACCAGCAAATACCTTCTACAGTGCGCGCGCGCCTGTCCGCCCGAACCCGCCACCTTTTCGCAGTCCCGCACCGCCGTTCCCTAATCCTTGGCGCACCCAGGACAACAGGCTTATCTGCTACTTCTGTTGTCTACCTGGCCATGCCGCACGTTTCTGTCGTCGTCGTGACTTCCATACTGGCGCGGGCGCAGCAAATCAAGGCTACTCACGTCCTGGGCCACCGCACCCGACCTGCTCCCACTCAACGATGGACGCCTGATCACCTAATCGACGTGTCCACGACACACGTCGGTCGTCCTCACCACGTCGCCGTTCACTTTCCCCTATGGTTCGTCGCCCCTTACCCGTTCAAGCGGAAAACTAGCCATCGCAGTTCCGGAGGCAAGAACTGCGCTCGTGTCGACCACTTCCCAAGGCCTCGACTTCTACCTGCGAGCGAAATCACCGTGAATATCGAAGGTGTTCCTGCGCAAGCACTCCTCGATACTGGAGCCGCTGTGTCTGTTCTTAATGGAGAACTGTGCCGCAAGTTAAAAAAGGATAACGATTCCGCTTTCCGACGTCTCCTTCCGTACCGCAACCGCGCACCACATTCAACCTTCAGTGGCATGCACAGCTCGCCTTGTCATTCTGGACGTTTTGTACATATTCGAATTTGTCGTTTTTTCACCATGTTCGCGCGATGTTATTTTGGGTTGGGACTTTCTTTCTTGCTACTAACCACGCCGTTGTTGACTGTGAGCGTGCCGAACTTGAGTTGTCGCCGATCTGTGACGCCTCGTCTGACAAGCCACCTTCTCGAGTGATCGTCGCCGCGGACACTGACATACCTTCTTTGTCTTCTGTTGTTTGTGCCACTTCCTTGCGGCTATGCTCCCTCTTCCACCGCCCTGTTTGCGCTCTCCGAAGCCTTCACCTCTCGCAAAAGCTCCCTCCTCCGTTTTGCACTTTTCGCAGTCGAAAACTCGTGCAGCGCCATTTATGTAACGAATCGGTTTTCTTCCCCAGCCACCTTATTTCATGGTGAATGTATAGGCCGGCTTCACGCTATTGATTCCGTCTACTCTACTCTACTGCCCGACAACACGTTAAGTCTTCTCGTCGACATTACTCCTGTTACCACCGCCGATTCGGCCTCCTTAGAGGCCTTCCTTCCGTCACTTGATCCCGAACTCCCGCCTAACCGGCGTCCTCAACTTTTGCAGCTCCTCGACCGCCTTCGGATGTCGTTCGATCATCAGCAATCCTCCTTGGGCAGCACATCCGCCATCGTTCACCACGTCGACACCGGCACCCATGCACCTCTACGTCAGCGTCCATACCGAGTTTCTCACGCTGAACGCCGTGTCATTGACGAGCAAGCCAACGAGATGCTTCATCGTGGCGTTATTCAGCTCTCACAAAGCCCTTGGGCCTTCCCAGTTATGTTGGTGAAGAAAAACGACGGTAAAATCACATATTGCGTTGATTATAGGCGCCTTAACAAGATCACGCGAAAAGACGTTTATCCCTTGCCCAGAATCGACGACGCTCTCGACTGCTGGCAAGGAGCAGAGTTCTTTTCCTCTTTGGACCTTCGATCTGGGTACTGGCAGGTCCCTACGAATGAAATTGACCATCCCAAGACTGCGTTTGTAAGCCCAGACGGTCTACATGAGTTTAACGTGATGCCTTTCGCGCTTTGTAATGCGCCTGCCCCCTCCGAACGTCTCATGGGCACCATTCTTAGAGGCCTCAAATGGCACACGTGTCTTTGCTACCTGGGCGACGTCGTAGCCTTTTCGAAGGACTTTGGCTCCCATCTGACCAGCCTCGCACTCGCAAGCGTCCCGACTTGCCTTTCAGACGCTGCACTGCAGCTCAATTTGAAAAAGCGTCGCTTTGCCGCCCGCCGGCTTACCATATTAGGCCATGTTGTCAGCAAAGACGATGTCCTACCCGACCATGTAAAGCTTCGCGCCGTCGCCGAGTTCCCCAGGCCGTCTAAGCTGAAAGAACTCCGTGGCTTTATAGGCCTGTGTTCCTACTTTCGCCGATTCGTGCGTAATTTTGCGTCCATAATCACCCCCTTAACGCAGATGCTTGCCAACAGCCAAGGCATCTCGGCATGGTCTAGGGCTTTCGAAGACGCGTTCACCACATGACGCCATCTTCTGATATCCCCACCTATCCTACGCCACTTTGACCCGGACGCTCCTACAGAAATCCACACGGACGCTAGTGGAGTAGGCCTCCGCGCTATTCTTGCCCAGCGTAAGTCTGACTTCGAAGAGTACGCCGTCTCTTACGCCAGCCGCACTCTCACCAAAGCGGGAAGGAATTATTCGGTCACCGAAAAATGCAATCGTTTGAGCAATCACCAAATTTCGACCTTACTTATATGGCCGTCCATTCGACGTCGTGACTTATCACCACGCCCTGTGCTGGTTGTCGTCATTAATAGACCCATCTGGTCACCTGGCTCGTTAGGCGCTTCGTCTACATGACTACGACATCCGTGTTGTCTACCGGTCAGAGCGTAAGCATTCGGATGCCGACGCTCTTTCGCGCTCGCCACTCCCCGATGAGTATGGTGCTCCGTCTGTCTCCAGCTACGATTCTTCGTCTCTTACATTCGCCGGCATGCCTCTTTTAGAGTATTTATCTCAACCGTCACCACGCACCACCGACCTCTCGCTTCGGCGCACTCCTTGCCACTTTGCCATCCGCGAAGGGCTCCTGTACCGGCGCAACTACCTACCAGATGGCCGTAAATGGTTGCTAGTGATTACCCGCCATCTACGTCCCGATATCTGTGCCTCTTTTCATGCGTATTCGCAACGCCCCCATGCCGGTAACTAATGACGTATGCACGCCTCCGGCTTCGATACTACTGGAGAGGAATGAACCGCTTCGTTCGGCAGTACGTCCACTCGTGCTCCAAGTGCCAACGCCGCAAGAGCCCACCTCACAAAATAACAGGGCCGCTCCAACCATTACCTTGTCCTTCCCGGCCTTTCGACCCTATCGGCACTGATTTGTACGGCCCTCTATCGTACGCCCCAGATGGCAACCGCTGGGAAGTCGTCGTCGTGGACCACCTCACGCACTACGCCGAAACTTCAGTAGTCCCGCCGGCCACAGCACGTGAAGTCGGGTTGTTCATCCTTCGCAACCTCGTTCTTTGACACGGTGCGCCTCGCGAGCTACTGAGTGACCGTGGTCGTTCATTCCTCTCCGAAGCTGTAGAAGCCGTCCTTCGCGAATGCAACATTGTCCTTAGAACTACAAGCGCCTATCATCCACAGACCAACGGTATGACTGAACGCTTTAATCGTACTCTAGGCGACATGCTCGCCATGTACGTTTCTCCTGACCACACTGAGATCGTATCCTTCCCTTTGTTACGCATATTTACAATAGCGCCACTCAGTCTACCACGGGATTCTCTCCTTTCTTTCTTCTTTATAGTCGCGAACCTTCCTCGTTTATGGACACTATTCTTTTGTATCGCCCCGACGCTTCCCAATCTACGACTCTGCCTGAAGCCGCCACTTATGCCGAAAAATGTCGTCAGATCGCACGCTCACTTACCGCGCAAGACCAGGCCACCCAGAAACATGGTCATGACGCAAGCTTGTCCTTTCAGTCGTATTCACCTGGAACCCTACTATGGCTACGCGTTCCCTCCTCTACTCCCGGCCTTTCTACAAAGCTCAGCCCGAAGTATGACGGCCCTTACCGGGTTGCATTTTTACAATTACTAGTAGGTACAGCGGGGCGTGGCGCTTTTGACGGCGCTCGACGTTTCTGCGCAGGCGCGAGTAAGAGTGGGCGCGAGAGAGAAAATTTGGGGGCCTTTGCTCCTTGAATATGTGACTCTGCCTAGGCACGTGACGGAGGAGGTTTCTTAGCGCGCGTTGTATTCGTTTGTCCCCTAGACATGCTGGCATTGCGGAGTGCGGTCGAGTTAGCTTATACGATCCGCCGCTGGCTGCCCGCGCGGTAAGGCAGCGGGCGCGGACGCCGATTGGTGATCGCTGTGTCTGAAGGGGCAATGTTCTGACTAGTGTTGTATAAGTCGCGGGTCGGTTTTTTCGTCGCGCCGATAGATCGGATTTTTACAAGCACTGCTCCAAGAGGGCACATGTAACCGGCAAACGGAGGCCTCAGGAGAGCACCTGAGGTTATATTAAAGCAGGCGGCGCAGGATCTCCGGGGCACCCAAGCGGTAGCGGGGGGATCAAAGCTGGAAGTAGGGCGGCCCGTGTGTTGGGGCCGCGGAGGCCGAAGCGTGCCAGGGGGTGTTCGCATAAAAAATTGGCATAAAAATCTTATACTCCCTGGCACGCGCGGGCCTCTGCGAGCCCCAACCCACCGACCAGTCTGGGTTCTAGCTTTGATGTCCCCGTTGCCGCTTTGGTGTCCTGGAGGCGCCGCCAATAATGCGAAATAATGACACATTGTTTTCATTAGTAAAAACATGATTGAATAAATATAACTGCGCCGAGCCGCCAACTTGCGATGCTAAGTTCAGCACTACTGCGCCCTGCGACTTCTGTCGGCACGCCTAGGGATAAGCGCCTACCACGCGCGCCAAGAAACTCCTCCGTAGTACCTAGGCAGAGTCGTATTTTCAAGGAGCAAAAGTCCCCACATTTCCTCTCTCACCCGCTCTTACTCGAGCATGCACGCAAACGTCCGTCGCCTCCGCAAGTGCCACGCCCCGCTGCACCTACTAGCAATTCGAAATACGCTACCGGGTTCTACGACAGACGTCCCCGGTAAACTACGTCACTGAGCCTATTCAGCCATCTACGGACCAACGGCGTCGCGGACGGGAAACTGTCCATGTTGACCGACTGAAGCCGCACTACGACCCACCAGTGCTCCCTGTTCCATAGGTAGCCAGGATGGCTCCTTTTTCACCGGGGAGTGATTGTAGTGACAAATGCGGGCGCCAGCAGAAGACCAAGAAGAAGACGGGGTTTTTGTTGGTGCTCACGCTCGCTCCGTTCGACCGTTTCCTGTCCCTGTGCATTAATATAAAACGCTGAGCTCATCTAAAAGCGTACTATCAATATATATATATATATATATATAGAAATGCTTGACGAGATCACTTCTACGTTTTGCATGAAACTGAGTAGGGAACTCAGCTGGTGTTTGATATTAACTTGGGCTAACTAGATTTCAGCAATTTATCATATAAGCAATTTATTTCATTTCGAACTTTTATGCCAGCTTCTCATACCACCCACTTTACAGGTTTCGTCAAGCCTTGTCAGCATCATAAAAAACAAACCGCTGAGATTTTTAAATTCATTAAAATTAAATTATGGGGTTCTACGTGTCAACACTGTGATGGGATTATGAGGGCCACCGTACTGGGGGGACTCCGAAATAACTCGGACCACCTGGGGTTCCTTAATGTGCACCTAAATCTAAGTACACGGGTGTTTTCACATTTCGCCGCGATCGAAATGCGGCCGCCGTGGTCGGGATGAAGCACCCTGTATATATCATGAGAAGTCAACAAACAAAGACGCCAAGAACATAGGGAAAATTACTTGTGCTTAGTAATTAAAGAAATGATAAATTAATATATAGCAATGAAAGTGGACGAAAAAACAATTTCATTGCCATTATCATTTCTTTAATTCAATCGGTAAGTACAAGTAATTTCCCCTACGTTGTCCTTGGCTCCTTGTTTGTTGGCTTCTCATGATATATATATATATATATATATCAAGGACCGTGGTACCTAGACAAGAGCTCGGTACAAAGGCCGAGCGAGAGTGGTGGACGGAACCCACAGCCAAACCAGCGTTCCGGGGGAATAGTGCGCAGCAGATGCAGAGGCGTCATGGCGAGATTTTCGACGACACTGGTCTTGCGTGGTAAACGAACGCGCCAGTTGACGGCATTCTTCTGCATAAGCAGCCGATTCAGAAATAGGTTTCGCTTCAGAAACATCAGGTCGGTACGGCAGAATTGTGTCTACGCAGTATGATGGTTCACGTCCATAGAGAAGAAAGAAAGGCGAGAAACCAGTGGTGGCTTGGTTGGCAGAGTTATCAGCGTAGGTTATGAATAAAAGTACCCTGTCCCAATTCGTGTGATCCTCGGACACGTACATGGCCAGCATGTCGGCAAGGGTACGATTGAAACGTTCCGTCATGCCGTTAGTTTGAGGATGGCAGGTTGAGGCGGAGCGATGTACAATCTGACATTTCTTTGAGAGGGCTTCAATGACGTTTGAGAGAAACACGCGGCTACGGTCGCTTAGCAATTAACGTGGTGTCGCATAATGACGTGATGAAGAAGGAAGTAAGCAACGTCTTTAGCGGTGGCGGTTGGCAGCGCCAATGTTTCAGCATACCGTGTGAGGTGGTCAACGGCGACCCGCCGGTTGCCGTCAGGAGTGTTCGGAAGGGGACCGAAAATATCGACTCCAACGCGGTGGAACGGTCGGGCAGGACAAGGCAATGGCTGTGGAGGACCGGCGGTGCTGTGAGCAGGTGTCTTGCGGCGCTGACACGTAGGGCATGACCTAACATACTGGCGAACGTAGAGATACATGCCGCGCCACTAGTACCGTAGGCGAAGACGGGAGTACGTCCTGAATGTGCCAGCGTGGCCACATTGCGGATCATCGTGGGAAACGCTGCAAATGTCCGAGCGCAAATGACGAGGAATCACAAGGAGCCACCTGCAGCCATCGGTTTAAGTAATTGCGACGGTACAACGAGCCTTCGCGAACAGCACAGTGGAGCTTGACGACGAAGGGTGCGTGAGGGTGAGTCAGGCGAAGATCGAGACATATGGTCGAGCAGCGAAGCGATCCAGGGATCTTTGCGCTGTTCCACCGGCATGTCGGTGATGGTAAGGGATGACGAATCGCAGGTGGAAGTTGTTGAGGTTCACAAGGTATACGGGCGAACCGGAGAGGGCGCCCGAGTGTTTACTTCCTCGGCGATAAATGGCACGAATATTATGTTTTTGAAGGCGTAAAGATTAGCGAGCGAGGCGCCAAGTGGGATCTTTCAACGACGATAACCAAGACAGGGCATCGTGGTCGGTGACGTCAAACTGACGATCGTAAAGGTAAGTACGAATTTACCGATTGCCCAAACAATGGCCAAGCAGTCCTTTTCCGCTATGGAGTAATTTGACTCTGCCTTTGTCAGTATACGGCTGGCATATGCCACAACACACTCGTCAAAGCCACGCTTGCGTTGGACAAGTACGGCACCAAATCCGACACCACTGGCGTCCGTGTGGATTTAAGTAGGTGCGGTAGGATCAAAGTGACGCAGTATTGGAGGGGGTGTGAGGAGTCGGCGAAGCGTTGTAAATGACTCATCGCACTCGGGATTCCACGTCGAGAGGTCAGTGCTGCCGGCAAGAAGCTGCGTGCAAGGAGGCGAAATTGCGGATGGAACGCCGGAAATACGAGCACAAGCCGATGAAGCTACGGAGCTCCTTTAGAGTGCAGGGCTTGGGGTAGTGGGCAACCGCACGAAGCTTCGCAGGATCCGGTAAGATGCCTTCTTTCGATACTACGTGGCCTAAGATCATAAGTTTACGGGCGCCAAAATTGAATTTTTTCAAGTTTAGCTGTAATCCTGCGGCAGTACGTGAGACACTCGGGAACTTGTTCAAGGCGAGCGATGCGAGAGGAAAGGTCTGCAGAATATACTACTATATCGCCTAAGTAGCACAGACAGGTCTGCCATTTGAATCCTCTGAGAATAGAGTTCATCATCCTCTCAAAAGTTGCAGGCGCGTTGCAAAGGCCGAAAGGCATCACATTAAATTCATATAAACCGTCAGGAGTGACAAAAGCCGTTTTTGGGCGGTCGGATTCAGCCATGGGCACTTGCCAGTAGCCGGAGAGCAGATCCAGCTACTATATTCGGCTCCCTGAAGGCAATCCAGGGCATCGTCAATACGCGGTAGCGGATAGACATCCTTGCGTGTAATCTTGTTTAGCCGGCGGTAATCGATGCAAAACCTGATCGAACCATTCTTTTTACGCACCAACACGAACGGAGAAGCCCAGGTACTGTGGGATTTTTAAATGACGCCACGTTTCAGCATATCGTCGACGTGGTCGCCGATAACGTGGCTTTGGGTCGGTGATACCCGGTAGGGACGCTGGCGCAGTGGAGCATGGTCACCAGTGTCAATACGGTGAACAACCGCAGACGTGCGCCTCAAGGAACGTTGGTCGAGGTCAAATGACGCACGAAAACGTTTAAGTAGTTGAACGACTTCGCTGCGCTGGGCTTGAGTGAGGGCATTATCTATGCTGCGCGACAAGATGACTTGGTCACGTTCGGCGGGTGCGGTGGCAGAAGTGACTGCATCAAGAGGCAGTAGTGTCACATCAGAAGATGCCTGGTATGGGAAAATGGCATGAAAAGTGTCCAGATGGCCGAGGCATTCGCCGTGTAATAAAGTTGAAGGGCAGGGAAAGGGATTGCACGCGTAAACTGCGCCGCAACCATCAGCAAGTTCGACGACGGCAAACGTAAGTATATATATACGGGGTTCCGGTGACGGGCACAATCTTCATACGGCGTAAAAAAGTCACTTGAATCAGTGATAGAGCCACAACGGATGGACACTAAGGCGGCCGAGTACGGAGAAATGACGACGTCGGCATAGACAACCACTTTAGGACACGGGCACGTAGTGTCTGCGATTATCGTACTGAACGGATACCGGGCCAGTTGTGCACGATCGCAGTCGACTACAGCATGATATTCGGAAAGGAAGTCCCAGCCTAGGATAACATCATGCGACGCACGCGACAGGACGACAAATTCGACGACATACGTCTTCAATCGAAACACGAGCGGTGCACGCGGCCAAAGGCTTAACGTGCTGCGAGATCGTCGTCCAGGTCAGGAACCGGTATCGTCACTTTTTTCATGTTTTCAGTTTGCGGCACAGTAGTTCACTTATAACAGAAACGGCAGCTCCTGTGTTGACAAGAGCTTTGGTCGCGACACATCTGTAAGGTCGCTCTGATTGTTCATGTTCTTAAGTGTCACGAATCGGCCACGTGCTGTGTGTATAGAGAGGGGGTGCACTTCCCCCCCCCCCCCATGTCAGCGGGGCAACCGTTTTTGTGTTATGTGGGGTCACGGACCGCGCGGTGTTGGGTGACGCGTCGCGGCAGGCGCCAGGAGGGCGAGTGCCGATTCCGGGAAGTCGGTATTGTGCGCAGGGTGTTGGCAGTCCGCCGACGGTCACACGAGTCCACACAGACCAGCCTTGAAAGGGACCGCTGTATACGGTATTGTGGGTCTGGCGCCCGAGTACCTGACTAAATGGAGGCGCCGCCGCGGTTAAGAAGGGCTTAGCAACCTTGACCCCGTGCCGCATATACGGAGCAGGGATCTATTCTTCTACGCGTCCGGAACGCAATCGCCAGCCTTGTTCTTGGGTGCGACTGCCTGTGTGGTGTCGAAGGCCAGCTTACAGTGCACGCTGTAGGGGTGCGGTGTACACGTGAAGAGTGCATTCGGACGGCGGCGTCTTGTAAACACGCACTCGGAGAACTTTTGTCTTGTAGACAATAAGTTTGAAGGACAAGGAGGGCCATCCGTCTCCCACACGGCCATACTTTGAGTACAGCGGCACTACGTGGTGTCGATGCCCCTGCTTCCGAGACATTTGCGGCCTAGACGCCGTTGGGATTTGAGGCGGTCTAGCGATAACTTGTTCGGGCCTGGCGTGTTTTGCTGAGCCCGTCACTAACTACGTAGAAACGAGAGGGCAACGGAGTTTCGGGGAAAAAGGAAAAGAGCTTTGTTTTCCAATATGTTTATTTTTAAGAGTAAGCCCATCCCTGTGGGTTGTGGCTTAACAAACGGTTGACTCTGATTGGCAACTGAACCTGTGGGACGGGCCAACGGCCCTACCGCTTTTTTTTCTTTGTATATTTGGGCTATAAAAATCGGGACGACATGCTGTCCCTGAGACTTGGCTGAAATCAGGATTACTGATAGATCAGTGAGGCTCCGTACCATGTACGTTAGACTTGGCTGAAATCAGGATTGCTGATAGATCAGTGAGGCTCCGTACTATGTACGTTAAAACGAGTCTGGGCTCTAACAGTCATTGAGACAGTCGAAGAGTGAGACTGTTTCTCAATTGTTCAAGTTTGTAATGTATTTGTTTTACCTGCCATGTATATAGAAAAGTTCAACTATAAATATTTCTTGTACATCTGATCTGCATCGTTTCCTGTCTGCGTTTGATCAACAACTGCCGATCATCGTCCGAGAAGCTTCAAGTTCCAACGGAGAAGCGAGGACAACAGAGAACGAACGAAACTTTACTCCATCTATAAACCCTGCGATTTCATTAGGGGGGCAAACTATGAGGCCTCGAAAATTTCGACGACAGCGTAGTTCCTGCCTCAGGAACTGCGCATAGGGGAAATGGAGCGGCGGCGAGGCGACCGACGTGAACTGAAGGTGGCGCGACGCACCGAACATACGCGGCGGCGACAGTGACGCGCAACATGCCCAGCGATACCGCAGGCGTAGAAGACGGTTATCCGGAGTATGCCATGGGTTGCGAGAGTGTCCGGGAGGTGGGTGCGCTGGTACGTGAACCGGGCGTACGGTACGTGGCGGCGAGTAGAAGCTGGTGAATGGGCTGCTGGCGGGGGTCGCGTATATGAGCGATTCACGGCTTCGTCGTACGTGAGAGGCGCTGTAACGTGCGCTAGTGCCGCGGGGGTTGGCAGTTCCTCGGCGACTTGCGTCTGAATGACACGACGGAGCGGGTTGCCCAATGCTGTCTCGGAAACAGGTGCCACAAGGGAGAGCTGGCGGGCCACTTCCTCGCGGATGTGCTGCCGAATTTGCGGCAGCAGGATGGAATATTCAGCTCCAGTACGTGTGCTTTCCAAGGCTGAAATTTCCGCGGATAGCATAGTAGTACGACGCGTGGAAAGGCGCTCGTTACGCAGCTCATCAAAACTTGGCACAGTTCGATTAGTTGGGTCCGAGGGTTCTTGGCTACCAGCATATGGAAGGCATCGTCGTCTATGCCTTTGAGGATGCGCCTTATTTTCTCGGTTTCCGCCATTAAAGCATTCACCCACCCACAGAGGTCGTCTTCAATGTAGCTAGTGAAAGTCTCACCATTTTGTTGAGGTCGGCCACGCAGGCGGTGTTCGGCGCGAAGCTTGCGCACGGCTGGCCGACCGAAGAACGAAGTGAGGGTTTCCTCGAAAAGCGACCAGGTCGTAAAATCGGCTTCATGATTGTTAAACCATAAGCTGGCCACATCAGTCAGGTAAAAGATGACGTGAGTGAGCTTGGCAGCGTCATCCCCTTGTTATGAGCGCAACAGCGTTCATACTCGGACAGCCACTCTTCGACATCGCGATCGTCAATACCGCTGAATGTCGGAGAGTCACGCTGACGAACCACACCAGCACACATGGCAGGCGCGGGGGTAGGTACGGCTTGAGACGTAGTGGCGCCCTCAGTCATTGCAGCGGTATATGGTGAAGTACGGCTGCGGAGCTCCAGGACGAGGAAAGGGACTACCGAGCAGCAATGTAAAAGGCGTGTTCGTCTCAGCAACGTGGGCACGGCGTCTGGAAAAAAGCCACTAACACAATGCAGCCACAGCCCGAAAAACCGACAGAGCGAGACACACACGAACGTCAACTTCTTTCTCTGTGCAGGCATAAAACTGGTGCCGAAGTGCTCCGGTACAATATAATATTGTCACGTGGTGGTGACGTTGAAGAACACAGTAGCAATACTGTGAACGACAAAACTAACTTTTATTGGGCGAACCTGTGCCCACAAAACAGGCTATAATTATAGCACAACGATAGCGGCGAACACGGTCGGCGATCGTCGAAAATCTGATCAACGGGTCAAGCGCGTCGGCTTTTATACATCAATCGTCGAACGTTCCAGACTAATCGCTGGGACCCGCGTGTCTTCCACAAAGTTACACATTATTCACGTCGCGCACACATGCAATAAGATTACACAAGGTTCGGTCACAGACAGCGGATGGAACCATCGATAACATTCCAGAAACTTCCTACACATGCAGGCGCGTCTGCGCTGTGCGATAACATTTGTTAGGCGGTGAAACGTGTCGCCCGATAAAGACAAGTACACGTGTCAATATACATACATGGTGTCCAAAGTTCGACTATCCGGGATAAAAAAAAAAATGCGAAGAAGAGTACACAGAAGCCATTTTTTACCTAGGTTATGCGGCCAGGCGGTCGCAAACTGTGAGGTGTTAAGAATGGCGAGCTGCAATGTAGGATTGCCACCCAATTTCGACTGGGGGACAAGACGCGCATCCCCCACTCTCCGTCGCTTCAGCTAGGAGAGTACAACTTCTCCGTTAGATATAAGAAGGGAAAGTTGCATAGCAATGCGGATGGATTAAGCAGGCTAATCCGTCGCTTCAGCTAGGATACGTTCGAGGAAGCGGGCTTTGTGCTGACACCGCCGCAAATCCTCCAGCCCCATCGCCGTTGTGACGGAACTAGTTCGGAGGGCGAACTATTGTGCCAGAGCTCTCCAGCACGAACCTGATCTGCTACGCGTGAGCGAGCTGCCGCGGGAAAGCTGTCTTTTCGTGCTTCTCACACGACGAAGATGAGCAGGACAACGAGCTACCCAGAATGTCTCCGAGGTACCCGGAACGGCGCCCCTCTGACGTCGGCTCCAGACCTTCGCACCTGTGTGTTTGCGTGTGTGTGGGCGTAAACTGTTCTGCGGAACGGCGCCCCTCTGTCGCCGGCGCCGGGCATCAGAATGTGTGTGCCGATGTGTACGTAAACTGTTCTGCGGGGCGGCGGCAAGTTGACAATGAGTAAACGAACGTTCGCGCCGCCTTGTATCGCCGGCGGACCGAGTGTATAAAAACTGCTGTTGTGCGGATGCTCGATACACTTCTCTCGTGCAGTCAGGTTGGACTGACACACTTTCTCTTGAGCAGTCATGTTGGACTGACACTCTTTTTCTTAAGCAGTCATGTTAGACTGATTTAAATACTGTAAATAAACCCATTTTCCTCGTTCTCGATGAGAAGCAGTTCTTCCCTTCATCAACGTCCTCAGCGTGTTTAAGTTGGACGACGGCATGGGCCAGCTACCTTCGAATTCATGCCGGACTCCAATCTTGGCAACGGATCTCGAGCGATGGGATTGAGCCCCCAATCCTGAGAGAGGATAATTGTCGTCGTAATGTCAGTATTTAATTAAATTCGATAATTAACTTTCTATTTACTGGAGTTAGCATATATGTTTATACTGAAAACTCAGGGGCGGTGCGATTTGGTGACTATTCTATATTGTACAATTTTAGTAACGCGACTGTGTCCCGAGATATGCACGTCTGAAATTTCAGCCCAAGCAGTCTAAATACGCATGTGAGGTCCCTCCCTAGTGCGACGCAGCTGTTGCGTATGGCGCTCCGTCTGACAAGAATGTGGGGCGATAGGCGACGGTGATTGCTTCTCGTTCTCGGCCCGCAAAACCGAAGAATGACTGTGCGGCGACGTGAGACAAGCCCTGTTTCTTTGAACAATTGCAAGTAGAGTGGGTGACAAGACGTCGTGCCGCTTAAAACTTCTTATGCACTCAGGCGCAGCGATACTGCTCTGCTTTTCTTTTTTTATAATAATGGAAGCTTCGTTTGCAGAATGATTGCAATTAATGCCACCTCACAAGATAAAGCGGCAGTGTCAGCTACTATACAGCACATTATTAACCACTAAAGCTTCCAGGGAGCCTTGCACATGCGTAGAGAGAATTTACGACCCTGCACTGTCAGTGCTTAGGAAACGCGGGTTAATTGCCCGTATTCTCTATGTCACCTTTTTAAATTTAGAACGCATCTACCAGTCCTCATGATGAGCATGAAATTGTGTCACCGTAGTCAAATTCATATTTATTTAGTTACACACAGCTCCGATTCTGGCATTACTTCGGAAGAAATGGGAACAAAAAAAAAAGCAAACACAGTGTAAATCCATGGCCTACATACAAACAAAACACAAAAACATTTTAGAAATTTGCTTCAAATATACCGTTGCTTACACAATATTAGTTTCGAATGATATGAAATCTTTCTCAACTTAGAATTATGACAATCGCCGAGAAACCAGCGGTTAAAAAATGTTCGAAAAAAATTAAATTATGGGGTTTTACGTGCCAAAACCACTTATTATGAGGCACGCCGTAGTGGAGGACTCCGGAAATTTCGACCACCTGGGGTTCTTTAACGTGCACCTAAATCTAAGTACACGGGTGTTTTCGCATTTCGCCCCCATCGAAACGCGGCCGCCGTGGCCAGGATTCGATTCCGCGACCTCGTGCTCAGCAGCCCAAGACCATAGCCACTGAGCAACCACGGCGGGTTAAAAATGTTCGATACGCTCGCTTTCCGCCGCAACACACCACATGAACCGCTCTTGCGTCGACAACTCTGCGCAGCAGTTCTGGGTCGATGCTTCTACAGGCGGTAACTATTCTCATCTTCATGTCGGTGACATCAGTGGGCTCAACTGCGTAAACGCAGTGTTTGACGTAGCCCCACAATAAGAAGTCCAGTGGAGAGAGATCAGGGGATCTCGGCGGCCAAAACATCTCTCCTTCGCATCCAATCCACTGCCGTGGAAAGTTGACAGTTTAACCAGTTCTTTGCAGTGGAGGAGAAATGTGGTGGGGCCCCGTCATGCTGCAACCAAACTTCATGCAGTTTGTTGAGAGGGAGAGTCGAGGCAAATTTATCGACGACACCAGCAAGAATTTCGTGGGCATAATTCTTTCCGTCGAGGTTCCCTTCGAAGTGAGTGCCAATGATTCCGTTCCCAAGTATACCACGCCACACATTTAGACCCCAGCGAATTCGGTGGCTGTGTTGCCGCAGGACGAGGATTTCCTTGCGACCAGTAGTGAGCATTGTGAATGTTCACCGTGCCGTTCCCGATAAATCGAGCCTCATCAGTCCAAATCCCTCTTTATACGAAATCCTTATCTTGGTCAATTTTATTAGGGCCCAATTACAAAAGTCTGCCCGTTTATCAAAGTCTGCCTCACTTAGGTCCTGAAGACTCGCATAGTATGGATGAAATTCGTGCTTTCTTATGTGACTGAGACTATAGGTCATGTGCTTTGTGACTGCCCTAAGTACGTGGAAGAGCGTGAAAGGTTGGACCACGACCTTACGCGTCTCGACAGCGCACCGTTGTCGGATGATGTTATTTTAGGCCCTTGGCCAGATGCTCAATCGAGTTTCAAGGCCATCCAGGCATTACTGAACTTTTTAAAAATTAAGGGCCTGGATTGCAGACTTTGAGCATGCCACATTGCTTGCCATATGTTCTACATCTTCCTTCTATCGTCATCGTCATCCATCATGCACCTCTTTCTTCCCTCTTTCTTTCCCTCTTCCCCTTCCCCCAATGCCGAGTAGCTGGCTTGAGGAATATACCTCAGGCCGACCTCTCAGCATTTCGTATCATTAAACTTCTCTCTCTCTCTCTCGTGCTTTCTTAGAACGTTGTGCACTGTTCCCACGCTTTTCCCGCGTTGTTTAGAAATCTCTCTGATACTTACATTTGGCATTGCATGCACGCAGTCAAGGACGTCAATTTCAAAGTCCTCATCAATTATGCTCTTCTTGGGCTGTCTTTTTTGTGAACTGAGCCTGTTGTGCGAAAACGTCTGAAAATGCTATCAAATGTTGCCCTTGTTGGAACTCGCCGATCCGCATGGCGAGATGCGTACAGACTCATTGCTAATGAGGCATTGCCGTTCATCTCCGCCATTGATAGCACTACATCCATTTTTTCTGCCGTAGAATAGTACCTTGACCCAGACGAAGCAGCCATTTTTCAATGCAGAAGGTTCCGAAGCAGGGCTTGCTTCTTCCAATGGCCCAGCTTAGTAGCGACAATCAGTGGCAAAGGCAAATTAAGACACATAATGGAAGCTCAGGGTTTCACTCAATGCGCTTGCAAGGCGATGCCTGATCTGTTCGACACTTTTGCAAAACTGCGAAGAATAAAAAACCGGCAGGCATACAACAATGAAGTGCACTACTCACGCCAGTTCACAGTCGTCCTTCTATTTCACAGCAGTTTTTCAGGCGTAGGCAATGCAGGGCCCTCAAGTCACACACTTAGGACAGGCACAGTGTCCCTGGTACACCACTGGCAACTAAGGTGCTGCCCGGCAGCTGTCACCTTTGTTTCATGCTTAGTGCTTGCATGACTTTGCGACTCAGAAATGAAAAAAAAAAAATACGTAAATTGTACTGTAAAATAAGGAGCAGTGGGGCTGTGGCTATGAGAGAGAACGACGACATGAGAGAGAGAGAGAGGGGGGAAGGAGAGAGAGAGAACTTCATTTAGTCGCCTGCAGAACGACCCCATGACTAAATGGCGCCGTGACGCGGGCCCTGACGTCTTCTCAGCTAGTGGTCTCTACTCAACTCCAGCGCGTGTTACTCCCGCGGTCGGTCGCCCTGAGGGGCAACGTTCCGTCGGTTTCACTCGGCCTTTGTCTTTCAAGAGCCGCCGAGACCTGCTGGACGGCCCAGGTTTGGCTTTCATGGTCGTAGCATTCCGCCGCAGCCGCGAGTCGCGGCGGAATCGTTGTACTTGCCGAAGCTTCGCCGGGGAACTTGGTGCAATCCCATAGGATGTGTGTCAGGGTGGCCCTCTCCCGCTGGCACACGCGGCACAGATCACTCACATATAATTTCGGGTACAGATGATTCAGTAACACTGGGGTGGGTAAGGAACCAGTTTTTAATTGTCTGAACAGCACCGCCTCCGCTCGGCTCCACCCCGGGTGCGGGGGTGGGAAAGTCCTTCGAGCCAGGCGGTGGAACTGTGTAAGTTCGTTGAACGTCGTCATGCGGTCCTTTGCACTACACCACGCTGGACGGTTGCTTGAAGCGGCGCGGTTGGTTAGCGCTCGCGCCACTGCGTGTGCCGTCTCGTTGTGGTTATCGTGCTTCTCCGACGCATCGTTGCCCGCGTGTGCCGGGAACCACTTGATTCTAACATACCTATTGTCTCGTTGCAGGTCAGCCGAGCACAGAACGCGAACAGCCTCACCACACACTTTGCTCCTGGCATAATTCCGCACTGCGCTTCGCGAATCACACAACACCGTCTGGCACCCGGGGTCGGCAATGGCCAGGGCAATGGCCACCTCCTCCGCCTGACACGCCTCGCGGACCCGTAAGCTCACCGTTGCCCTTGTCGCGCCGGATGACGCCTCGATGACGGTAGCTACGAATGCCGCGCTGTTTGCTTGGTATTCTGCCGCATCCACGAACCTTGCGTGCTCGACCTTGGCGTGAAAGTCGATGAGGGCCTTGGCCCTCGCCGGCGCCGGGTCCCGTCTGGGGCAGAAACGTCGCTACTCGCCTTTTTCGCCCCGGGCGTGAAGCCCAAGTATTGAAGTATGCGCCTGCCGGCTTCAGTCATAGAGAGAAAAACCCTGTTTCGGTGCTCGATCGGCTGTACCACCTCTCGCTGCTCTATCGTTCTAGTCGCGAACGCTTACAGCCCAAAGTGCTTCGTGACATTTGGTGGAAGGTGCTGGACCTTTTGCAAACGTGGAACTCGGAAGCCGGATGATCCCTGTCACATCTCTTATGCCCGAGGAGAATAGTCCTACCGATTCACCCCAGGCACCGCTGATACTGATGGCGCTTCCGGTCGTGTGTTCGTCACCGCCGACACCGAGATTTCTCCATACTCTGCCGCACTTTTAACCGTTTCCTGAGTTGAGTTTTCCGACTCCACAGCTCTTTTCACGCCGTCTAAGCTTGTTACTCGCGGTCATCCCTTCTTGCCATTCGACAAGGTTCTAGCGCACTTTATGTATCGAACCTGTTTCCTTGCTCTGCTAGCCTGCTCGACGATGAGTGTCTTGGTTATGCTGACGAAATCTAACCAAGCTTCCTTTACGATGTGCCTGACGACCCGGCTTCTCCTCCGGTTGACGCTCTGGCCCTTCAAGTTTCTCCTCCCACGCCGCCGTGCGACCCAACATTTTCCCGGTGTATTGATCCCAACCTCACTCCAGGTCAGCATGCCCAGATCATCGATCTCCTTGACCGATTTCGCACTCCATTCGACATACAACAATCTCGCTTAGGCCGTACTTCCACTGTTGTCCATCACATCGACACTGGCAACCATGCGCCTTTACACCACAGGCCGTATCGTGTATCCGCCAAGGAGCGTAGCGTCATCGCTGAGCAAGTTGCAGACATGCTACAACGCGGCATCATACAGCCTTCGCACAGTCCCTGGGCTTCTCCTGTAGTGTTGATCAAAAAGGAAGATGGCACAATTCGCTTTTGCGTGGACTACCGGCGACTCAGTAAGATCACCGCAAGGACGTTTGTCCACTACCCCGATTGACGATGCGCTAGACTACCTCCAAGGCGCCGAATTCTTCTCATCTTTAGACTTACGATCCGGGTACTGGCAAGTTCCAGTGGCCGAGTCAGACCGTCCAAAAGCTGCCTTCATCACACCTGACGGTTTATTTAAATTCACGTGATGCCATTTGGCCTGTGTAACGCGCCTGCCACATTTGAAAGAATGACGGACATCTTGCGCGGCCTCAAATGGCAGATATGCCTGTGTTATCTGGACGACATCGTTATCTTTTCCCCGGACTTTCCTTCCCACTTACTTCGACTTGAACGCGTCCTCAAGTGCGTTGCCGATGCTGGCCTCCAGCTTAACTTGACGAAGTGTCGCTTCGCTGCCCAGCAGCTGGTCATCCTTGGCCATGTTGTGTCGAAAGAAAGTGTACTCCTTGATCCGGCGAAACTACAAGCTGTTGCCCAGTTTCCGCGACCAACGACCTTGAAAGAACTGCGCAGCTTCATTGGGTTAGAGTCATACTTCCGCCATTTCATCCGCAATTTTTCCACCATAATAGCACCTTTAACGCAGCTTCTTCGTGGTGGCCACAACCTTTCGACCTGGTCCCCGGATTGCGATGCCGCATTCACAAAGCTGCGTCGTCTCTTGACGTCACCACCAATCCTGCACCATTTCGACCCAAGCGCTCCAACTGAAATACACACGGATGCCAGTGGCGTTGGCCTTGGTGCCGTTCTCGCTCAGAGAAAGGCTGGCTTCGATGAGTATGTCGTTGCCTTCGCCAGTCGTGCACTCACTAAACCTGAATCGAACTATTCTGTAACAGCAAAAGAATGTCTGACTATAATTTGGGCCATAACCAAATTCCGTCCGTATCTCTATGGTCGCCCATTTGACGTGATAACTGATCACCATTCGCTGTGCTGGCTGTCGTCCTTGAAGTAACCATTCGTCGTCTTACCTGATGGGCCCTCCGACTGCAGGAGTACGACATTCGAGTGCTGTAACGTTCTGGCCTAAAACACTCGGATGCGGATGCCTTGTCTCGTTCGCCACTAGCTGACGAGGTTAGCTCCCCAAAAGCCTAATTGTCCGAATCTCCCCTTGCCACCACGGACATTCTTCTGAGCAGAAGAAAGACCCAGGGATTGTGTCCATGCTGAGTTTCTTATACACCCAATCGACACCCACTACCAATCGCGCATCACGTCGCCAAGCACATCACTTGTCCATTCGCGACGGGCACCGGGTACCGTCGTAACTACCTCTCGGATGGCTGCAAATGGTTGCTTGTCATGCCTCGGCATCTGCGTTCGGATATTTGTGCAGCGTTCCACGACAACCCCCAGTGCGCGCATGCAGGTGTACTGAAGACATAGGCACGTCTACGCCTTCGTTACTACTGGCGGGGAATGTATTGTTTCATCCGTCATTATGTCCGCTCCGCCGCAAAGATCCCCCTCGTCATCCAACCACCCCATTACAGCCTTTGCCTTGCCCAGCACGTGCTTTTGATCGAGTAGGCATCGACATTTATGGACCTCTGCCAACCACATCAGACGGCAATAGCTGGGTAATCGTGGCCATCGACCATCTTACGCGCTATGCGGAAACTTCCCCTTTGTCCAGCGCTTCTGCCAATGGCGTCGCCTCGTTTCTCCTGCGCCACATCATCCTTCGCCACGGAGCTCCCAGGGAATTACTCAGTGACGGAGGCCGCGTCTTCCTCTCCAATGTCATCGAGGCTCTCCTCAAAGAATGCCGCATCATTCATCGCACCACTACTGCATATCATCCGCAGACTAATGGCGTAGCCGACCGCTTTAATCACACTCTTGGTGACATGCTGGCCATGTACAGTCGCGGACAGAATATTATGGACCATGAAATCTAAGAAAAAGCTGAATATCTCCGCAACCTCACAACGCAATCTGGTATTTGCATTTTGGACATCGACTAGAATATGCTAACAACGTTGTCGTGGGCAGTTTTACTGGTTAATGCTACAGGCTGCTCGGAAATTGAACGTTTTCGGAGATCCCGTGGTCCATTTTATTCTGTCCGCGACTGTACGTTGCATCCGACCAAAGCAAATGGGACCATGTTCTACCATTTCTGACCTACGCTTACAATACTGCCACGCAGACTACCACGGAATTTTCGTCCTTCTTTCTCCTGTACAGACGCGAACCTTTTTCCACAATGGATACTATCCTTCCGTACTGCTCTGACACCACGGAAAGCACTACCTTATCTGAAGCTTCTGCACACGCAGAAGAGTGTTGCAAGCTATCCCGGTTATTTACGTCAGAGGACCAGCAACGCCAGAAGCACCATCGAGAAACTTCCCATATTCCTGCATCCTATGCTCCTGGCTCGCTAGCGTGGCTTTGGGTTCCAGCCCCTACCCCTGGACAGTCACCGAAACTCGCGTCGAAGTACTAGGGCCCATACCGCGTGATCAACCAAACGTCTCCAGTCAACTATATCGTGGAACCCCTCGAGCTACCTTTGGATCATCGCTGTCGAGGACCCGAAATTGTGCATGTCCAGTGTCTCAAGCCGTACTATGATCCGCCTGTGTTATCCTACCCGTATGTCGCCAGGATGGCTTCCTTTTCCACGGGAGAGATAACTGCACTGTAAAATAAGGAACAGTGGGGCTGTGGCTATGAGAGAGAGAGAGAGAGAGATAAAACTTTATTGTGTCCTTGATGGGGTGAAGGGGTGGCGGGGGTCGGGAGACTAACCCCCAATCCCCCCCCTTCCTCAGACGGCGGCCAGTCCTTGCTTTCTGGCGGCGTCTTCGGCCATCCGGACGGCCCAGAGCTGCTCCTCTGGGTCCAAGCTGAGCAGCAATGTCTCCCACTGCTCGGCCGTACTAATGATGCGTGTGTTAGTGCGGGAGGTGTTGGTGGGTGAGGCTTTGGGGCATTGCCAGATAATATGATTGAGGTCGGCGCGGGCCTTGCACGCTTTGCAGAGTGGTGATTATGCATCGGGGTACATGCGGTTGTAAAGCACGGGGTTCGGAAAAGTTCGTGTCTGAAGGAGTCGCCAAGTGGTGAATTGAGACTTATTCAGTGTATGGTGTGCTGGGGGGTAGCGTAACCGCCCTCTGCGGTAGTGCAGGAGAATTTCTCTGAACGTGACCATTCGGTCCCGCGCGTGACCGCGATGCAGAACAGAGGGCTGGTCGGGATCGGAAGACGCAGGAGAAGGATGATGCGCACGGTGTGCGAGAGCTCGGGCGGCATCGTGGGCGGCTTCGTTTCCAGCCAGACCCGAGTGACCAGGGGCCCAGATGATCTGCACGCGGCGTTGCCTTGGGGGAGGAGTGCCAGAGAGAATCTTCTGCGCTTGGGGTGCTATCAGTCCTCTTGCGTAGCTACGAATGGCCGTTTTTGAATCGCTGATGATGCAGTGTGCATTGGTAGCCGCGTAGGCCAAAGCGATGGCCGTTTCTTCTCCTACTTCGGGTTGCGTGGCGAATATTGATGCGGCTCAGGGCGTAGGCGGTTACCAGGCGTATAAGGTTGCTTTCCTTCATGCCGTGATGTCGATTTCCGATGCGTGCAATGAGGCGAGTGGTTTGGTGTACATGTTTATCTAATTGCTTGAGTATTTCCGTGTTTCTGCCGTTTTGTTGGATGCGTAAGCCAAGGATACGAATGCTAGGTACTGTAGGTATGCGTTGCTGGTGCACGTGGAGTTCTATCTCGGGTGGGTGAGGGTCTGGACGTCGACCTCCCCAATTAGGCTTGTACAGAAGGACTCTGATTTCTGTGAGGAACACGCCAGGCCGCGCGGTTCTACGTATGCAACGACCTCGTTGATGGCTTGCTGCAGCGTGTCTTGGATGTCCCCGTCGCTGCCCCCGGTGACCCACAGGGTGATATCGTCTGCGTAGAGGCTATGCTTGAGGTTGGGGATGCTAGCTAATGCAGGCGGTAGTCCGAGCAAGGCCACGTTAAACAGAAAAGGGGATAGAACCGATCCTTGCGGCGTGCCTTTGCTGCCGAAGTGAATAATTGGCGACTGCAACCCTCCGATGGTAATGGTGGCCGTGCGACCTGTAAGAAAATTCTTCACGTAGTTATATGTTCGATGTCCAACCTGGCGTTGTGCCAGTTGGTTCAGTATGGCCTCATGCGTGACGTTATCGAAGGCCTTGGTTAGGTCTAGCCCCAAGATGGCTCTGGTGTCCAGCCTGGAGCTTTTGTCGCCATCGATAATTTGGTGCTTGAGCTGAATCATGATATCTTGAGCAGAAAGTTTCGGGCGGAAGCCAACCATGGTATTGGGGAAGAGGTCGTTGTCGTTCATATGCCTGTGTAAGCGTGTAAGGATGACGTGCTCGAGGACCTTTCCGACACATGAAGTCAGGGAGATAGGGCGGAGGTTTTCGAGTAGGAGGCGCTTCCCGGGTTTGGGAATCATAATAATTTTGGCTTCTTTCCATTGTGAGGGGAGGTTTCCAGTTTCCCAGTATGCGTTAAAATAAGCTGTGAGGGCTAGTATGGAATCCTCATCTAGGTTGCGAAGCATTTTATTAGTAATGCCATCAGGTCCCGGGGCTGAGTTAGGGCGGAGTGCGAGGATGGCTTCACGTACTTCTGCTGCTTCTATGGGCGCGTCCAGGTGGTCGTTATCGGTGCCTGTGTATGCTGGAGCGGGTGTAGTAGGTTGAGGTCCTATGTGTCGGTCTATCAATTCTTGAAGAACTTGTGTGTCCCTGCCAGGATGGGTGTGAATAATTTTCTGCAAGTTGTGCTGTTGTGTGTTCTTGCTATTAGCCGGATCGAGGAGGCAACGGAGGATATTCCACGTTTTGGGCAGGTTTGGTTGCCGCTCCATGCTGTCGGATGTGCTGTGCCAATTTTGACGAGTAAGTTGTTGTGCATAGTCTTCGATTTGAAGGGTGAGAGTACCAATACGTTTCCTGAGCGTTCGGTTGAGCTTGTTGTGTTTGTATCTGCGTTGCAGACTGGCGAGGGCTTCCCACATATGCAGTAACTTGCTATCTGCCTCCTGCAGATTGGCTTCCTTAGGCACCAATTTAGTGGCTTTGCTCGCGTCTTGCAGCAAGGATGCGACCCAATCTTCGAAAGGGGGTTGGGTACCCGAGAAAGAGGTGAGGGCTCTGGCCTGCCGGAAAGCGTCCTAGTTCATTATGCGGAGTTGACGACCCTTAGGCTTTCGCGGGCCCGCTCGAACTGTTGTTTGGATTAAATAGTGGTCGCTGCCCAAGTTGTCTTGTGTGTTGATCCAGTCTGCTTGTGGAATTCGTTTTGCGAATGTCAAGTCCGGAGTAGCATCTCTGCTAACGCTGTTTCCCATACGAGTGGGAGAAGTTGGATCCGTGACAAGAGTAAGACCTAGATTCTGTCCGTCAAGCCATAGTTGTCTTCCCTTTCGGCGGTCCATTGGGTATCCCCATGCCACCGCAGGGGCGTTTAGGTCCCCTACGATGAGCAGGGGGGTTCCCCTAGCTACTTGATCTGCTTTGGTGAAAAGTCGTAGAAACCTATGTTGTTCTCTGGGGCTGCTGTACACATTGAGGATGAAGAGGCTCTGGTGCATGCGCCTTGCAGACGGGATGATCTCCAGAAAAATGTGGGCTGCTGTATCAATGCCTGTGTGATGCTGTATAACCGGAGTGTTTCGCTTAACTAGTGTGATTACTTGGGGCCTGCGGTTATCATTGCAAACTGCGGTGTATGCCGCGTATCCCGACAGCTTAGCCGCTTCTCCGGTCTCTTGTAATGCGATAACATCGGGGGAAGTATGTGATGCGAGAGAGGTAATGTATTGCTTTAAGTGTGCTCGCTTTCGCCGGAAGCTCCGGCAGCTCCACTGCCAAATGCAGTAGGCAACACGTTCTGGATTACTCGCAGCCATCTTTGTCGGGACGCGAGTACGGCTTCTTTAGGGGACCTGCTCTGGGACGGAGTAGGGTGTTTTCCAATTCTGTCAAACGGGTGTTGTGATTTTGAGCCAAAGTCGCGACCATGTCTTCAAGCACTTTGCGCGTGTCGTCCATGTTTTCCTGTCGCTGTTGTTCTCTTGCCGCAAAGGCTTGCTCAATTCTGGGCAGTAGTAGCGTTTCTAGTTTCGCCGTAAGGAGGTTGTCCATTGCGCGTTCGAGAGCCTTTGCAATGGAGGCGTCGAGCAATGTGGCAAGCTTACAATGTAATGCTTCGTTGAGGTTGCGTTCTATCCGCTGTTGCAGCTCAGTGAGAGCCTCACATGCAGTTGACTTTTCCTTCTGAAGTGTATGCTGGTGCTGCCACTTTTGAGATTGGTTCGAGAGCTTTGCGTTTGTGCGAGGTTGGTTGGGTGGTTTGCGGGCAATCTATTGCAGGGACAGGAAGGATGTCTGCATTTGATGGTAAATATTTGGGTTGTGTGTCTGCAAGTTGTGATTTGAGATTAGCGTTTTCTGTCTTGAGTTCTTGTATCTCAGCACGTAAGGATCGGAGCTCCTGCATGAAGCTCTGCATGGTAGCGTCACTAACTGTGTTCACTGGGGTTGCTATAGGTTGTGTGATGTGACCTGTGTGGGAGACAATGCTGGCCCAGCTTACCTTGGGGGGTGCGTCTTGCACTTTAACTGTGGTCGTTCTAAGGCTTGCGTTTCCTTGCTGCTGCGGCGGTGTTGAATCCGGTCCGCTCCGGGAGTGGCTGCGTCCTTGTGACTGACTGCGACCTCGGGAGCGGCTGCGTCCACGAGACCGACTGCGTCCTCGTGAATTGCTGCGTTCGGGAGCCTGCGGTTGTAGTGTTGACTTCGGTGTTGGCAGAGCTGAGTCTCCATTTGCAGAAGTCGATGGCCCCGTCTCCTGGTCAGCTCCTTGTTGTCCCAGTCGTGGGCGTTCCCACCGTCGTTGGAGTAGGAGGTGTGGTGTCTGGAAGCGGCGATGGCAGGACTTATCACCAGTCGGGTGGTCTTTGCCACAGAGCGCGCAGCAAGGGTGACAGGGGTGATCAGCCGGCGGATTTACTGTGTCACAGCTCTTGCATTTCTTCTGGGTTGGAGTAGGGCATACATCGGCCCTGTGGCCGACGGTCCCGCAGATGTCGCAGACCTCGATGCGCTTCTTATGTAGATAGCATTTGTATTCTGCTCCGCGGTAGTAGACATGGTACGGTACTTGCTTTCCGTCGAATACGATGAGCACTGAATTAGTATTGCCCATGCGTCGGGCCTGCAGAATCGTAGGGTTCTTCTTGTAAGCGAGACTGTTGGTAATGTCTTCTTCCGTGTCATATATGACTCCTTTGGCTGTGTCCTCCGGCGGTGTTACGTATGCTGTGGCAGCGTAGCGGACTGCTCCAATGGGGAGACTGCGGATGCGACAGTATTTTTCGGCGTTAGACATCATTGGCGTGCTAACTACAACGACGTTATTATCCGTGCATGAGCGGTAAATGTCGTCCTCTGCTTCGTTGGTTGTAATGCCCGTGATCTGTAGTATTGAGTCGCGTATCTGGGCGTCTCCTAGTTTGGACACGTTGAAACCGTCTCTTGGGCGTATGACGATCTTGATATCATTCTTCGGAAGTCGTGGTTGCCGTGGTGCGCGTCGGCGTAGTGCGGACTGCTCGGTACTCTCGGTGCGTGCGCTTGCTGTTGCACGGAGGGATCCGTGTATGAGTAGGGATGATGCCTGCGTAGTCTGTCGTTGCTTACGGTGGCTGACGTACAAGCCACCCTGCTTCAACGGTAACTTCTTCGGGGGCTATTTCCGTGCCTTCAACCTCTACTACCTCCATGACGAGGGGAGGGGCTGCACTTACTTGATCTCACGAGGGTGCGAGTCGTTGGGTGAAGTCCTCGGGAGCCGGGACTGCGACAGCGACGCCGCGCACCTTCGTAGCTGCGGCGCACCTGTCTCTCGGCCAGACGGAGCAGCTGAAGATCTTGTTAGGGTTAGCAATCTTGTGGTCGTAGAAACCCTTGTCCTGCGTCCCTGGCGTCGGGACTGGTCTTGATCGGTAGAGGACCACTTCCGGAGGCTGGTTCCGACGTTAGTTTGGGTCAGGCGGTGATTGTTTGACCACAAGAGTTTGAAATATACGGAGCCCATACGAGGCGCGTGCACTCCGTCAGCGGCGTCGTCGTCTTCCCTATGAGAGAGAGAACGACGACGAGAGAGAAAAAGCTTGTTTCGGTGCTCGATCGGCTGTACTACCTCTCGCTGCTCTATCGTTCTAGTCGCGAACGCTTACTGCCCAAAGTGCTTCGCGACAAAATAAATAAAACCAAGGTCAGTATCATAATCCTGCACTTGATTGCTTCGACAGTGCGTGTACGGTGGCACCGTATTTTGTCGCCAACTCTGCAAGTCACTGCTTCAAAAAAAGAGCTCGGCCAAGCCACCACGCAAGGTAATCCTTCGGTTTCGCTGGCCACGAACGAAAACAGTGGCCAAGAACGAAAAATAATCACCGTCGCCTGTCACCCCACATTCTTGTCAGATGGAGCGTCATAGGCATCAGCTGCGTCCCACTAGGGCGGGGTCTCACAGCGGGTGCCGCCGTCTTACATGCATAATTAGACGGCTTGGGTTGAAATTTCAGACGTGCATATGTCGGGACACAGGCGCGTTACTAAAATTGTACAAAATGGAATAGTCGCCAAATAGCACCGCCTCTGAGTTTTCAATATAAACATACATGCTAACTGCCGTAAATAAGCAGTTAATTATACAATTTAATTAAATACTGACATTATGATGACAATTGTCCTCACAGTTTGCGACTGCCAGGCCGCATAATTTCGGTAGAAAAATGGCTTCCGTGTACTCCTCTTCGCATTCTTTTTGAAAACCTGGAAAGTCTACCTTTGAACACCCTGTGTGTGTGTGTATATATATATATATATATATATATATATATATATATATATATATATATATATACCATGAGAAGCCAACAGGCAATGACGCCAAGGACAACATAGGGGATATGACTTGTACTTACTAATTGAAGAAATCATAAATTAATGGCAATGAAAGTCGATTAAAACACAATTTCCCTGCCATTAATTTATAATTTCTTTAATTCAATTAGTAATTTCCCCTATGGTGTCCTTGGTGTCTTTGTTGGCTTCTCATGATATGATTAAGAAATATCCAGCCCCGCCGTTAACCCCCTTTCTTTCTTCTCGTTCAATATATATATATATAGATGTTACGCATGAAGAAAACGAAGACCGGTGAACGTGCTTGCGGTTCCGGGTGGGGGAAGGGAGAACGACGCTGAGTTGATCAACCAGCTGGCCCCTCTTGCGCTCACCTTCGCGACCTAAAGTAAACGGTCTCCTTCGCGCGTAACAAAGTGATGGAGGTGCGGGGTACAGCTCACAACAACGGAACCGTCACCGCCGCAGCTTCGTCGAAGCCGTCGACTTGCCGGCCACTCGCCATCGGCCGTGACCGTCTTCGACATGCCAGAAGAAGGAGCCGATCCGAGGGCAGCGCCTAGCAGTCCACTGCCATACTGCCGAGTTCCACCCACCTTCGGAGGCAAAGCGGGGGAAGATGCCGACGAGTGGCTCGTCCACTACAAACGAGTGAGCAAGTCGAACGGGTGGGATGCAACCGCTCAGCTCACCAATGTGGTGTTCTCCCTGACCGATACCGCCCTCGTGAGGTACGAGAACCACGAGGACGCGCTTACGACGTGGGAACATTTTGTTGACCAGTTAAAGGCGTGTTTTGGGAATTCAGCCGCCAAAAAGAAGCGTGCGCAGCAGACACTGTCGCAACGGGCGCAGCTACCAGGTGAGACATGCACAACATATATCGAAGAAGTGTTAAAGCTGTACAAGGTGGTCAGTGCTTGCATGCCGGAAGAAGATAAAGTTGGACTTTTGCTGAAAGGAGTGGCTGGGGATGTGTACAATTTTCTAATTGGAAAGGAGAGCCTCAGTTCTGTGTCCGACGTCATTCGGCACTGCAGAACTTTTGAAACGCTCAAGATGCGTCGGATTGCGCCAAAGTTTGGTCGGTTGGCAAACGTTACGACGGTTGCCAGTGTGGACACGAGTCCTTGCCTCGACCTTCCTTCGACCATCCGACAGATTGTCCGCGAGGAACTTTCCCGCCGCGAAGAGTTGTTGCATCCAACTGCTGACCACCATGGCGTGTACATGTCACGTGAGGCTATGACGGCGCCACATTCGGCGCCTTGGCAACCGATGGTTACCGCAGCGGCCGTAGAGTACTGCGCAGCCCCACAGTCGAGGATGACAACACGCCCTCCAACTCCGCGCTATGACCAACGCGCTCAGCGCACGCCTTCTCGACGCCCGATGTATCGTCGTGACACACGCCGCGAACCAACCCACTACACGCGGAAAAATGATAATATCCGCTTCATCGACGAACAACCAAGGTTTCGACCTCACCCGGTGTGTTATTCCTGCGGTGTCCCGGGTCATATATCGCGGTTTTGCAACCAGCGTATGATTACGTGGTATGGCCAGGCCTCAGAGTTTTCTCGGCCCTCCGAACGGCCACACGGTGCCCCGCGGCCAGCACACATATCAGCTGGCGACGAGAATTGGCCGAGGAGCTCCCGGAATCGCTCCCCGGCATCTGACAGGAGTTTGACACCCCCACCGCAACGTCGTGCTCCCCGTTCTCCCTCACCGCTGCGTCGCACCACGTCCCCTTCGTCACCGGAAAACTAGCTAGCGCGGCCGATGGAGGTGAGGTCGCAGGAGACGTGCTACTGACAGAAATACCTCCTGTGTTGATGCTGAAAAACAAAGTGCGCGTCCTTGTAGATAATGTCCCTGTGATGGCTCTGGTGGACACAGGCGCAGCAATTTCGGTCATGAGTGTCTCTTTTAAACACGTGTTAGGGCGAAAGGTCTTGTTTAAATGGGACGAAGATTCAAAGTTCTGTGGAGTGAGTGGCGAGCCGTTGCGGCCTATTGGGGTGTGTAGTGCTGACGTGTTTTTGGGAGGCCATGTAGTTACGACAGAGTTTGTAATTATTCCTCGGTCGACCCATGATGTTATTCTCGGCATGGACTTCTTGCGGCAGTGTGGTGCTACTGTCGACTGCAGCACAGGGAAGGTATTCTTAAGTGGTAGGATTCCGTCAGGACTTCTGGAGAACCCTGTAGATCGCGAAACTACACTGCGTGTTTGTGGTGATACGGTCATACTTGCATCTACCATTTGCGTTCCCGTTGTCTGTTGCGGCGCCGCTTCCGACAGCTTCGAAGCTACCGTAGAACCGATGCACTTTAACTGTGTGAAGAAGAATGTGTTGCTGCCACATTGTGTGGTGTCGATCAAAGGCGGACGCACTGGCTTATGGACTGTAAGCTGTTCTAAGGAGCCCGTTATACTACCAGACGGCATGAAATTAGCCTTCGCCAGGGAACACGCGTCCTTATCAGTGGCTGAACTTACAGATGTGCCGGAAGAACCTGATGGCCACAGTTCGGAAACGGCCCTTTTGTCGATGGTAAATAAATCGCTCAGCAGGAGCGAACGCCGAACGTTAGTGGGTGTGCTTTCGATGCACGTTTCGGTATTCGACTTTGCGCAGAAGGACAAAATACCTGCAATCCCTGCGTCTCGAACGCGTCATACCATCAACACGGGTTCGGCAAATCCGATTAGACAAAAGCCGTATCGTGTTTCACCATCAGAGCGCCAGATTATCAACGAACAAGCGCACGAAATGATGAAAAAGAGAGTCGTACAAGAGTCAGCGAGTCGGTGAGCAGCTCCAGTGATTCTTGCTAAAAAAAAATGGACCTTGGAGATTTTGCGTCGACTATCGCCGTTTAAATGCTGTAACAAAAAAAGGACGTGTACCCACTCCCACGTATTGATGACGCAATAGACTGCCTTCATTCCGCCTCTTACTTTTTCTCAGTAGATTTACGATCCGGCTATTGGCAAATTCCGATGCATCCTGATAAGGAGAAGACTGCCTTTGTAATCCCTGATGGGCTCTTCGAATTTAATGTGATGCCATTTGGATTATGCAAGGCTCCGGCAACTTTCGAGAGATTTATGGACACTGTTCTGCGCGGCTTGAAGTGGAACATCTGCATGTGATACCTCGACGACGTCGTCATCTTTGGCCGCACCTTCAGCGAACACAACTCGCGTCTGGATATTGTCCTGAACTGCATCAGAAATGCTGGTCTAGTTTTAAACTCTAAGAAATATCACTTCGGAGACAGCCAAACCCTTGTGCTTGGGCACCTCGTCGACAAGGAAGGCATCCGCCCTGATCCCCAGAAAACAGCAGCCGTTGAAGCGTTCAGTGCACCGCGCTCTGTCAAGGAGCTCCGTAGTTTTCTGGGGCTTTGTTCTTATTTCCGCCGATTTATTCCTAAATTCGCCGACGTCGCGTATCCGCTGACATGCCTGCTACGAAAGGACACCCCCTTTGAGTGGACTCCGGAGTACGACTCTTCGTCAGTTGAAGTTTCAGCTGACGTCACGACCGGTTCTTCAACACTTCAGCTCCGACGGAACTCCATACGGATGCCAGTGGCATAGGTATTGGTGCCGTTCTAGTTCAACGCTACGGTGACCGCGAACACGTGATCGCATATGCAAGCCGCTCATTAAGTAGGCCCGAGCAGAATTACACTGTCATGGAACAAGAATGCCTCGCGGTAATATTTGCGGTTCAGCGGTTTCGTTCTTACCTGTATGGACGCCCCTTTACAGTGGTCACCGACCACCACTCATTGTGTTGGCTTGTTAATGTTCGTGACCCTTGTGGCCGCCTTGCGCGCTCGGCGCTCCGACTGCAAGAATATAGCTTCACCGTTTCTTATAAGCGCGGTCGACGACACGCTGATGCGGACTGCCTCTCGCGTATGCCACTTAGCACTACGGACTGTTACGCCGACGACTTCGATCACCTCGTGGCTTCTGTGCCGCCGCGTTTTCCAGACTTCGACCGCTTCAAAGCCGAACAGCGAAAAGACAATAAATTAACACTACTCTTCACCGCTACGACCGCCTCGACGACAGCAAACCATTTCTGTGTACGTGATGGACTCCTGTATAAGAAGAACTTATCCAGCACTGGCGCACGTTTTCTCCTAGTGGTACCGGAGAGCCTTCGCACAGCGATTCTGAGTGCTATGCACGACGACCTTACGTCTGGCCATTTAGGTTCGGCGAGGACGCTCTACCGGATCCAGGAACGCTTTGATTGGCCTGGAATGCGACAGTCTGTTGAGACGTATATGGCCAGCTGCATGCAGTGTCAGCGCCACAAACGGCCATCTACTGCTCCAGCTGGTCTCCTGCAGCCGATCCGGCCTCCAAGCACGCCTTTCCAACAAGTGGCCATTGACTTCGTAGGCCCTTTTCCAAAATCAGCCAAGGGAAACCGTTGGATAGTTGTTTGCGTCGACTACCTCACATGCTACTGCAAGACGGCGGCCGTAACCTCCGCAACTGTCGCTGACGTTTCAACATTCCTGCTGCAATATGTCATCCTGCGACATGGCCCGCCTCGCGTGATCATCAGCGACCGTGGACAATTCGCAGCGGACGTCGTAGAGGAGCTGCTTCGTTTGTGTGAATCCCACTTGCGTCACTCGACACCATACCATCCCCAAACTAATGGGCTTACGGAACGCACCAACCGAACAATTGTAAACATGCTATCTATGTATGTTTCATCCGACCACAAGAACTGGGATGACGTACTGCCTTTTATCAGGCGCTATGCCAGCAGCAGTGGGACGAGCTCTGCGAATCCATCGACGGACAGATGCGCAACGGCAAATCCTGGGGTATGCTGAAGCACCTTCTCGACGAAAGCGGCTCAAAGTCAAATCAGAGGCATACGTTGGCCCGGGCCCTTCACGAAGCCACCAGGTCTCACACGGTCGATGAGCTCGTCTCAAAACTCGTACAGAAGTACTTGCCCGTCCGTCGCGACGGAGATCCAGTGACCGAACTCCCGGACTACCGAGGCCCTCCACGCCCCAAGCTCGACGAAGACTTTTCTCCGTTACCGAGGTCAGACAGGCCATCTTCGCGCTCAACCGCAAGTCTGCGCCGGGTCCAGACGGAGTCACCAACAGAATGTTGAGAAACCTCGAGGACATGTCGATCGTCTTTCTGACCAACAAAATCAACGAGTCCTGGAATAGCGTCGTTGTTCCTGCAGAATGGAAGATGGCCTGCACGGTGCTCATTCCCAAGCCCGGCAAGGCCCCGAACATCGAGAACCTCAGGCCGATTTCTCAAACCTCCTGCGTCGGCAAGGTCATGGAGCGCGTCGTCCTCAACAGGGTCAACGGGTACCTCGAAGACAACGAGGTTTACACGTACAACATGATCGGCTTCCGCGCCGGACTGTCGACGCAGGATGCAATGAAGCTAATAAAGCATCAGATTGTGGATGGCCGTTCCAGAGACGTCAAGGCTTTGCTCGGTCTGGACCTCGAGAAAGCTTTCGACAACGTGCTCCACAGCTTCATCGTAAAGGCCATTTCAGACCTAGCTGGGTCTCGGTTGCAGATTCCATAGCTACGTCAGCTCTTTCCTAACGGACAGGAAGGCCATGCTTCGCATTGGGGACTTCCGCTCCAACGATGTGTCCCTCGGAGGGCGGGGCACTCCTCAGGGCGCCGTCATCTCACCCACACTGTTTAACATCTGTATGATTGGTCTTTCCGAGAGGTTGGCACGTGTAGAGGGCGTCAAGCACACCATATACGCCGACGACATCACCTTACGGTGCTCCGGCGGCTGCGAGGGCAGAGTCGAAGAATCCATGCAGGAGGCGATCGACGTGATCGAGGAGTATCTCCGCCCCACCGGACTTCGATGCTCCCCCGCCAAGTCGAAGCTTCTGCTTTACAGAAAAGAGAAGGGAGGCAGACCCAAAGATTGGAAGCCAGTCTCCGAAAGCAGCATCAGTCTTTGCACTTGTGACGGGGGGTCGATACCCAGGGTCGACGTTATTCGGGTCCTGGGCATGTTTGTCGAATTCAACGGCGGGAACGGAACGGCTCTCCGCAAGATCATCGCAAAGACGGACAACGCTTTCCGCCTCGTTCGCAGAATAGCAAACCGGCACCGAGGAATGAAGGAAAACAATCCCCTCAGGCTTATCAATGCCTTCGTACTATGTCACTTTACGTACACAATTTCTATGCACAACTGGCTCAGAGCGGAGCGAGACAAGCTCAACGCTCTCATCCGCAAAGTGGTCAAGAGGGCTCTCGGGCTACCCATCAGGACCCATACCGAGGATCTCCTCAAGCTGGGAGTGCATAACACTGCCGAGGAGATTGCCGAAGCCCAAGAACGCGCCCAACTAACTCGCCTGAGCACCACAGCGGCAGGTAAACACGTCCTCGAAGAGCTGGGTTACCAACCTGCGGGATTCCCGATGGTCAGTACCCCGATCCCTAGGTGCATTCGAGACAAGTTCGAAATGGCCCCTGTGCCCTGAAACGTCCATCCCGTCCATAACGAGGGCAGACGCAAGGCCAGAGCAGCAGCCATCCTCAAACAGATCAAGCAACAAGACATTAGAGCAAGCTTCGTCGACGCCGCGGAGTACAGCGATGGGAAGATCTTTGCCATCGTTGTGGTCGACTCCAGCGGCAAGATTTCCAATAGCGCCTCCATTCGCACTTCAGACCCCGGAGTCGCCGAGCAAGCCGCCATCGCCCTCGCCCTGCTCATGGGTCCGAGATATATAGCGATTCCAAAACGGCAGTTAGGGCTTTTCAGAAGGGTTGCATCGCCAAGCAAACTGCTCGTCTTTTTAGCAGCTCGAGCCGATATGCTCTCACGCATCATTCAATCCACTGGTTTCCGGTTCACGTAGGATCGATCGAGGGTGCTTTCCCGAACCTCAGTGAGTCTGCTCACGAGGCTGCGCGTGACCTCACCGACCGCGCTTCCTACTGCAAGAAGCACCGACTCCCCTCCTCCCTACGTCCACAGGGACGCTCCCGCTACTCACAACGAGATTATTACATTCTTCTACATGTCTAGAAGGGTCTTTCCACCCCCTCACCCCAAGTTGAATAGGGCGCAAGCCGTTTCGCTTAGGCTTCTGCAGACCAGCACGTATCCGTGTCTGTCCGTTCTTCACGAGGCTTACCCGGACGTGTATCGCGACGACGCCTGCCCCTCCTGCGGGCAGACCTCCACTCTAGCGCATATGCTGCAAGAGGACCGCGTGCAAGAGGACCGTGGTTCGAATCCCGGTGCAACGCAATTTTCCACCGGAACATGCGGATTTTCTTAAAAATCCGCATGTTCCGCATAAACAGGCCGCATAAACAGGCCTGGAGTGCGGCCTGATCCCAGTGACCAGAAACGGTAACGCACTCCCTCACCAGAGCAGGATTGGCCACCCTGGTGCAGCACTTGGTCACAACCTCCTATATGAATACAAACAATTAGTACATGATTGGGGTAGTTCGAGAAGTATGGGAGACGCCTTTGCCCTGCAGTGGAGGTGACCACGCTGATGATATATTTCTTACTTTCATGATGGTCCGAACTCATAATTCAGGAACATCGCATTTTCGCGAATACTACCCGACACTGCATGTACCTCACAAACCAGAATTATGTTACGTGGAGGAAGAAAAAATTTATTCTGCCACATATAATGCACGCAACCTACTGCACACAACATTCAATCCTTTATGAAAGCAACTCGGCATAAGTGCTGGTACAAGGAAAAACAGAAATGATTCTTTTTCCCCCTTCAGCCATCACCACTTCCACTGTTAATTCATATTTAAAACAGCGCCAAACAACACGGACAAGGGAGGACACAGGACGAGCGCTGTCCTGTGTCCTCCCCGTGTTTTTTGGCGCTGTTTTAAATATGAATGATCCGTACCAACTAGCTCGCACCCAAACCCTTCTAAGCCACTGTTAATGTTGAAGCGCTGCGGCTCCGTGCCAACACAGTAAGCACTAGAATAACAGCTTGGGTTTGTTGGTTTTCCATATCTTGCTATTAATAGTGCAAAATGTAGAAGGGGCGTACCTGCAGAAACGTGGCATGTGGTCCTGTATTGGCGCCAGCACTTAGTGATTTGTACCTTGCCAAGAAAGATAGATTACTTCGGAATGCCCTAACCAGAACAAGCATCCGAAAAAGCATTTCGTAATGTTGATGATTACTTAGTTCTCTGTGATGGCTGTGGCACGAATTCAGATAGTGCAGTTTTGGAGGCAGTAACATGCTTAATTCATGTGCTTCAGCCGCTTACCCACGAGAACCCCACGCAAGGGTCTTTGAGATTCATCAAATTCGAGCTCTCTAGAGGGAAGGTCTGCTGGGCCTATGAACCCAGAGGCGACAAGGTGCCACTGCCATTCCAATCAGCACACTCATAACTGGTGAAGACAGCCATTGAGTACCTTTGTTTAGCAAATGCACTTAAAAAATCGTGCATCCACGCAATGGAACATAGTTTTCGTCGCCCGGGGCTGGTTACCCATCGCACCTTCTTGTGTTTGTTACGGCAAGAATGAGCATGAACCTAAAACTCGAGTGTGTCAATGGCGAGCAAGGTGGCGAAAACACAAAAACGAAAGAAAAGTGAAGGACTGTGGCCCTGCCACACGTGCACAACATATCTACCACTTGAAAAAGATAGGGCGTAAAGCTGGAGTTAATGTTGTGCTCACTGCCCCTGAAAAACTGAAAAGCCTGTGCCGACGCATCAACGCAGAAGAGCCGATCGGGCAGCAAGGGTGCATAATAAATCACCACTGCAGAGCCACTTTGTGGATCGCACAGAAGCCGTGGTGAAATGTGGGGAAAAGTATACAGGGCAAACTGGAAGACGCACAAACGAACGACTCAAAGAACGTAAACTTGACGTCGAGCAGGCGAGCAGGAATCTAGGTATCCGCGTCAGGGACTGCCCCTGTAAAGCTTGTGCCGCAGAATTCAGAAGTGCTGTGAAGTGCTGAAAAACACAATGACCAGCTGGTTTGGGAGATAATTGAGGCAGCAGAGATTGCCAGACTTCGCGACCAGTATGTTAGCACGTCGTCCTTGTTGCTAACAAAAAAAGAACTGGAGCTTTTGCATTGGCAATCATTATCATGAGTGCGAAAAAGTGTGTTTCACATTATGTGCAATGACGTCTGTAACACGTGTGGGCAAATGTGTAAGAAGCCGCGTTTCTTTCAAATAAACGTTGTTGAAAGTCAACGCTTGTGGTGTCATCTTCTCGTCTCGTGTCCCTTCTACGTTTTGCGCTGTTAACAACAGGATAGTAAGCTCGTAGATGCAATTTTTGCCTTGAGATATGGCTTTACAGCAATGCATGATGACATTGCCGTGAAGCTGCTCACGAAGGCACGGTTCATGTATATTAGCTTCAAACTTACTTTTTAAAAAATTCGGTACGGGCTATGTCAGCAAAATACTTCACTATTTGCGCAATTTCTCTAACCACCCAGCTCTGGTGAATGCTTGTTTAATTTCCCCCCCTGTGAAATAAGAAATACAAATTACTATGGTAAAAATGCATCTCACATTGCTCCAAGCACAAGCACACATTTCTCCCCTTACTGCCCAATGACATAGATGTACCAACCTAACATACAATTATATTTGGGTCTTCAACCTTCTCAAATTGTAATGGAAACTTGAAAGAGTAAGAAAATAAGAAAAATAGAAGCATCTCAATAATGGCCTACCCTGCAGCGAGATAAAAGTACTTTGAAGGTTTCACAATTCCAGGTCAGAGTGATGACCTCTGCGTAAACAGCAGCGAAATAAAGACATAGTACGTAGACAATCAGCACATCACAAGCACTGCCTAATAAATGTGTTGGCAGATTAAGCTTATCAACATGCTTGAGGACAAAATGCTACAGGTGAGAGTTTGGCATTGTAGACCACCTGATCCAGACAGTGTATGAGCAAAATTTTGGCTATGTAGATGGCCTGATGAGCAGCTTGACAAATGTTTTAACTAATGCTTTCTTTTTCAAGAGGATAGACAGTGTTTGCGTTTGTTTAAGCTGCCCAATTGAGTGTGTTGACACTTGTGCTGACACATGTGTTGGAGAGTGCACGGATAAGTGCATTTGAAAGTGTTCGCAAGCGCATTGATTCATGTCTTGACAAATGTGTTGAGAAGTGTGCCGACGGTTGACGAAGGTGATGACAAATGCGCATTGACAAGTCTGTTCACAAATATGTTGATGAGGACAATGACGAGGGTGTCTACAAAAATGCTGATAGCACTGTCAACGCAGTTCATATGCAGAACTTGTATTCCACTGTTTGCCCATGTACTTCCAACGCTTTTATTTGCATATAACAAGCCCATGCTAGCTTATGACACCTCCTTTATTAAATTCTCCAAGTTGGCTGGACATGAAGTACGGGAAAGATGTAGAAAAATTTACCTACACTGGCAGTGATGAGTTGGAGGAGCAAACACAAGGCTGCAGCTTTGAAAGAACGGCATCTCGCACCTTGCTTCGCCTTTCGAGCAGCTCTTCTCACATTAAAGTGCACGCACATTTTGCACTGTTTCCTTATAAAATTCTGTACTTTTATTTCTCTTTTTTTTTGCAGTGTGCTAACTATGCAGGTATATTCAACTTAGCAGTGCCTTAGTGAAACTAGCTAGACTTATACGATCACTGCATCTGCTGTCCTAGCTATATAGATAGGTTATACCAATAGTGAATTCAAGCTGAGGGATATTGGAGACTTTAGTAGAAAGTGATGTAGTGGATCAAATGCATTGAAGGCCTACCTACGTTTAAAAAGAAAAAAAATTTCACCCAGAAGCTCACAGCTCTTGGCATAGCAACTCTGGTATTTAGATTCTAAATAAACGTAGTTATGAAAAAATAAAATAAAAAAAAATGAGTAGATACACACTGGTAAAGTAACACAGAACGCTGAAGCATCAGAACCACGACAAGGCCACATAAGTGCAAACAGGGTCACGACAAAAGCACACAGCAAGCAAGTTACCACGAGTACATTAGAAGCCCCAGACAGTGGAACATTCAAGTGCATCAATGGGAACACTCTGCCAGAAGAAATAGATTTTTAGAGCTCAGAGAAGAGCAGTGTGGGTAGCAAGTGAGGGTTAGTCAAAGGACCCTGTGAAAGAAGTAAGTTAGTGCCGAAACATGGCATTTAGAGGACATACTGCCCATCAGTCAATGCTAAGGATTTCACTTTCACTCGGCTAAATTACGAGCTGTGATAAAATAAGCTTGAGGAACATGACAGAAACCTGTGCACGTGGCTATGGGAGGCAAAATGGGATTGTCAGGATGAATGCTCCACAAGATTGATGGTTGCTCATGGCTGCAGCAAGGCTTAAAGGGACACAAAGAGAAAAATAAGATGAAATCAGCCTTCTGCAATACCAGAGCATACAGCATCAGAGGAGCCTAGATATGCCAACAAGGATAACAAAAACATAAAAAGGTACCACCTTTAGGTTCCTGCACCAGCTCGTTGTGACGTCAGCGATTCTGACGGGGTCTACTCAAGTCCAGTTAATATTTTATCAGCAAAGATGGACTACAACGCATTCTAAAGTGCCAAAGATTGAACTTGGCAAGTTTCAAGAACATTCCCTGCGTAATCCAACAAGAGAAAATACACTGCCATCCATGGCATCAGTGTGACATCACAGACGTCATTGGGACACTCGGGCAACGGGGTTTGGCACAAATAAAAAAAAAATGCCAGTTTGGTTTTTATTTTCTTTTCCAGTAATCAACTTCTTACAACAAAATTAATAAAAACAGGAGTTCGAAAGAGTACATTATCAATCTAACCTAATTTAGTGTTTCATGTCAGTGGGCCCCTTTACTATCGTGTCAAGTGTTGATGAAAGTATTGACAAAATTGACTGACCGAGAATACGTCCCCTGTTAAGGGACACCAAAAATGAATGAATTGAATTTAAAGCAGCCAAGATCAAGTTAACACTAAACCTAACATCTTAGTAAATTTTAGATTGCATGCTACTGGTAAGCATAAAAACAATGCCCATTGGTACTGGTAAATGCTGAGGCTTGCTTAAAGCAAGCATGTAAGGCTAAGTTGTGTATTTTTGCCTGTGTGTCTATCACCAATATGCAAACTTTGAAGTTATGGCTGCCACTGCTTGTAAAGGATGAAATTAATGTTATACAAAAATCATGATATGAAGAACAACGATGAACCTGTTACATAGTTCAGGTCCTATGTGAACAGCAATTTTGAAAGAAATTTATAAAAGCACATTTTAAAATGACGCCGGAACTATTAGCTATAAATTTCTACACAAAGAATAGCGATTCCACAGGCCCCATTTCGTAAAGATTTGTAAGTTCTGCATAAAGAGAATGTTAAGCAATGTTTTCAGCAATACCATAAGACTAGCTGGCAGCAGGAAATTTCTAAAATGCTTAGAATGAATAGTCATTGAGAAAAGAATTGCCGCAATTATACCCGTGCTGCACAGGCACAAAAAAATTAATTAGTCGCTGAATGCCTTAAAATTTAATGGCATTTGCATGGTGCCACACGGGCTTACTTAATGGCATTAAAACTTAATGTCATTAGTGACATAGCACATTCTCATGATACGGCTGTTGTGTGCACAGTCACTCCCAAGTAATGGTTACAGACAAAAAGATTCCTGAAGTAATAATTTTATATAAGAAATGCTTGTGAGTTTATTTAGTGGCATTTCACAGAACTTTTGCTAGCTACATAGCTTTTATTGATGGACTGACGATTAGGACTGGTAAACAAGCTTATTGTATTCACTACAGCTATCGTCATCACAGCATTCCATATGACTTAAATTGAGCACGTAGCAGCGACTTCAGATATAATAGAATTAAGAAACTTAATGCCCTTGGCGGTTGGTGGCATTAAAAAGGCCTGTATAGCACAGGTATTAGTCCCTTAAGGAATATTGAAGACCTCATAAGCGATTGTTAATTTTTGGCTTATGACAAGCCTATCTCTGGCCCAATAAACACTTTACTACCATCATCGCCTTTACTGAATTAGATTTTCCATGCTACTTAGAGATACATTTCTGTGTTCTAAACATGTTAGTAAAGCTTATACCCAAAAAATGAACCATTATGATACTTTTTCAAAAGAAAAAGTGCAATGAGCCCCTAAGTGATTAAAAAAAATTTCTCCGGCAATGGAGACTGGAGGTAGCTACAAGTGAAATTACAAAGATAGGGATGCCTGAGAGTTCTATATACAAACTCAACTAATTACATTAAATAAATATAACAATAGATGACCTCTAGAATCAGTGAACAACGCTCCCAGATACAATGACTTGGCAAGAACCAGCCTGGATATTACTAACTAAAGTCTTTGGAATGCAATTAACAAAGAATGTACACAAACAAGAGTGGTTCTATGATGGAATGAAAAGAATATAGCGAAGGTTGAATGAGTTAACCAACATGGACTCTTGACAACAGGCCGAGCGGTGGGCAGCACTCTATTCAAGTTGCAACTCAGTGAAAGAACAGCAGGAATCAGCTAAAGCAAGCAACTTCAGCTCTAGTAGACAAGCAATGTGCCACGACTTAGCAGCATATCAGCAATTAAGGCAACTTACATCATAAGCAGTCAAGAGCATCTTTGGCAGCAGTGCACTAAACAGCAAAAATACCATGATCAGCTGACTACACTTTAGCTAGTTGCTTCGACAATATTGCTGCACCTGTAAATAAAGTGCTGACACCACTTTTCATGGAACACGACACAAAAGGGCCTGGTTAACAAACACAAAACATGCATGTCGCAGCGATGTCCATGCGTTTACGACTTCCCCCTGCGCAAGGGTGGTGACTCGTCTGACAGCAGAGGAAGGACGTGCTCCACAATGGCGGCTGGGGTGGAGCGCATGGCCTCATCATAGCTTGGAGGCGCTTCCTGTTTTGAGGATTAGATTGCTTGTTTAAGAACTGAATAATGGCTGGAAGCAATAAGAGACAGACAGCAAGGTGGAAAGCATTCAAGGCATTTGCCCTTCAGGCACTGTATTTGATATAATGTGCATGCCAAGATGGCACCTCAAGATCACAAGCAATAACAAAAATAATGGCATTTAGGCTCTGGAGACTCACAAATAAAAAGTTTTACCGGTATGTTGGAATATGGGTTCTTCGACACTACAGCTATGAAAGCTGCTTTTACCCCACAGAAAGCCATTCATTCGCTAGTGCTAGGGCCTGTAAGGGAATGTAGTGACTATAGGCAAAGCTTTATTTCTTTCCATTTCACCAGAAGCTCTAAAAGGTATTGCCATTGAGCAGCACATGTTTGGCGACACCTATTGAAAAATCAGATGAACAAATATATTTACATCTGTAACTTCCCACACATTAAAATATTTATAGGCTATTTTAACACTAATTGCGATACAGATACCATACAGAAATATATACTTTTGAGCAGAGCGCCTATGTAAAGACAAAAAGACCTCCTTCCTAGAGGCCCAATATCTAATATACTGGACAGTGTCATGCAGAAAGCAGGCATAAAGCACGAGAAAAAGGAAACTGAGTTCCAAATGTTTTGGCATGCAAGTTGGCACAAGTCACCAAAAATTTGCAACACAATTTGCGATATACAGGTTTAAGGAAGTCAAAATGTACTACACAGCTATCACAGCAACCGAGAGATCAATATGGGCTGTAAGTGTGGACGCACGACAGTGAATTTTGTTTACAAATACGACACAACTTCCACAATCATGTGATTTGGCAGAGAGGTTTATGATGTCAATGAGAACATAAGGTCACTGACTGACTGGTCAGTGACTGATTACAAAGAAACAAACTCGGTTACACTTCAAGGCAAAGTTCCAGATCACAATTCAATGTTTTAAACATTTCTCATAGGAAAGCTCCTTTCATCGTGGTACAAAATGGAGTACTACCAGCAGCCTTAGTGATATGAGTCTGTTTCAACTAATACACATACTTTAGATTAGTACACCCTTTAGGATGAAACCTATCAAGATAAGGTGTCCGATCATCTCGACAACTTCAAATCGTTAGTTATGGCTTTTCTTTAACACAATGAACTAGTGGCAAGCTGAACTTGTCATAAGTGCACACTATTTTAAGGTACTGTTGTGTTCAATATGTGCTGCAACACGCAAGCCGTGACCGAAGCGCACTCCCAGTCGAGCTGGTGGCGTTAATATGCGATGCTCATGAAAAAAAAAAAGTGGAGAGGTTTTTGCTATTACAGCAAAGTGCATACCTCTGTCCATTCGATTGTCTGCTTTGATAACACACCGGGCAGCATCTTCATCATGGCACACAACAGCCCTAGCTTGTTAACTACACAGTCGATTTTCATTAAATTAACCCTGAAGGGACTGATGATGAAACAGATCGAATTATCTGGAGGGTTGACTTAAGCAAAATGTACAAAAAATGTCAAAACACACTGCTGATTCACCTAACACCATCTTCCAGATTCTAAAATGACCCTGAAAAATTTCCACGTCCACTTTCCATGTGTCCAAATAGTAAACACAGAAATGACATAAAAGCTCCAAAACAAAGCAGAAATCAAACACGCACCCAATTTTTAGCAAGAAAAATGGGCAAAGGTCTAGTATGTGTTGCACAGTCATGGCCAGCATAGGTGCTGACTATGTGGGGGGGGAGGGTGCTCCAGGGTACGAGCCCCCTCCGGAGTTTTCCGGGGTGGGGGGGGGGGGGGGCTGACCCCCCCCAGGGCGATGCTGAAGCGCCTCCCTCACTCCCCGCACACATACTTAAAGTGCCACTACCAGAGCTATGTCACCCACATCATTTTAGGTTTCTTTTGACTTTCCTCGACTTTTTCACTTGACATTTTACTGGGACTAATAGCTTACTGCATCGTTGTTGGCATGGACGTGCACGGCTTTTAATTCATGCTTTCGCTTTATTTCTGCAAATCCTGACAATAGGAGGACACACACATTAGAAGCACTAGCAGCAGCTGCCTCATCCGTATTTTCTCACTTCAACATGATTTTGAATTTCCACTGTAAACAGCATGCACACACGATATATTTAAATATGCACACAGGACAAACTTTATTATATTTTTAAAAGAGATAGCGTTAGCCAATTAAAAATGATTTCTAAAGGTATGGATAGCCTTTGCCTAGAGAATGAATATGTTGCTGTATGTTCACCACGCTTCAAATTGCATTGCGTGCTTTTTTGACCATGAAAAAAAAAGACGAAAGACTTTAGTGACCCCTTCAGCAGTCTTTTATCAATGGTGTGTGAAATGCACATGAATGTTGTGTGTCTCAGTATTGCTTCTCCTTCCAGTAAGCAATGCTAACGACTCATGAAAAAAAAGAGCATTTCTAATAATTGACAACATTTATTAGGGATGGAAACATCGTCAGTTGCATACAAAGGTCATAAATATATACAGGGTGTCCCAATCAACTATCATGCACCAAGAGTTAAAGAAAGAGCAATGTGCTATTCTAAGATAACCTAGTGCATATTGTTTACAGTACAGTGGAGTACCTGCCAGTAATTTCTTCATTACAGGCCCTTGCTTTCAATGCAGGATGTCATGCTCCTGCTCAAAACACAGATAATCGACTCTCAAAGCAAAGATGTAAAAGGGGTCCTCGCACTGGATCTATCCAAGGCATTCGATACAATTGCACATGACTATATCCTTCAGGAGATATCGGCCTTGAACTTAGGAGTTAAATTCTTCTCCTTCGTTGCATCCTTCCTCGAGAGCAGGACGGCGGCCATAAAGTTGAGGCAATCAGTCTCGGAATATTTCACACTCGAAAACAGGGGTACTCCCCAAGGGGCAGTTATCTCACCCCTTCTGTTTAATATAGCAATGCGCAAGTTGTCGGAAAGCCTTGCAGCAATTCCGTACGTCGGTCATGCATTATATGCTGACGATATTACAATCTGGTGTCCTGGAGGATCGGAGGCTACGGTCGAACAAGCTCTACAGGAGGCTCTGGATGTTACAGAGTCTTTCTTGAAAGGTACGGGACTGGCACTCTCGCCTGAAAAGTCGGAACTCCTGCTGTACAGACAGGCTAGACGAGGTGCTAGGGGACTCACCCCACTCGATCAGGTGCCCATTAGTGTTCGTACCAGAGATGGGCACACCATCCCGAGAGTAGACTATCAAAATACTAGGGCTTTCAATAAACTCAAAGGGATGCAACGCTATGACTATAGAACTCACCTCGAAAACTGAAAACATTATTAGATTAATTATGAGTGTCCAACAAGAAAGGTGGCATAGGCGAGGATATACTCCTTAGGGCTCACCATGCTTTCCTCATCAGCCATGTCATTTACATAGTCGCGGCCCTCAATTGGACGAAAACGAAATGGATAAATTAGACACGCTTATGCGCAAAAGTATCAAAAGGGTGATCGGCTTGCCAATCACGGCTAGCACAGAGAAACCCATGACATTGGGAGTACACAACACAACTTCGGAATTAATAGAAGCACAAAGATCAGCACAAATTATTAGATTATCAAACTCCAAAGCAGGCAGAAGACTTCTGGATGCGGCAGGCCTCCGTCCTAGCTTCAATCAGGGAAATATCACGCAACTTGATATTCAGACAAGGAACTCCTTTATTGTAGACCCTTTTCCAAGAAATGTCCACCCCCAACACAATAAAGGTCGAAGGTTAGCGAGGGCTAGAACTTTTTTAAAGAACATATCCGGAACGGAGACCTTTGTTGACGCGGCGCGACACGCCAGTGCCAACAAGTTCTCCGTAGCCATAGTCGATGACAGGGGAGAACTCCTCTCGGCAGCCTCGCTGAAAACCTCCTCGGTCGATGTGGCGGAACAGGCTGCTATAGCTCTCGGATTACTGGACTCAAAACGCACTATGGTGTATACGGATGCCCGAGCAGCCGTTAGAGCATTCGCATCGGGATTGATAGCCAAAGAAGCAGCCAGGATTCTAAACGGCAAACACCCCTTTGACATTGTTCACCACATAGTCTGGTTCCCAGCTCACATGGGACCAGACGTATTACCGGGTCACCTGAACCCCAATGAGATAGCCCACGACCGTGCGCGAGGTTTCGTATGCCGCGACAGGATGGTGTCTCGGGAGAGTTCGGCAGAGCTCGTCCACAGTGATCCACTGGTTACTTTTCATGAAATCACCTCTCATTACAGAGGGAATGGGCAGAGTTTTCCTTTCCCCCATCATAAGCTCAACAGGCCACAAGCTAGCACGCTTCGCATGCTCCAGACGGGGTCCTACCCCTCTAGGGGCTTTTTGAACATCCTCCACCCGGACATCGATCCACTCTGCCCAGATTGTGGCACTGAATTTAGCTCATTAAATCACATGCTCTGGCAGTGCCCTGTGTTACAGGATTTTAATACAGAAGACGACTGGACGAAGGCCATCACAGACCCGAGACAGGACGTCCAGCTCCTGGCTGTCCAGAGGGCCCGTGAACGAGCGGAGAGGCATGGCCTCTCTGTTCCGACATGGGACTAGCCAACGGCTGGGTAGGGACCTGCAGGCCCCCGCTTAGCTCCTCAGGACCCCAATAAAGTCGTTTGCTGCTGCTGCTGAGATTTCATTAGGTAATCGTAATTAACTCGAGACATACTATCCTAATTATCAAAGTGTCAATGAGGCATCTGAAGGCACATCCAAGGGACATCTGAGCACGGTATTTTCAGTGACATACCAATTGTGTGCTGATTTTTTTTCCAGCTGAGAAATAAAGCCAGCGAAATATGGACAATACCATGTGACTGCGCTCCCACCCGGATCATAAAACAGTGCCCTCGAACAGGCTCCCTCTGAGTTATTCAGAACGAAATAAAAGAAAACATAGCGATCGAGCTGGTGCCTTATCTGTCGCGCCCCAGCCGAAGTAACAGGTCGCGTTTGGTGTATATTGGAAACAAGTTGTGATAGCAGTAGGGTTGAAATCTGGGCCAGTTGGTACATAGTTGCAGGAAAAAACCAGTCACAAAACACAAAGGACAAGAAGAGAGGTTCATACCACAACAACTGAACTATCAAATGAGCTTTATTAGAAACGGCGTAGTCCCAGCAAGGCCAGCAGAGCATGCGCAACCACAGCATCGCTAATCATTGAGCATGAAAAGACAAGATAACGCATCTATCGTGACCGACCTAGAAATGCAAATTCTTTTTCAAATAAGCGCACCGAGGTTGTACTAATGCAGTCGTCACCTAATAAACTGATGTAGTATGCTTCTAGGATTTCTTGCTCTTCTTTGCCCTCGCCCCCTACCAAGAATTGTTACATTGCTATACAAAGGGTAACAGCCACATTCATTGCAACAGCAAGGCAAGATTGCACTGTGATAGCAGTTGTCTTAGCGCAGATAGAATGCAGATAAAATGCCACAAGACCTATCACCACAGAAGCAAACTGACAATGTCAGTGCGAAGGTTTAAAAGTGCATTTCGTTTTGTCCCTGTCACAGGCACGTACCCAGGCACGTACCCCCCCCCCCCAAATTAAGCGGCTTACTCCCCGCCCCACGCAACCACTCCTCACACACATTCCTAAAGCGCAGCCAAATCAACGTTGAGACTTCACAGCTGTTTAGCAGTCAGCGTTTTGCTGCCTTTTTCACACCTTTTGGATGGCGGTAGTTATTGGCATTCCCTGGGGTGTGAAGGCCAGTTTTCTCATAGATTCAGTGTCCACGCGATTAACTCGAGATGCGTTCAGTTGTCACCACCTATGCAACGGTCACGCGCATTGCTGTTGCTTCGTTAGTTCAACCTTCTTTGTTTAGACTGATCCAAGGACCAGGAAAGGGATTCGGTTCGTAGTCGGCTGGTCCGTATGCACGAGAAACGAGTTGCGGCCGGAGAAAACGCCAGTTGCGTTTAACTTGAACTTTTGCTTCATTATTTACTTGAAAGACGGCTCGCTGCGACGGTGGCAGATCCTCAGAACCATATACTCGCTATATGGGTCAGATAAGGTGAAAAATAAAATAATGGCGAAACAACGTCCATCATCAAACCCTGCAATAACCTTTAAGAGGAAGTTTTAGCTCGGACCCAACTCTGCCACGGCCTATTCAAATGCATGTAAAATGCATAAATGCTTTTTGAGATAACCCCTGGATTGATTTTTATGAAATTTGTTGCATTTGAGAGAGAAAGTTAAATTCTAGTGACTGTTGGAAGCGGAATTTCGATTTATGGCCTGAATTTTGTGATAAAGGTTTTCGAAATACGAAAGCTCGAAAAAACTATATTGATGCACTAAGTTTATAAATTAATAGCTCTGCATGAAAAATGGATACCGCAGTTCTGTAAACGGCATCTATTACATCATTCAAAGTGAACAAATTCGATACGTCAATTTATATCTTACCTGAACTTGTTACGTGTGTACACGGGTTCAGCAAAAGCTGTATTTCCATATTACTGAACATTTTAGATTCATGTGTAACATATAAATGTCCCCTTTCGATGCAACATCAGATGCAATTCACAGAATTGTGATATTATTTTTCCTTGCTGCATTAGAGAGTTGTAAACTTGATAGTTTTGTCCTGTGAAATTTTTTATTTTTCTGCCAATTTTTTAATAAAACATTACCGATATAAATAAAAAATTGGAAGCCAAAAGTCACTAGATTTTAAGCTTCTCTTTTAAATGCAACAAACCTCATCAAATTTGGTGCCGTGGTTGCCAAGAAAAACGGATTATACTTTTACATGCGTTTAGATAGGAGCACCTGAGATAAAGCTTCCTCTTAAACACATAAGCAATATGACTGTCACCCGTTACTTCATCTAGTTTTTCCCTAATTGTACAGCACTTTTCGTGCAAAATTGGCAACTGGAAACAAGAGTCGCAAGGAGTTGAGAAATTATGCGATCTACTAAGGGAGAGAGCCAACGTAACAGCCAAACAGGAAGAAAAAGCGAATATTAACAAATTTAACTGTTGTTTATGAAAATCTTTATGGATCAACATTTTTTTGCTTAACAAGGAAGTAGAAAAAACGCCGCCGGAAGTGGAGAACAATTCCGTGTGTTTTGAATGACGCTTCTACCGTTATCAGTCGAGCCGCCTGACGTAGCCACTTCTCTGCTGTGCTTATGTATAGGTGTTTTTCTAACCTTCCGCGACGGGCGCAGTACGTCTATAACCGCAGCGTCCTATGACCTACATCATTATACGGGACTAGCGGCCACGCATCATTACACAACTTCCCAAATAACAATACGAGTTGGTTGTGGCACTTAACTTGGTAGAGCAGTAAACCAGGGATCAAAAGAAGTGTGATTGTTCCGCAACTGTATATTACTCTACAATTCTGCCAGAGCTAATTAAAAAAACGCTGCTATAATTGTATACAACTCAAGTCTACAATGAAGCCCCGCGCACGCCCTCATAACCGCCAGCCATTGTTCCTCCACGAGACTGTAAGTAATTCGTACTTCAAACTTTTCCTGTTACCCAAATCAGGCGGTAACCACAAAAATAAAGTTATTAGCGGGTAAATTTACGCATTTTCTCTTGCCTATTCAAGTGGAATGACGAATGCCTAATTCTTTATTGAACTGAAATATAATGCTTGCTTCACCGCAACTATATTGTCGAGTTGCACTTTAGTTGGCGGTGAAGTTTCATGAGTAAGACGGGCTCAGCAGTGAAATGACTGTACCACAGACTTTTGAAGATTCAATTAATTAATTAATTATGGAGTTTTACGTGCCGAAACCATGAGGCATGCCCTAGTGAGGGACTCCGGAAATCTAAGTACATGGGTGTTTTCGCATTTCGCTCCAATTGAAAATGCGGCCGCTGTGGCCGGGATTCGATCCCGCGACCTCGTGCTTCGCAGCCCAACATCATAGACACTAAACAACCCTGGCAGGCCGACTTAAAGAGTGAAATGCTCAGACTCCATACACTTTGTCCATGTCTGTTGCCCACCTCATTCTTTCCGTCGATGAAAAGACTCTTCAAGAACAGCAGACGCTCCAGAGGTATAAAGTGCGATGCCATTTTGAAAAGACCGCATGGCAACGATATTGTTTACTTCTGTGATTGGCTGGCAGAGTAACACAATCCCGCGTTGGCCGCGTGCCTTGGTTGTCAACTGCTGTATTTTTTTTTAAGTTGTATGCTACCATAGAAACCTTTATTTTACACTTTCGCTTTTTAATTGTTCTTGGCGGTGTTCTTCCTGCGCTTCTTTCCTGCACGAGTCCATTTGATGTGGTTCCTTGTTTTCCTAGTAAAGGAGAGGTGTATCTCACAGGTGTACCTGTGAGATACACCTTATTTCATTTCTCTTTTGCGGGTTTACACGTTTTTATGGCGAATGGCGGGTGTTATTACCAGTTGTACTAGTAAAAGTGCCCCCGCCCCCTTCCATTTGCATCGAAAAGTTACCTTTGGTTGCCCCCCCTCTGAAAAGAAATCCTGGGTACATGTCTGCCCTGTCACCATGTGTTTCTCTAATGAGCAGAAGGTAAACGTGATCCTTGCCTTGGGATTGGCAAATGGTAACAAGAGGAAGGCTGCAAATGCCGCAAGTATATGTATCAGTCATGGAAGTGTGGCAGTGGACCAAACACATTACTATAATCAGAAATTATGAAAACCTAAGACAAACCGGCAGCTTCAAAAAACAGTGGCAGATGACTCCATATTTGAGTCCTGGACTACGCACGAATGTTCTAACATTTATGGCCTCAAACCCTCATGCTAGTGTGTGGGGACGTGGCCGCCTAGGTACCAATTTCTGAGTCATCAGTTTGGAGGATTCTAAATTATGGCCTTTTACCCATACCACCTTAACCAGCACTAATGTTTAGAAGATAGAGACCTGTAGAATCGTCTATATTTCTCGAATTGGGTCCTCACAAAAGCCGATGAGTCACAGGACTTTTTGAGCAACATCATGTGCACAGATGAAGCCAATTTTCACAGAAACACCTAGGTAAATTTGTATAATGCACACTATTGGAGCGACTCCAATCTATACTGGGTAAAGCGCAATTGGCACCAGTACCAGTGGTCGCTCAATGTGTGGTTTGGAATTTACGCAGGCGCTATAATCGGTCCCATATTCTTCGATCACACACTGATTGGACAGCGTTACGTGACCGAAATCTTTGAAGGTGTGGTGGATGAGATTCTCAGCGAAGTCCAGCTGTTATGTCTTCCACTTCGATGGTATCAGCAAGATGGGGCACTCGCACACCGCAGCAGCCGAGCATGAAACTGGTTGGATGCGACATGTCATGTGCAATAGATTAGAAGGCACGGGCCTGTAAATTGGCTGGCTAGGTCACTGACCTCTCTCCACCCGATTTCTTTATTTGGGATTATGTTGGAATCGGTTGGCGCAGGACAGGGGTAAAGAGGCCTTTGTCCTGCAGTGGACATAAATAGGCTGATGATGATGATAAAAGATCACGCTTACATGATCGTGACGGATGTCAGATTAGTTCAAGGCAAGGATAATGGATGTCTGCTGTAGAATTCAGGCGTCGGTCATCACGAAAGCCACTGAAGATGTGATAAAATGGACACATTGCTGCGTTACACGTTACTACATTACATAAGCTGCAAAAGGAGACCTATTCAAACACGTCTTCTAGGCTGGTGTTCAGCGGAGCTCACGAATTTCAACATAATTAAGGGCACACTGAAATCTGATGTTTCTTTTTCTTGCTTTTTTTTTTTGTGCAGACATCCTGATTGCCAACTCGGCTCATTTAGAAGTTCTACATTTACTTTCTTGAAACCATCGGTTTTGCCTTTTCTCTACACATTGGTCGCTTCCTGGTCTGTTTATTTTGCTTTTATTTTTTGCAGCACATATACATTTTCATGGAAAATAAGACGGTCCCTTTTATTTGCCTTTGGCCCGAAGCAAGCTTCTGGTGCGAAATAATGCTTCGCGCGCACTCTTTTGATGCGGCGCGAGCAATGCCTGGATTTTGAACATTCTATGCCTATTCCATTGCTTTTTGCATTGTGTGCGCGGTCAGAGTGGGGCTTCGGCCGTGTTATCAAGGGGCTTTTGTTATCAATGTGATCAGTTGGCCTTGAGAGACGGGTAATAAGCTTAATGTAGAAATGAGAGGAAGGAATAGCTGCGAAGCCTCGAAACCTGCGGCTGGTGCTCCTTCCATACCATTATCAAGGTGATGTGCTCTCTCTTTGGGTTTGCGACTGGCAATGCAGTTGCTTTCAATCAGCTTATATGAGGGCGTTGCTTTATGATGCAGGTAGGAGTGCATGCTCGTGTGGTATTTTTCATACTTCGTGAGGTTTCTTTGCCAGTGGGAAAAAATTTTATGCAATTAGTACGTCGCTCAAAACACCGCATATAGATGTCATTTTGGCGTGCCTACAAATGCCTCATTGACACTTTGAATATTAGGACATTAAGTTAGATAATTAATTGCAATTACTGAATTAAATCTCAACAACGAAATAATTACTGGCGACTACACGGTACTGAAAACAAGCACTAGGTTTTTTTCGAGTGACGCAACTGCTCTTTCTTTAAGTCTTGGTTCATGATAGTTGGGAAGCACTGTGTAATTCACTCAGTAACCGAAATGAGGGCAAGCCGGATTAACTTGAAATGAGAATCAACAGCAGTCATGTGCAGTATCGCTTATACTCGGCCTCACAAAAGAGCGATTGTGTGTGTGTGTGTGTGTGTATATATATATATATATATAGAGAGAGAGAGAGAGAGAGAGAGAGAGAGAGAGATTGCAGTTTCATCAGAAAGGCGAAGCGGTATTAGTGATAGCCAAGTACTGGTATGCGACAATTACACGAGGGAAGATTAGACCACCGAGGACTTGGGCTGTGAAATTGAACTGTCTCCTACTATGAGGTCTTGTATATACTCATAGAAAAAGGAAAAAGTTTTCAGCGCTAACCGACAAGCACTGAGCCGCGTATCGTCCGCTCGTTGTCATGTCTGCCTGCCTCTTACCGTCTAAAACTTGTGCTTCTGGGTAAATACTAAGAGTGGTGAGACGGGCCACCGGAACAATATGGCTCTGAGCCTCGCGCAAAGCAGACGACCTTGACAGTTCCTAGGTGTCTTTGTCCTTCCTACAACTTTCAACAGCACTTATACTAGAGCTAATGAGAAGGAAGAAATGGCGAAGAACTGGCCCCATGGCTTCCCTGGAACACTGCAGGCCTATACGCTAGGAAGTCAGGAATGCTGTGCCTCATTTAACCTACAGTAGTGCCATCTTCAATCAGTCAGACGTGGTTTGAACATTTCGCATGTGGAAGCAATTGACGGCCCTGCTACCGCCGCACTTGCAATACAACTGCCGGGAATACAAACGAAAATATGCGAGAAAGAATAACTGCAAATGTAGAGGAAAGGGATGGACGCAAATATGATCGTTCTTATGCAATGAAAATCTGTGTGTTAACTTTGCAAGTGGCGTAGCTACATGCTTTTTCCTTGTTCTTTGTGTGTATACTGTAAAACCTTCTTGTCACAATTCTCTGTTCCTTTTGTGTGGAAATTTTGCATCATCAAAGAAAGACTGTTTTGGCAGTGTGCCTTGCAAGCTGCTGTGGATAAATTCTTGAACATTTGTAGCATTATGAAGTGTGCAGTGCTAAAATCTATTCACGTATTAGGTTCCCCGAATACGTTTGCAAGATCTGTATAAGCAAGCTTCTATCTATTGTAGGCTTACAAAGAAAGAATCGTGGCATGTGCAGATGTTAGGAATTCGTCCGCATTATAATTTCTAGCGTTGTCACTAGAAAGTATGTTCAAGGTATGTCAGTAGTGTTGTGGAAAGCCCTTTTTGTAAAGCTTTCATGCCTAAGAAATCTGTTGATTTATATGCCCTCTGTGGGTTTTCCTGATCATGTACCTAGGCATGTTCAAGGCCGCATGTGTGCATGAGATTCAAGAAACACTATGTTAGGACCACAGAGAATGGACATTATATCGTGCAACCTATGACGATCAGCAACACCTGCAGAGGGCGGACAAATCGACGGATCTCTTAGGCATGTAGGGCCCTCCGGGCTGTACTTTCCGGCAATAAGGTAGCCTCGGTGCCTGCGAGATTATCTGACTGAGTTATGTCGAATGCTCGGTTGCGATACCTGGAAGTTCGAATCCGTTTCTTTTAAAATCTGACAATGGCATGCCTCAATTTGACCTCCTCCAGTGCACTACATCTGCAGGCTTGGAGTGACGCCTGACACCGGCAACAAATGCCGAGAGCGAGTGGGACTATACTAATCCAGGTACAACCAAATAAAGAAGGCCCACCAAGCTTCAACAAAGACACTCCCTCGTCAGTACAGGAATTGGCCTCCCTGGTGCAGTGTTTGGCTACTACCTCCCAAATGATTACTTCAATAAACCTATGGCCCTCAGTCCTCAGCAGCTGCGGAGCGCCTGACCAAGGCTGCGGTCAGACCTGTAATACGGCAAAGGGTGCTAAGAATCTCTGGACCCAGAGAGACCGCCAATGGAAACTGACCCTGGCAACCATTAACAGCCGAACTCTGTCAAGTGAGGCTAGCTTAGCAGGACTCCTTAAGGAACTATCAGATATTGTTTGGGATATCAGTGGCCTTAGCGAGATTAGAAGGCTTACACAGTGCTGACTAACGGCCATGTCCTCTGCCATAGAGGTCTCCCATATAAGAAGCAGTACGGGGTAGGATTCCTACTTCATAAGGACATAGCAGGCAACATTGACGAATTCTACAGCATTAATGAGAGGGTAGCAGTAGTCGTAACCAAACTTAAAGGGACCCTGAAACGATATTGACGATTTTCTACAAACGTACTGAGTCGTTAGAGTAGGTCCTTCTGATTATTAATTGACACATCTAAGTGCTCCGCGTAAAGCGTGTAATATATTATAAGGTTTAAAAAATGCACATCGCTGCCGATCGGAGCACACTGCTCGGCGGAATTTTAAGCCGCCCCTACCCATATGATCGAAATCACCCATATGATGTCAGTGGGGTGAGCTATCCGATTGGCTGACCAGGGCGCGTGATCGATAATTTTTCTAACTTTATGGTAAAGAAATGATGTTCGTAATAGTTGGAATGTTAGTTAATTTTTTTTTTATAAAAAGAAAGTAACATAGAGAGAATGCACAAGAACAATTTTTCAGTACACTTAAGCACTTCCGGCACACAGCAAGTGTCGTCTGCTTGTGTTACAACGTGCTCTGTCTTTGACGAGAGCTCCGCCGTCAGTGTCGGTTTGTCTTTTCGCGAGCACTATGATTGGACTTTGTTGTGTTGTGGACTGCAAACGTAGCGACTGGCAATATGTCAAGCTGTGACATCGTGTCCCTCTGCAAGCCAGTAGACGAGCGGACTGGCTGCAGCGCATCGGACTGCCGCTATCCGATCGGCGCCAGGATTTGTGCGATTGCGGCCGTCACTTTACATCGGAAGATTACTAACACAATAGCATTTCGCGAGTCCGGTATTAATGTAAACGCAAGCGCAAGGGGACAGGGCCTGGCCGTGTCCCCTTGCGTGTCGTTTCAGGGGATGAACAGAACCGCAAATGTGAATGGTCTGCACGGTGCAGCCACCTGGTAGCATGGAGCTCAAGCACACACAGTAGCAAAATGTATTCTTCTTTGCTGCTGGTGCAAATTTTTCGCAGGAGTGTAATTGTTAACACATTGTTTTTGTAAATGTTTAAAATGTTTCACACTTGGTTAGAGCAATATTAGCTCTTTCTTTGGCTGGTTAAGCTCTGCGCCAACGGGTGGCTGGACCATGGAGACCGATCAGGCAGCTCACGTACGTCTACGCTAAAGTTCCTTCATCAGCTTGAGTTCATGCCTCCACCGTTCCTTCGAAATTGTTCAGCTAGTGTGTGATTACCGGAATACCAGACACGTTCGGCGCTACGACAGAATGCTCGCAATGCATGCTGCTTCGATAGCTCTCGCTTGGGGTCGACGGCCAAGCGGCTAGCGGAGAGGTTTCGCGTGGGCGGGGGCGGGCTCCAAAACAACTGGAAGTGGACGATGTGATGTCGCATCGTGACGTAGAGCCAGTGAAGGCAGAGCTTAGCCCTGATCGCTCGGCGAACGAGTTGAGGAGGAAAAGCATGGCTAGGGAGGAGGGTGACTTGTAATCGCTTGTAGCTCCATTAATGCGTAACGCTTAACTTAAATTGTGGTGCGAATGTTCTACTTAAGCTATACCCTACGCATCTACAAAATTTGTCCGAACCATTTCAGGGGCCCTTTAATAAAACGTATAGATTAAAGATAGTACAAGCCTACGCCCCAACATCCAGTAGATCAGTAGGCAGTCGGCGGCAAGCGCTTGGCACGCGCTTACGCTTGTCTTTGGTGCAGATTTCGCTGGGTGCAACAGCACTTGGCTGGGAGCATTTGTCCGATTTGAGCCATCCTGGAGGCCCTCGCCTAGCTTCTGCCATCAGGAGCTAATCAGTGGCTGCAAGATGGCGCACTAGTCAGGACGCCTGCGCCTTCGCATCTGCAACGTCCAGGAGGATAAAGTCTCGTCCGCGCAGCAGCTTCTTCGCAGTCGGTGGCAAGCGCTTGGCACACGCTTACACTTGTCTTTGATGCAGGTGAGGCGTAGTATTCACTGTTTTTGTTTTTCGCAATACTTCAGGCCTGCCGCCGACTGCTGCCTTTCTGATTTGTGTGATGACAATGGAACCGAACTGTGGTTTATGTAGAAAAGTGCTGCCGGCTGAGGGCAAATTTCTAACCTGTGTTGTTGCCAACAGGGTTTTCACTTCGGAAGAAAATGTGCTGGCGTTGCTGAGAGTACCATGTCGGGCAAAGGAGCTGATAAACGAGACAGTTGGCGATGCCGTGCTTGTCTAGCGGACAACCAGGCATCGACGGAAGATGAAGTAGTGCCTGTTTCGACACCAGTATCTAAATTAGCAGCAAAGATAGAAGCCTTACTTCCGCTAAAAAACGCCATCAACTCCCTTGCCCTAAAAGTAGGTGAGCTTCTAGCTCTGAGAACTACGGTGGATGCACTTCCCAAATCGGTGCAGAACGTCGAATCTTCCATTGCTTTCCTGTCAGAAAGGTATGAAGAGGTGTGCGCTTCGGACGCAAAGCGCCAGGTTACCATTGAAAAACTGGAGACTGAAGTAGCAACACTGCGCTCTGCTGCCTCTAAACAGTCAGAGGAAATTGTACAACTGCGAAAGGAAGCGAATGAGGTGGAGCAGTACAGCAGGTTGCCCAATTTGGAAATTCACAGTTTACCGCAGGAACCTAGGGAGGTACTTTTTTCACTAATCGGTAACTTGGCACAAAAGCTGGAAGTGCCTTTTGATGATTCTGATGTGGCAGCCATCCATCGAGTGCCAGCGAAGTGTGAAGGGGCACCTGTCATGCTGGTTAGGTTTGTGAGTAGAATTTTGAAAGAGAAATGGATGAGTTCACGTGCGAAATTATGGTCCCTAGTTGAAAGCAAAGATATCCCTCCTGTTTTTCTGCGACAATCTAACGGGCTTTAACAAACAATTGTTTTGGGCTGCGCGGCAAAAGGGAAAAGAAATGGAGTACAAATTTGTGAGGTCAAGAAATGGAAAAATTTTTGTCAGAAGCTCAGAAGGCACACCTCTAATACGCATCAATGGTTTTGCTGACCTTGATAGGCTTGTTCGGCAATGAACACTGTCTTTCACGAATGCAACGATTTAACTGCCTTCTGCAGCTTATCGCTTCAAGGGGACATAGCGTTTTCGGCTGTGCACATGAACATTCGTAGCATTCGTCGTCACTGGAACGAGTTTCTTGCCCTTTTCCATAACATTGACCACATATTAGATGTAATCGTCCTAACGGAAATCAACATCCATGCCGATTTGGTTCCCCTATTTTCGCTTAAGCAATATTTCAGCTATTCTTTCACACAGCAGATAGGGAGAGGAGGCGGCGTCATGATGTTTGTGCATGAAAGGTTAAAAGTGTTATCTTTTGCCACAACATTCATCTCTGCCGAGTGTGTTGCACTAAACATTTCAGTGCCTGATGCCGATATTAGCCTAGTTTCTATTTACAGGCCTCCCTCAGAAAATGCAAATTTATTTTTAACAGAATTAAACGATCTTCTTCACTCCTTAACACCAAATAGTCTACTTTGTCTGATTGGGGACATTAATATTGACACTCTATCGCCATCAAGGCCAGTGGTTTGCGAGTACCTTAACATTCTATCCAAAAGGGGAATCAGTCCAACCATTAATGCCTACATGCGAGAGGAATACATTGGAAGCAAAATGGTGTCATCTTGCCTTGACCATGTGAATGTAAGAGCCCCATTGGCTAGCACTGTTTCAGCGATAGTCGAGTGTAAACTGGCCGATCATTATATTGTAGGCTGTCATTTTGTGTTTCAAGTTCCCTTTAGATCCCGCCCTAACCTTCATCGCATTGTAATGAAGAAGAAGAGCACAAGGAAAGGACAAGGCCAGCCAGATCGTCTGTTCCGTGCCTGCAGTGGAACCAGTGGGCCAGCCGGATCGCCAGTGCTTAGCACGAGCGTGAGCCTTTCGGGCAACCAGCTGTTCCTGCTCTGCGTGACCTTCCTTCTCGATTACGAACAGACGCTGCCAACTGAACTGTTCAAACACTCCATTACAGCATAAACATCCTTGATATCGCTAAATTTGACAATCTTGTGGCTAATTATGATTGGACTAAATTTTTACGTAATGTCACGATGTCCACCGCTTATACGCGTTTTGTTGATGCAATCCGTTCTTTAAAAATTACCGCCCAGAAAACAATCACCGTGAAAAAACGCAACCCTGAACTCTCATGGCTAACGCGTGATATACTGACGGCTATTAAAGAAAAAGATGCCCTTTGGGCACGTTGTAAGCGTTCCCCAAACAATACACACCTTAGAGATCTGTACAGATCACTTCGGAACAGGGTAAATGCCATGATTCAGTTGGCAAGGGGTCAGTATTATACTAAGACCTTTTACGAAAGCAAGCACTCCCCAAAAAGGACATGGTCAGCTATTAACGAAGTATTCAGACGAAACACCAATCAACCTTTAGAAGATGTATTCGCAAAACATTTCAGCAACCTCACGCCAGCCGTTCAAGAATTTAATTACTCTTTTTCTATAGTGTCTTCACATCTTCAGCCTTTTGCTCCAGATGCGTCCAGCACTGTTCCTAATACTGTACGATCGGCATTCCTGCCACCGGTTACTGCAGGAGACTTGCACAGCATCTTATTTAGCTTTAGACCTAAGAAACCACCTGGTATAGACGGTATCTCCATACATGATATTCAACGTAATTTTTCTGTGCTTGAATCCATCCTTCTCTTCATTATCAATGGGTATATGGGTCGCTGCGTTATTCCCGACGATTTAAATGTGGCTGTGGTCAAGCCGCTCTATAAGAGTGGTTCTCATAGCAAAGTAGAGACTTACAGACCGATTTCCATTCTGCCTGCAATCAGTCAAATAATTGAAAAACACCTGCTCGTAACGATGACCAATTTCCTGAAGAAAAATAATGTTCTGTCACAAGCACAGTTTGGTTTCATGTAGGGAAAAAGCACTGTTTCCCTACTAGAAGAATTTACGGACACTATCTATTCAGCTTTTGCTAATAACGAATTCGTATGTGCTCTTTCTTTAGATACAAGTAAGGCTTTCGATTCAGTTATTCCCACATTACTTCTTGATAAGCTAGAAAGAATTGGCTTCAGGGGCCCATTCATAAAGTTGTTGTCTAGTTATTTTAGTAATCGCTCTCAGGTGGTGCGCATAGGTGACTATTCCAGTACAAGAACGATGTTAAAATCGGGTGTTCCCCAAGGGTATGTTTTATCTCCACTTTTATCTCCACTGACTTGGCAGCAGCGGCAGCTAACTTACAGCGTCGCTCACGTTCGTCCTTCTACTGATTGCAGATGCTAACATCGTCGATACGCCCGTGAAGAAATTCGCCTTGGTGGAACCATCGTTCAATCTTCTGGTGATCGGCAACGGTCATCTGTGACGTCATTCCGAGAAGCGACTGTGCCGCCAGGGGACATCACTATATCAACAGGAACAAGAGGCCGGCATCCTTCACTTGGCAGCAGCGGCAGCTAACTTACAGCGTCGCTCATGTTCGTCCTTCTACTGATTGCAGGTTTGCATTTTCTTTGTAACCGCGATTTATTAGCACATATAGTTTTCGTTGCTGCTGCTGCTGCTGCCACTGAAGTGTACTGTCCTTTTTTTTGCCATGAACTTGTCGTGCTCAGAAGAAAACAAACTTGTAAAGGATCTAAAACATGACCTGTCTGAAATGTGCCAGTCGCTCGAGAGGGAACTGCGGAAAGAGCTCCGCGAGGTCAAGGCTTCTCTTGATTCCATGAACAAAACGTTTGAAGACATGACAAACCGATTGAAAGAAATTGAAACAGAAAATACTAAATTGAAGGCCGAGAACAGCTCCCTCTCGGGTGAATGCACCATGTTGAAGGATAAGGTGTCCGAAAATGAACTGAGAATCGTTCAACTGGAGCAATACTCCAGAAACATCGAGATTAAGGGTATTCCTAAGGCAACGAACGAAAACCTCGATAGCATACTTAGGGCTATTGGGGATATAATGAACGAACCAATTTCGGAGAGCGACATTGAGATATGCCACCGTGTACCAACTCGGGACGCCTCGCGACAGAATATTGTTGTCCAGTTTCGCAGCCGTTGTAAACGGAATGCCCTGCTTGAAAAGGCACGAAAAAAGCGCATTACCACCGCTGACATCGGACAGCAAAGTTCCCAGCCCATATACATAAACGAGCACCTTTGTCCTGCATTGAAAATGCTACTTGGAAAGACAGTAGCCAAAAAAAACGAGAAGAGCTGGCGTTTCTGCTGGACAAAAGAAGGCAAGATATTCGTGAGGAAAACGGAGTCGTCACGTGTTCTTCGTGTCACAAAGCTCAGCGACCTTGATAAGATAGAGTAAGCTACGCACGTGTACACCTTTCATTTCAACATCATGAAAAATCACCTTTTATCGGTTTCAGAATTGCGCACGCTGTCGCGAAACAAGAGATATTCATCTTCTCTGCTTCACATTAATACCCAGTCTGCTAGAAACAAAGAGGAAGAAATACAATGTTTATTTTTTCGTAGTGCTTTTCAGTTTGATGTTGTGATGCTGACTGAGACATGGTATCGAGATGCTACAGAAGTGTTGCAAATTCCAGGATATACTTCTTACATTTTAAACCGCGGCTCTAAAAATGGGGGTGGAGTTATGATGCTAATTAAATGTAACATCAGATGTGTTATCGTACAGGCATTTTCGAAAATTACCCCTGACTTCGAGATCCTCACCATGAAAAGCGGTGCTAGAGTGTACAGCGTAATGTATCATCCACCCAACGCGAATGTTTCCAATTTCTTTGCATTTCTGGAAACCTTCCTAAGCTATTTTAACGATATGGCCGACACTGTGATCCTTGGAGGTGACATGAACATCGACTGCTTGCAACAATCATCAAATCATAACGAATTTTGTAGAATCCTGCATGCGAACAACTACATCAACGCAATTAGCCTACCGACACGAGTGCAACCTACTTCATCGACCCTACTTGACATCTTTATTACCAATATTACCTCCCAGCATCTAAGTGCTGGTGTCACCAGCTCTCACATGAGCGATCACCTCCCGATTTTTCTTTTAACGCAGTACGCTAAACCATCCAATACATTAAAACCCCGGCTTGCCAAAACATAGAGAGAGATAAATTCTTGTACACTCGAATCATTTTGCTGTAATCTGCGTCTCGCTGATTGGAGCCAAGTCATAGATTCCACTGAACCAGAAGGATCCTATACAAAGTTCATAAGGGTCTTTAAGGCGGCGTATGACCAAAGTTTTCCATGTAAGTTAAGAAAACGAGCTCGGAAAGCCCGTAAGCCACGGGTCACATGGGAACACCTGCAGAGTATGAAAGAAAAAGATAAGCTCTACCAGCGTTTCATGAAAACAAAACACCCGACTGACTTGCAGGTTTTTAAGCGTTTCCGAAACAATCTAAACAAACAGCTCCGAGATGCAAAACGGATACACATGACCAATCTTTTTTCTCCCGAAGTGTGCAGGAAACCCTACCTAGTCTGGAAACGACTAAATACCGTACTGCAAGGCGACCCCAAAGAGGAATCAGTTTTATCAATCACCAATGGAGGCGAGACATTAACAGATACCCATTTAGCGAATTGCTTTAACGAGCACTTCACATCATTAGTCAAGAGTAAGCACGATCCCAAATGCCTTGACTACTTAACAACACGAATAATGGATAGTGCATTCTTGTTTCCCACTACAGTGCACGAAATTGTAAGTTCAGTCATGTCCCTGAGGAATAGTATGTGTACCGATGCTGATGACTTCCAGATACAACCTGTAAAATATGCCATCAATATAATCGCACCCATTCTAGAACATGTAGTCAACCTTATGTTTTCCATCGGCGCTTTCCCCAAAGGACTTCAGACATCAAAAGTATCAGTGATTTTCAAGGGCGGTGATATTAACGACTTCTCTAATTACAGGCTAATTTCAATTATTCCCGTGTTTTCAAAATGCATTGAAAAGTTGATATATGAACGCATGTCCAGCTTTACAATAAAACACAGCATTATCACGCCGTGTCAATACGGTTCTAGAAGAGGCTGCTCAACCGAAACGGCCCTTAGCCAAAAAGAACACATTTTGCAGTCCTTTGAAAATAGACTATGCACACTAGGCATATTCGTTGATTACTCTAAAGCATTTGATTCAATTAATCACCAGTCTTTACTTGCGAAACTGGAACATTATGGCTTTAGAGGCACTTTCCTAACACTTCTCACGTCCTATTTTCATCATCGTCGGCAGCAAACCAGTGTTAACGGTTTTCTATCTGAAGTAAAACCAATTCGTGCTGGTGTGCCTCAAGGCAGTATCTTAGGCCCATTACTCTTCAACATTTATGTGAACGATATAGTAAACATAGACAGTAACACAAAATTTATTATATACGCAGACGATACAAGTATTTTCATAACAGGGTGCGATCCGTCTAGCCTCATAGAAAAAGGCAACGTGGTGTTAAATAAACTTCACGCTTGGAGTGTCGTTAACTCATTAAACATAAACGCTGCAAAGACGAAAGCAGTTTTATTTCGCCCTCAGCACAAAGCACTCAATATAACCAGCAATCTAAAAATTGGGTCATCAAATATACCAATATCGCGCGAAGCTAAAAGTCTTCAATAAAACTTGGTGCTGGGCTAGTTGGTGATGCATTCTTCAAAACTGATGGTAGCGCTAAAAAGGACGGACACACGATGAGAAGACGACACGACGACGAGGGAACGCTACTGACAACTGGTTTATTTTTCTAAAATGTTCTATATTTAAAAGAATCACAACACATGCGCACACCCGAACCGCACCAGCCTTCTTTATCGCAATATCGAAAACATGCACGCGAAGTGAAATGATAAAACACCCGAGCAGCAGGAAGTGAACACATGACCAATTGAAGAAAAGCCATACCGTTACGGTTTTTCAAATTTGCCTAGAAGTGTGCGCTTAGCCGAGTACAAATTTATTGAAGCATCGCTGATGCACAGACCCGCCTTTTTTGTATGTGGAAAGCTTCCAGCAAAACTCTACCTTTAGCGCTTGCACTTCTGCCCAGAACCTTTGCTTCTTTAAACCGTGGCACGCACTCGCAAACCATCACATGCGAAACTAAATTCACAAGTTTGTCTTGTTTTGTTAAGTTTTGAGAGTGTTCCCTTAAGCGGTCATTGAGGCAACGCCCCGTCTGCCCGATATAGCACTTGCCGCAGGACAGGGGAATAAAGTTGATGATGATGATGTATGGGGTTTTGTGGCGCAAGGGCCAGGTGTGGCCAAAGAGCGCCATGTCTGTGGTAGTGGGTGTGCAGTGTAGATATGATTACTATGAAATTGGTGTGACGTGGCTGTAAAGGGGCCTTAAAATATACGCTCTAAAGCGCGTAAAATATGTGTAATAAAATTATGGCGATGACGTATGACTTGTACTATGAACATATAGATGCATATAAAAAGAATGATGCGATAGGTAAAATATATCAGTATATAAGAAATGCTAGAGCACTACTACCTCCTTAGAGCCCTTGAAGCGCAAGGGCCTGGAGGCATGTGCTATTCAAAACAATTATCGCAGCGGCATCCTCTGGAGCGAGGATGCTCTACGAATTTAATGGGCTTATAACGTGTAGAACTACATCCTTTAAGAAGTCGAGGACTGCCTTGGTGTTAAAAAGCGGTTCCTTACCAATAAACATAGCCGGGTGTAGAGGGATGTAATTACGGTATGCAAGCGGAAAATGTTTCATTCTTTCAGGTTCGGCTTTCCGACACTCCAAGAGGACATGGAGGACGGTCAGCCTCTCACCGCATCTACCACAGGTTGGAGGTTCAATTCCAGTAAGTAGAAAATGATGGGTCCCAAATGTGTGTCCTATTCTGAGGCGACAGAATAGGACATCTGTTCGCCGACATTTCGTTGGGGAGGGCCAAAAACCTAACTGGGGCTTTATAACGTGCAGTTTGTTATTTGTTTGCGCATCCCACGTGCACTGCCAGTGATTTCGCAGTTTATTTCGTAAGAAAGGCCTCAGGTCTGTGACAGGCACATCAGCGGTAGGGTTAACAGCTTGCGATGTGATAGACGTGGCCATCTCGTCCGCGAGAACGTTACCTTCGATTCCCCTATGGCCAGGGACCCAGCATATTATGATATTCTGGTTAGATGAGTACGCTTTACATAATACCGAATACAGTTCATTGAATACGGGATTTTTATGTTTGTAGAGTGACATTAAGGCCTTCACGACGCTTAGAGAGTCTGTATAGATCGCTGCTTTTGAAAGTTTTGATCTTCTTATGTGCTTCACGGCAGAGAATACTGCGTAGGCCTCTGCCGTAAAGATGCTTGTTTCCGTATGTAGTACATCGGATTCCGAGAAGGAATTCCGAGAAGGATTCCGTGCCCGCACGAAATACTTTTTAGCTTTCACTATCAGGTTCGCAGGCTATTGGCCGCAGGCTTTCCTTGCTCGGTCCTAGTAGCTGTCGCTGAAACCATCCTCAAGAAATTTGGGCCCCGACGAATGAAGGCTGCACCTGAACGCGTGAAGACCAAACCTGAGGTGATGCCTTATATTCATAAGGTTTCACACAACCTCAAAAAGGTGGCCAGCAGGCACAACGTGCCGCTTGTTTTTTCTGCGCCAAACAAGTTGGCGAGGCTGTGCCCCCGCATCTGCGGTGAAGGTCAGCGCGGTTGCAAAATGCAGCATGAAGATGTCTTCGTCAGGTGTGCCCTAGGAGTGGTATACTTTATTCCCCTGTCCTGCGGCAAGTGCTATATCGGGCAGACGGGGCGTTGCCTCAATGACCGCTTAAGGGAACACTCTCAAAACTTAACAAAACAAGACAAACTTGTGAATTTAGTTTCGCATGTGATGGTTTGCGAGTGCGTGCCACGGTTTAAAGAAGCAAAGGTTCTGGGCAGAAGTGCAAGCGCTAAAGGTAGAGTTTTGCTGGAAGCTTTCCACATACAAAAAAAGGCGGGTCTGTGCATCAGCGATGCTTCAATAAATTTGTACTCGGCTAAGCGCACACTTCTAGGCAAATTTGAAAAACCGTAACGGTATGGCTTTTCTTCAATTGGTCATGTGTTCACTTCCTGCTGCTCGGGTGTTTTATCATTTCACTTCGCGTGCATGTTTTCGATATTGCGATAAAGAAGGCTGGTGCGGTTCGGGTGTGCGCATGTGTTGTGATTCTTTTAAATATAGAACATTTTCGAAAAATAAACCAGTTGTCAGTGGCGTTCCCTCGTCGCGTGTCGTCTTTTCATCGTGTGTCCGTCCTTTTTAGCGCTACCATCAGTTCTAAAAGTCTTGGCGTCGTTTTTGAAGAACACATGACGTGGACAGTTCAAGTAAATGAAACATTAAATAAACTTTCAAAAACTGTAGGCGTTTTGTGCAAATATCGCCACATCTTGCCTCAGAAAATAAAATTGTTAATTTACAAATCCCTGTTTTTGTCGAAATTATTGTACTGCTATTTAGTCTGGGGCACGACAACACAAGCAAACACTCAGAAACTACATAAACTTCAAAAGAAAGCCCTTCGCAACATCGTTAATGCTGCATACGACACACACACGGAACCAATCTTTAAGGCCCTAAATCTATTAGCAGTAAATGAGCTTTACCCTATAATGTTAAATAAACGCTACAAATTGGAAGTGAAAAATAACAATTCATTTCTTACTGAATTGTCCGGACTACGCCGGCTTGAGCATGCCCGTACATTGAGAATACGTGAGCTTTGGAAGGTGCCTAGAATACGTACAAAGTACGACACTCAGATGTTAAAATACCAGTTACCTGCGCTGCTTAATAATTCAGAGTTCCAATTATAACACAATGACACACCTAATTGTCTTCCTTGCTTTGCTGTGACGTTCTATTTATCGGTGCTTTTTGCTTTCGCAATAGTGTGTAATCTCATGCAGTATTCATGTACTCATGTGACCCTGTCGTGTGGTCAAGCGTATTTCTTTCTTATTTTATTATTTGTTTCTACACAATGATTTGTTGTTATGCTTCTTTTACTAGTATTTATGACAATAGCAGCTGATTTAAGACCGTAAATGCACACACACCTGACTTCTGTACACTGTTAGGTTTATTTATGTTGGCGTGCTGTATTTGTTATGCGCCTTGTCTGCCAGTATTCGGGGGTGCAGACCTCGTCAAGCCTGATGAATGGCTTTTTGTCTGTACCCACCAAGTGTCTTTGATTCTGAAATAAAATGATTGATTGATTGATTGATTTAACCTGTATGTAAATGATTTGCCTCAATTTGTATCAAAATGCCGCATATTCCAGTACGTCGACGACACTGTCCTTCTGTCAACTCGTGCATCATTTAATATATGCGTTTATAACCTTCAAGCAGATACCACGTCTGTAATGGATCGGTGTACAAGTAACAGAATTGGAATTAATAGACAAAAGACTAAACTAGTTTGCTTTCATAATCCCCATAAAAAAATTGATGGTCCTGTGCCATTTTTTGTTCACGACTCTAATTGTATAAACTGCAAATGCATACCATTAGAGTTCGCAACTAATGTAAAATATTTAGGCACCATGTTTGATTCTGATATGACATGGAACACTCATTTTACAGGTATTAGCAAATAGCTACGCACAGTATCCTGTCTTCTGTGAAACTCTAGATACCTGTTCCCGTTTTCTGTCCGGAAAGTCATTGTTCATGCACTTGTGTACAGCTATCTTAGATATAGAATTACCATATTTTATTACTGTTCATTTACATGGTGTGCAAAATTGAATTCTATTCTGAAATCTGTTCTTCGAAATGTTACATACAATGAGACCATTCCCCCTGTGACGAAGAAGATCGGCAGGCTAAAATGCCCTGTTGCCATCGCGTGGCTCATACCCAGTTCGTTCACTGGCTGCGCCCTGCTGCTGTTGCCGTGTTGGTCGCTGTTTCTCTATGACCTGAATAAACCCCCTTTACAATTGGTGGAGGTGCTGGGTATCGATCCCAGTACTCGCTCCCAGTATCGATCTCGCAACTAATGTGACGGAGGTAGTCGGGCGCCCCGTCGTTCGCAAGCTTCGCGCCAAACAACGTTTGCGCAGTCGTGCGCAACAGTGCGGGGAGACATTTACCAGTTATATAGAAGATGTTGTCGACCTCTGCAACCGCGTTGACATCAAAATGGCTGATGCTGAAAAGATCTGCCATATATTAAAAGGCATTGAAGATGACGCCTTCCAGATGCTGTTGGCGAAAAATCCAGCGACAGTCTCTGAACTCGTCAGTCTCTGCCAAAGATTCGACGAACTCCGCAAACAACGCATAGCCACCCACCAATCTCCTCCTCAGGCGATTTCAATGTTGAGCTTGGCTGTTTCCCCGGATAACACGTCGCTGCTGCTACAGATCAAGAAGTTCGTCTGTGAAGAGGTGGCTCGTCAGATTTCTCTGATTCCCCTTACACACGGCCAGTCGAATTCTCCGTTGGCGCCCGCTCTCCAATCTGTCATCAAGGAGCAGGTAGCCGACCACATTCCACCTTTTCTCCAGCAGGCTCCGGTTGCCGCTCCCCTGACGTACGCCGAATTTGCTTCGAGGCCTGCACCACAGACCTACGGTCCCCTTCGCCCGCCTTTGCGCCCGCCCATATCCGCTCCAGTCCGGCCACTGGTGCACTATGCACGACGTCAAGACCATTGGCGCACGGAAGACAACCGTCCGATTTGTTTTTATTGTGGCCGTGCTGGACACTTGGCACGTCACTGTCGCCTGCTTACACCGAACGTCCCCAACAATGTGCATCCATAGGCGCTACGTTTCCAACAAGGCCGCAACTATTCGGACACTTTTGAATCTCCTGCCGTCGAGACCACATTCTCTGCTCACCGTTCACCTTTTCCTCGCTGCCGCTCCCTTTCCCCTATGCACCGTTGGCGGAGCCCTCTGCGCCAGGAAAACTAAATATCTCAGTTCAGGAGGCGAGAACTGCGGCGTCTGCGAAATGTATAAGGCCTCACACTTCCCCGAAAAACGTTATTGAAGTCACAATAGAAGGAACATTGACGCTAGCACTTGTCGATACCGGCGCTGCACTTTCGGCGATAGATGCCCGTATTTGCCGCAAGATAGGAAAAGTGATGACGCCGCTTTCTGGACTATCCCTTCGGACTGCTAACGGGCAGCACGTCGAGCCATCCGGTGCCCGCACCGCTCGTGTCGTCATTCAGGAGCTCCTCTATATCATAGAATTCATCGTGTTTTCACCTTGTTCACACGACATAATATTAGGTTGGGACTTTCTCTCCACACATCATGCGATCACTGACTGCGCCCGCGCCGAAATTGAGCTGTTTCAGTTTTCGGGCGATATTATCACTGACTAGAGGGACCCTTGTCACAAAATCGCCGTTTCTGAAGACACCATTATACCTGCCCGGTCTTCCGCCCTTGTGAGTATCTCTTGTGACACTGTAGATGACGGAACAGTACTCTTCACTCCGTCTGAACTTTTAGTTCGCCGCCGTTCACTACCACTGCCATTCGCCGTCCTCGAGTTCAAAACTGGCGCCTCTCTCATGTGCATGTCAAACCCATCGGCCGAACCAATTACTTTACGCCACCGTGAAAGCCTTGGCAGAGCAGAACCCCTGGCCTCATCTTCGATATTTGACCCGACGGACGACACCACTTATTTTGCCGCTCTCGAGGCATTGCCTCTTCAGTCACTGCCGTGTTCTTTTACGCCAGCTATTGCCAGTGACCTTACGACGACGCAGCGCGATGAACTTCTTCACTTGATCGAAGGCTTCTCTTCTTTCTTTGACTGCCAAGCAACATCCCTCGGCCACACAACGACTGTCTCGCACACCATCGACACTGGGAGCCATGCACCCATTCGGCAGCATCCCTACCGAGTATTGGCGACCGAAAGATGTGTTATCAATGACCAGGTGAACGATATTGTCGCAGTACAACGCGGACAATAGACAGGGAGACGTTCAAGAGCCGCAGGACAACTTGTTCAAAATACAAAACAGGCCAGAGACACGTCTTCTTCGTCCACGCCGAATCCCACTGACCCACTAGACGAAATCCGTTAATGTCCCTATCTTCGTTGTCGTCTGCATAGAAGAATAGACGCACGCGTCATTTGTCCCTCCCTAAGAGAGCATCGTCCCGATGCTAGACCAGAAGTGTCACTTGCGGAATTAAGGGTCTCTCGCAGTTATTCGCTCACATACGGCTTCATGCGGACAACGTGCACAAGTTCAGGACGGTGCGTGCGGCGCCGCGTACAATTGGGACTATCGGGGAAGACCTCATACGTGACGTCACTGAGTTGGCGCAATACTCGATATGGACCGAAGTATCGCCTTAACAGCTTCTCGGAGAGGCCTCGTTTTCGTATGGGTGTCCAAACCCACACTCTGTCGCCGACGTCGTAGATTACTATTCGACGGTGAAGGTCATAGTGCCCGGCGTCGTAGTCTTGCTGCTGGCAGATCCGCAAGCGCGTGAGTTGCCGAGCCTCTTCTGCGTGTTGCGTGAACACAGCGGCGTCCGTATCAGTGTCGTCAAAGTCATGCGGAAGCACAGCATCCAACATCGTTTGTACATCCCGCCCATGAACAAGGGTGAACGGAGTCATGCGCGTCGTCTCTTGCTTCGCCGTGTTATATGCAAAGGTTATATACGGTAGGATGTCGTCCCAATTTTTATGTTCAACATCCACGTACATGGAGAGCATGTCTTCAATTGTTTTGTTTAGGCGTTCTGTTAATCCGTTGGTTTGTGGATGGTAGGCGGTTGATTTCCGATGCACCGTTCCACTTAGCAGCAAGACGTGATCTAAAAGCGCAGCCGTGAATGCGGTTCCTCGGTCTGTTATTACGACGGTTGGTGCGCCGTGTCACAACACAATGTGCTCAATGAAAAAGCGCGCCACCTCTTCCGCTGTGCTTCTCTGGATTGCCTTTGTTTCAGCGTAATGTGTGAGATAGTCGGTCGCTACTATAACAAAGCGATTCCCGGCAGTAGAAGTAGGAAGCGGACCCAATATATCCATTCCGACTTGGTCAAATGGTCTTCGAGGAACCTGGACGGGTTGCAGGAGGCCGGCTGGTTTCGACGGAGGCGACTTGCGCCTCTGGCAGTCGAGGCAAGTGCGGACGTGACGTTTCACGGTGGTGTTAAGTCTCGGCCAGTAGTACCTCTGCTTCACTCTGGCCAACGTTCTCGTGTAGCCTAAGTGACCAGAAGTCACCTCGTTGTGACAGGCTTGAAGTACTTCCGTACGAAGAGCTGCAGGAATGACGAGCAGATAGTGGGACCCGGTCGAAGAAAAGTTTCTTTTGTAGAGGACTCTGGCCTGCAAACAAAACGACAACAGGCCTCTTGCGAAAACTCTAGGCGGTTTCGCAGATCTGCCCTCTAAGTAATTGATAAGCTCAAGCAACTCAGGGTCATCCCGTTGTTGTTGGGCGATGGTGGATGTGTCCAGAACACAAAGAAATGCCGAGTCTTCTTCGGGTGGAGCAGACGACTCTATCGGCGATCGAGACAGGTAGTCAGCATCCGTATGTCGTTTCCCCGACTTGTACTTGACAGTCATGTCAAACTCTTGCAACCGTAGGCTCCAACGTGCCAGTCGTCCCGAAGGGTCTTTAAGGTTTGTCAACCAACACAGTGAATGGTGGTCACTGATAACTGTGAAGTGGCAGCCATACAAATATGGGCGAAATTTCATAACAGCCCATACTACGGTGAGGCATTCTTTCTCAGTTGTGGAGTAATTGGCCTCTGTGCGTGAGAGTGTTCTGCTTGCATAGGCAAGTACTCTTTCGGTGCCCTTCTGCCACTGCACAAGAACAGCTCCTAAGCCAACATTGCTGGCATCAGTGTGGAACAATGTAGGAGCGGTCTCATCAAAGTGAGCAAGCACTGAAGGTGTCTGGAGACGTTCCCGCAAGTCAGTGAATGCACCTTGCTCTTCGTCGCCCCATACAAAAGCAACGTCGTCTCTCGTCAGGCGAGTTAACGGCGACGGAATGCGAGCAAAGTCTGCAATAAACCACCGGTAATAGGCACAGAGGCCCAGAAAGCGCCTGACAGCCTTTTTATCGGTTGGTACTGGAAACTGTGCTACCGACGCAATTTTCTCAGGGTCTGGGCGAACACCTGCGTGGCTGACGACGTGATCGAGAAACTGTAGTTCCCCGAAGCCAAAGTGGCACTTCTCCGGCTTCAGGGTGAGGCCGGCGGACCAGATGGACTGCAGAACCGCTTCAAGCTGTTGGAGGTGTTCTTCAAAAGTTGCGGAGAACACGATGACGTCGTCCAGGTACACTAAGCAGGTTTTCCACTTCAGACCCGAAAGCACAGTATCCATGAGGCGTTGGAATGTAGCAGGGGCAGAGCACAAGCCGAAAGGCAAGACTTTAAATTCGTATAGGCCGTCTGGCGTCACAAAAGCAGTTTTTTCACGGTCTCTCGGATCTACCTCGATTTGCCAACATCCACTTTTTAAGTCCATTGAAGAGAAGTAACGCGTGTGACGAAGCCTATCGAGTGAATCATCTATACGGGGAAGCGGGTACACGTCTTTCTTTGTCACTTGATTTAGTTTTCGGTAGTCCACGCAGAAACGCAAGCTGCCGTCTTTTTTCTTAACTAGAACTACAGGAGATGCCCAGGGACTCGTTGATGGTTGAATTACGTCGTCTTCCAGCATTTTTGACACTTGTTGTTGTATGGCTTCACGTTCTCTGGGAGCCACACGATAAGGATTTTGGTGAATTGGTCTTGCCGTATCCTCTGTAATTATCCGATGCTTCGTTAGAGGCGTCCGTCCGACGCTGGACGTCGATGCAAAGCAGTCACTGAACTTGGACAATAGCGTGAGAAGCTGCTCTCGTTCGTGCTGCGACAAAGCAGTGCTGACGTCGAGTGCAGAAGCTGGGCCTTGCGTAGGTGCTTCTTCGAGTAGCGAACAGCAGCTTCGAACATCCGCAACACCATCAAAATAAGCCACAGCCATGCGCTTTGGAAGGTACCGTCGCTCTGTGCTAAAATTGGTTAGTAACAAGTTAGTGCGCCCGTTGGGATGCCCCGTTAGTGCGCCCGTTAATGTGCCCGCCCGTTCGAGGCTGAAACGCGGTGTCATCCAGCCTTCTTGTAGTCCCTGGGTATCACCAGTCGTCCTAGTTTAGAAAAAAGATGGCACCATACGATTTTGCGTGGATTATCGAAGGCTTAACAAGATTACCCGAAAGGATGCATACCCGTTGCCACGTATCGACAACGACCTTGACTGTTTGCAAGGAGCGGAGTTTTTTTCCTCCTTAGATCTCCGCTCTGGCTACTGGCAGGTGCCCATGGCTGACCCTGACTGTTCTAAAATTGCGTTTGTAACACCAGACGGCTTGTATGAATTCACTGTCATGCCGTTCGGTCTGTGTAACGCACCCACCACTTTTTAACGCATGATGGACGGCATCCTGCGCGGCCTGAAGTGGCACACTTGTCTCTGCTACCTTGAAGACATTGTCGTCTTTTCCCCTGATTTTCCGACCCATCTTCGCCGTTTACATCAAGTTTTACCTGTCTCCGGAATGCTGGGCTCCCGCTTAACTTAAAGAAGTGCCTATTTGCAGCTCGAAAATTGACTATATATTAGGCCATGTTGTCTCCAAAGAAGGCATCCTTCCTGATCCTGCTAAACTTCGCACCGTATCCGAATTCCCGAAGCCCACTAATTTAAAAGCACTACGCAGCTTCGTTGGCCTATGCTCCTATTTTCTACGTTTCGTTCGCAATTTCGCTACTGTGATCGGACCACTAAACCAATTCCTACAAGGCGACAATGAACTTTCTGCTTGGTCGGATGCCTCCGATGATGCCTTTACGACTCTCCGTCGCCTACTCACGTCTCCGCCGATCTTGCGCCATTTTGATCCAAGCGCACCTACAGAACTTCACACTGACGCCAGTGGTGTCGACCTTGGTGCCGTGCTCACACAGTGTCAGAACCCTAATGCCATATACGTGGTCGCTTATGCCAATCGTACCCTCACAAAACCTGAGGCCAATTACTCAGTAACAGAAAAAGAGTGCCTTGCTATCGTATGGGCTCTTCAAAAATTTCGCCCATATCTCTATGGTCAACCCTTTGATGTGGTGACGGATCATCACATTCTTTGCTGGTTGTCTAACCTCAAAGACCCGCCGGGCTGCCTCACTCGGTGGGCCCTCGGAATTCAGGAATATGATATGCGTGTCGTCTATCGCTCTGGACGCAGACACTCTGACGCCGATGCCCTCTCGCGCTTCCCAGTAACTTCCGACAGCAGAACTTCTACCTATAGACATGATATCGCACCACTTGACATCCTGGACATGGCCTCGGAGCAACGTAAAGACCCATGGATCGTCATGATATCCGACTTTTTGTCAAATCCTCCAGCAGCTTTGGCACCTCGAGCGTTACGCCGACAGGCGCAGCATTTCATCCCCCCCCCCCCCCCCCCCCGTCCGCGGCAAACTTTTGTACCGCTGCAACTACCACAATGACGGCCGCACATGGCTCTTAGTAGTGCCCCGCCACCTTCGACAAGATTTATGCTCCGCTTTTCACTCTAACCTGCAGTGTGGTCACGGCGGAGTGTTGAAAGCCTACACACGGCTTCGCCTACGATATTATTGGCGAGGGATGTACAACATCATCCACAAATACGTACGCTCCTGCATTGCCTGCCAACGCCGCAAATGTGTCCCGCATTTCTCCACCACACCTCTCCAGCCGCTTCCCTGCCCAGCTCAGCCATTCGACCGTGTCGGCACTAATTTATACGGGCCTCTTCCATCTACTGGCCCTGGCAACCGATGGATTGTTGTCGCAGTAGATCACTTGACACGATATGCTGAAACCGCCGCCTTGCCTGCCGCATCAGCAAAAGACGTCGCCTCATTCATGCTGAACAACTTTGTTCTCCACCATGGCGCACCCCATGAACTGCTGAGCGATCGGGGTCGCGTATTTCTCTCGGACGTCCTGCAGTCACTCCTATCTGAATGCCAAATTATTCACCGCGCTACTACTGCTTATCATCCACAAACCAATGGCTTAACCGAACGATTCAACAGAACTCTTGGTGACATGCTATCAATGCATGTTGCGTCTGACCACTCCAACTGGGATCTCGTACTTCCATTCGTCACATACGCCTATAACACTGCCTCTCAAGCCACTACCGGATTCTCCCCATTCTTTCTGCTTTACGGCCGGCATCCCTCCAGCACCATTGATACGGTTCTCCCGTACCGGCCAGACCCTGCTGAATGCTCACCTGTTTCTACGGTTGCTCAGTACACCGAGAAATGCCGACAACTGGCCCTTTCTTTGACGTCTGCTCAACAGTGCCGCCAAAAAGAGTGCCATGACATCTACCCACCCCCTCACCCCTTCCCTATCGACTCACTCGTGTGGCTTTGGGTACCGCCTGTTGCTGCCCCTGGCCTTTCGTCCAAGCTCCTCCCGAAGTACCACGGGCCCTACCGCGTGGTTTCGCGACCATCACCTGTTAATTACGTGGTCAAGCCCGTGTCACCATCTCCCGATCTGCGCCGTCGGGGACGAGAGACTGTGCACATTGACCGGCTAAAGCCGTATTACGATCCGCTGACCTCTTCCCAGATCGCCAGGATGGCTACTCTTCAATTTCGGGGGTGATTGTGACGAAGAAGATCAGCAGGCTAAAAAGCCCCGTTGCCATCGCGTGGCTCATACCCAGTTCGTTCACTGGCTGCGCCCTAGCTGCTGTTGCCGCGTTAGTCGCTGCTTCTCTACGACCCGAATAAACCCCCTTTACACCCCTAATAATAATCTATTTTCCTTTTTGCAGTTACCCTCATTTGAAGAATTATTTTTTCAAACTGTGGTGATAAAACATTTTTGGAACAGTGATTTTCTTTTTCCGTTGATTCCTGTCAGACCACTGAGACACCATAATACGTTCACTACCATGTGGTGTTACACCCGTTTTGGTCGTTATACCAGAAAATATTATGTTCCTAACGTTTTTAATTCTTTACTCACTGAACTGTACTCTATCTCATCAAAATGGACACTCAAACTGTACCTCAAAACCAATTATTCTTCTGTTTAGTTGTCATTAGAGCCCGTGCTATAGTTTCAATTAGTTTCGTTTGGTCTAGATTGGTGTGCATCCTTGTTTGTTTCACTTTATATCTTTTGTAGCTTGCGTTTGCTCGTAGCTTATGTTTTGTTTGTGGTACTTCGCTTTTGTGTTGTAGCCTCCTTTTGCATTGTAGTTTGCTTTTGTTTTGCAAATTGCTTCGGTTTATAACTTGCTAACCTTGCTTTCTTTTTTTTTTATTACTTGTCACTGACTGCCGGGTACAGCCTGACAAGCCATGAAGGCTTGGGCTGACTGGTTTTTTGAATGTGTAATATTTTCATGAAATAAAGGATATTATATATTATATATTATTATTATTATTATTATTATTATCATGAAGATGTTGAATTAGTGATGAGAAAAGTGCACACTCAGTATACTGTAGTAATGGGCGACTTCAATGCAAAAGTGGGGAAAAAGCAGGCTGGTGAACAAGCGATTGGCTACTATGACGTCGAATCTAGGAATGCTAGAGGAGAGATGCTGGTAAAATTCGCAGAAAGGAATAAGCTGAGAATAACGAACACCTTTTCCAGGAAGCATAGCAACAGAAAGTGGACCTGGAAAAGCCCTAATGGTGAAACAAGAAATGAAATCGATTTCATACTTTCTGCCGATTCCAGCACAGTGTCAGGTAGGGTAATGTGCAGTGATCCTAGGTTAGCGAGGTCTAGGATTCACCTCAATTTGAAGAGAGAAAGAGCAAAATTGGTCATAAGGAAACAGGCCAACCTAGATGCAGTAAGGGTAAAAGCAGACCAATTAAGGCTAACACTCGCAAACAAATATGCAGCCCTTATAACAGAGAGATGAAGATGACATAGAGGTAACAAATGAAACCGTAACGAGGCTGGCGTCAGAAGCAGCAGTTGAAGTGGGAGATAAGGCACCAAGGCAACCTGTAGGCAAGCTCTTCCAAGTAACAAAGACCTAATAAAGAAACGACAAAGAATGAGAGTGTCCAACTCAAGAGATAAGATAGAATTCGCGGAACTGTCAAAACTGAACAACAAGGTGAAAATATGTGACATTCGGAATTATAATGTGAGAAAGACTGAGGAAAAAGTAAAAAATGGATGCAGCATGAGGTCAGTGCGAAGAAAACTTATCATAGGACATGGCAAGATGTACGCACTGAAAGATAGGCAGGGTAATAATGTCATCGGCAATTTTGAAGACATGGTTAAAGCAGCGAAAGAACTCTATACTGACCCGTACAATACCAGAGCAGCCACGATACCTCCATTCAAAGTATTAATGAACAGGTTACACAGGCTCCTTCTATAACTAGTGATGAAGTAAGAAGGGCCTCACAAGACATGAAATGAGAAAAAGTGGCAGGAGAAGATGGAATAACAGTCAATTTAATCAAAGATGGAGGAGACATCATGCTTGAAAAGCTTGTGGCCTTTTATACAAAATGTCTCCCGAATTCAAGGGTCCCAGAGAACTGGAAGAATGCCAACATTATACTAATCTACAAAAAGGGAGACATTAAAGAATCGAAATGTTATAAGCCCATTAGCTTACTACCAGTATGATAAAATATTCACCAAGACAATTTCTAACACAGTAAGGGCAACATTTCAGTCAGCAAGAGAACAGGCTGGCTTCAGGAAAGGATACTGTACGATGGATCTCATCCATGTAATCAATCAGGTAATCGAGAAATCTGCAGAGTACAATCAGCATCTCTATATGGCTTTCATAGAATACAAAAAGGCATTTGATTCAGTAGAGATACCAGCAGTCATCGGGGCAATACGTAATCAAGGACTACAGGACTCTTACGTAAATATCTTGGAAAATACGTACACAGATTCCACAGCTACCGTAATTCTCCACAAGTAGAAAAATACCTATAAAGAAAGGAGCCAGACAAGGAGACACAATCTCTCCCATGCTAGTCACTGCATGCTTGGAAGAAGTATTCAAGCTATTCAACTGGGAAGGCTTAAAAGTAAGGATCAATGGCGAATATCTATGCAACCATCGGTTTGCAGATGACTTTGTTCTGTTCGGCAACACTGCAGATGAGTTACAACAAATGATTGAGCACCTTAACAGAGTGGGGTATGAGTGGGGTTGAAGTTTAATATGCAGAAGACAAAGATAATGGTGAATAACCGGGCAAGGGAACAAGAGTTTAGGATTGTCAGTCAGCCTCTAGAGTCTGTGAAGAAGTATGTTTACCTAGGTCAATTAATCACAGGAACCCTGATCATGAGAAGAAAATTCAAAATCATGAGAAGCAAAAGGAAGGTGTACAATCAGTGCATTTTACCAGTGCTGACATGTAGGGCATAGACTTGGAGACTGACAAAGAAGCTTGAGAACAAGTTAAGGACGGCGCAAAGAGCGGTGGAACGAAGAATGCTAGTTATAACATTAAGAGACAAAAAGAGAGCTGTTTGGATGAGAGAGCAAATGGGTATAGCCGATATTCTAATTGACATTAAGAGAAAAAAATGGCACTGGGCAGATCGTGTAATGTGCAGGTTAGCTAACCGTTGGACCATTAGGGTTACAGAATGGGTACCAAGAGAAGGGAAGCACAGTAGAGGACGGCAGAAGACTAGGTGGTGCGATAAAATTAGGAAATTCGTGGGTGCTAGTTGGAATTGGTTGGCGCAGGACAGGGGTAATTGGAGATCGCAAGGAGAGGCCTTCATCCTGCAGTGGACATAAAATAGGCTGATGATGATGATATACTCATATAACACTGTCACTTCAGCGCTCAATTCTTCGAGGTCACACAAAGTTTCTTCAAGTGCAAGAAATATATATATATATATACATATATATGGGGCTCAGAAAGCTGGTCGGGTCCCAGCTCCCCGGAAAAATGAAAACTCTCCGCCTATGATAACTGTCAGCTTTGCCGTAATACATCAAACACTGCAAAGGCACTTTTGGCCTTGTGTTATTGTATTGCGCAGGCACTTTTTGGCCCAATTTTCTTGGAAAAAGAAAAGTGTGTTATTGCATAAATACCGCAATCAGACATTATGAGCTATGGTTATTACTTTAAAATCTTCCTAAGGCAGCCGAAAATAGGTGTTTCTGACAAGAGATGATGTCTGCTCAATGCATTCAGCGTACCCTACGCTCCGTCGAGACAGATGCTCCCACTAAAGGGGTCGCTATTGGGGTCACCATAAAGGACAGGCACACGCTTGCTGACTGGTCAAGTAAGAATTATTTGGCGAAGGCCAATTTCAGGATTGAAATAAGGAAATTTCAGGCCCATATAAATGTATGGGCACCAGCCGGGACTTTCAGCATGGATCGACTAAACCGAAAAATCAAGTTAACCGGAGTCAAATTAACGAAAGTCTACTGCATTCTAATTTTTTCTCATAATTTATATATATATATATATATATATTACAATCGAGTGCCAACTGCTTGACTGGCAAGTTATCACTCCACGCAGAAAGCAGACGACGGAAAGCGCGGGGATATGCACATTGTGCAAATGGTGAAACAGTCTCCACTTTTTTCTCGAAAGTGTTGCACGCTTACGCCCCCAGCTCGACCAGGAGAGTGTTTTGGCCACAGCTTGAGATTGCAGCTCGTACTGGATGCAATAGTACCTTCATCATTCACTGTTCAGTCATTAGCTTCCAATGCTTATTATACTGACCCTATCAAATTGCAAAGAACACAAAGGTGACAAAGCCAGATGAGAGAAATAAAGAAAACACTCACTTCATCTGGTACTGTCTGGTAAGGCGGCGGAGGTGACAGGTCACCCGCAGGCTGCTGTGGAACAACGATGCGAATCGACGGGGGCCGTGGATGAGGAACACTGGGGATGGCACGGGCCAAAGTGGAAGAAGAGGACAGCTGGGGTTGGGCTGCTGCACCCAATGAATGAAAGGCAAACATGTAGTGAATTAAAGTGAATTTGATTTCTTTGAAAGTATTTAAGTTTCAAGCGGAGACAGAGACTAAAGGCACAGGGTGCCTGACAGGGTGCCTGATGAGGTGCCTGAATAGCACAGGATGCTTTGGAGTCACGGAGTAATCTGTGTCGGCATCTACAGGTGACCACATTCTTAGCACAGTGCCCCTGTCAGGGATGTAAGCGGCCAAGGAAGTTCTGGAGCAGCTTTTGGAGCAGCAAATTTGGCACTTTGGAGCAGGTTTGGAACATGAATTGTCTGTTTTGGAGCAGTACAGTAAATACGGTTCTTGGAGCAGCTTGGTAATGTCAATGCGAGTGAAATAGAGACACAGGAAGAAATCTTTGGTGCGCAAATGCACTGTCAAGGTCAAAGCGGGTTTTTCCTTGTTTTTATCTTTTAATGGAAAGCATTTTTAGCAAGCATTTGCCACTTTGACAGTGTGTGTGTGTGTGCGTGTGTACGTCTTGGTGCTCTCATGGTCATACCGAAATTGTACCAAAATTGGCATTGTCTGACAAGGGTGTATGACGAACATAAATGATTGGTCATGACATTAATAACATGACATGTGTATCATGTATGTCATGAAACAGCCACCTACATCTTGGTACGTACCAAAATTGGTATAGTATGACAAGAGTGAATGATGAACATAAATGAGAGGTCATGACATGAATGTCATGACATGTGTTTCATGTAGGTCACGAAACAGCCACCTACATCTTGGTACGTACTAAAATTGGTATAGTATGACAAGAGTGAATGATGAACATAAATGAGAGGTCATGACATGAATGTCATGACATGTGTTTCATGTAGGTCACGAAACAGCTGCCAACGTCTTGGTGCTCTCATGGTCATTTCATTAGCTTGGTATGTACCAAAATTGGCATAGTATGACAAGAATGTATGATGAACACAAATGATAGGTAATGATATAAATGTCATGACATGCATGTCATGTATGTCATGAAACAGCTGCCTACGTCTTGGTATGTACCAAAATTGGCATAGTATGACGAGAGTGAATGATGAACATAAATGAGAGGTCATGACATATGCACGTCATGTAAATCCCGAAACAGCCGCCTGTGTCTTGGTGCACTCATGGTAATAATAATAATATTTGGGGTTTTACGTGCCAAAACCACTTTCTGATTATGAGGCACGCCGTAGTGGAGGACTCCGGAAATTTTGACCACCTGGGGTTCTTTAACGTGCACCTAAATCTAAGTACACGGGTGTTTTCGCATTTCGCCCCCATCGAAATGCGGCCGCCGTGGCCGGGATTCGATCCCGCGACCTCGTGCTCAGCAGCCCAACACCATAGCCACTGAGCAACCACGGCGGGTTGCACTCATGGTAGTTTCATTAACTTGGTAGGCTCTGCGCACACTGATTCGCATAACACTAATTTTCACAGGGTGCAGAACCTACTGGCTTAATTTTTTATTCATTTCATGGGCTTTCTTTCTCGTTAAGTCTTCACAAATCTTAGGTTGTTTTAAATTCTGTTATCAGTCATTTCTCAATGTCATCCACAACTTTGTCGCTGACATCTTGTGAATTACGTAAGTTTGTAAATATAGCTAATTAAATGTATTCGGCCACAATGAACAAGAAATATTTGCAGAGGCCGCCATAAACAACACCCATCAAGTTACAGTGAACGCTGTTCGCACAGTTCCCTCAGGTAATACAGTGCAGTCCACTTATAACGATACCACATATAACGATATATCGGTTATAACGATGGGTCGACATGAGAGTGTCATTTTATGCATTAGGTCTATGGGGAAAAAAAACCATTTATAACGATAGGTTATTCACCGCATATCGGATATAACGATCAAAATTTTGCAGTCTGGACGGCGTTTTCCGTGTCACATAATCGTAACGTTTGCGTTGCTTAGTTCCCTGAAACGAACGATGTCGAGACGAGGCGATGTTTACCTCCGTAAGTTCGTATCTGCCGCCATTACCGCGCAGCGCGTCTCGCCCCGCCCGCGCACGAGTAGGCGCAGCCATCGTTGGCGCAGCGCGCCACAAGATGGCGCTAGCTGCTTCATGCGTTCATGCGCGTCGGCCACAGTCGCTCCGAAAGAGAGAGAAAGAAAAAAAAGAAGCGACAAGCAAAGCGGCGCGGTGGCGCCCGTCCCGCGTCTCTCTCGCGATAGCAGGCTGACGCCACCGAAGCAGCGTGCAAGCAACGGTTCAACCCAGTTCGAAGATGGCGCCGACAAAGCGCAAAGCTGTGTCGCTTGACACGAAGATGGATATTTTGCAGGATTCTCGATGCGGCTTCAAGGTGAGCGCCCTCGTGAAGAAGTATGAGCTCGTCCAGTTAACGATATCAACCATCTTGAAAACCGGGAGCACCGCGATTGTGAATGCAGGAGCTATCAGTTGCCATGCCGATCAGCGGAAAAGGGGTTAGAGACCCTTTGTACGCCGATGTTGAAGAGGCGCTTTACCAGTCGTTCATCACCAATTGCTTCAAGAAGGCGGGCTTTGTGCGTAAGGACGAACTTCCCCAACCCGGTGGAAGTCGCTGACATAACCGAGCTCTGGGAGCTCGTTCCTACTGGTGACACAGGTGGCGTGTCGAAGGAGGAGTTTTTGACTGCAGACAGTGCTGCCTCGTTCTGCGATGAGGTCACCGACGAGGCGATCGCCGAAGATGTGCTGTCTCGACAGACGCAAAGTTGTGCGACGGTGGCGACGGCATCAGCGACAGTGACAACGAGATCGTCAGTGGCTCCTTGACCCCGACCACGATGTCCACGCAAAGTGCACTGTCGTCGATCGACTCCTTAATTGATTTTATGCATGCTAAAGGATTGCCGCCAGTGTTCGCGCAGCAGCTGCAATCCATGCACACCGCGGTTGTGAAGCTGAAGCTGCCGCAAGAGCAAGTGCAGATTTTGGACTATTTCGGCGCGCCTAATCTTTGACACGGTCATTGGCGCTAGAAATAAAGTTTGTTTTTCACGGCCTACTGTATACATCATCTATTCTTTAGAGCAAGTAGCGAATTCGAGTTCAGAGCTGCAAAAGTAAATAAAGAGCGCAAACGCGTTTAATTTTTTTTTTTTTGATAACTGCAGTCCAGATATAGCGATCATCGGTTATAACGATCATATTTTTCGTCTTTCTCGATATCGTTATAAGTGGACTGCACTGTATTAAATTTTTGGCTCCCTTGAATCAAGACAGCATAATACCACAGAATAAATGGGAAGTTTACATACTGGCCATTGCACATTTACTAGTATTTCACATCACTTGTTGAGAAAAAGCTCCAAGACATTTTCAAAAACAACAAAGGGATAAAAATGTTCACTGGCTTTTCGGTCTGCGTCATTGAGCAATATTTTTTTAACAATATGGAATATTCGGGCTTTTTCGTGGTTTCACCACAGGCGCCATAAAGGCAGTGTAAAATGGCAACCAATATTTTGTGCGTCGAACAATGGTTTATTAACAATTTTTGTACTTGATCTGTACAAGTCGGGTCATGAACATTGCTGCTACGAGCGCAATTTCAACGTTTTCCGTTTCGCCGAACGTTTATAACTGCGATTTGGCCGCTAAGGTTGACTAAATATGAAACTTTACATCCTTGCCTTGTGTTCTGCAATGACAAGAGGCTCATTTTGTGTGATGTGGCCGGGCAGAAAGTTGTGTAGCCCGAGTGCACATTTGAATGACAATTGCCCATGCCATTGGATGTTTGTGACCAAGAAGTTCCATAAAAGCAAGCAGGTCATTTGTCGGTGTGGCACACCATCATCCCGGTAATGGGACATGGTGCATGCGCAGAATAGATTTAGAATGTCACACGCCCGGCCTTCGCCCATTAATCGACGCAGATGTACCAATAGGGCGCAAAGCTAGTGCTAAAATGTACAAAGAAACTGACGAGCTACACGCTGGGCAGACTGTATGACCTTAAACATTCAGCGTGGCTTTCCGTCCCAACTGCCCCATGAAATGAGCACCAGTTCAAATCCTCTTTAGCAGGTCCGCATATACGAAAATGCGTAACACTTTTATAAAACATTCTTAATGCATTGTATAACACAAAACGGTTTTCATTTTCATGTGGTGTAGTTACAATTATGCCACCACACACACCCACACTCCAAAGATGCTGACACTGAAACGGATTGCTTAGGCTTGTATTGTAGGGCTAAGCACTAACCAACACACGGTTATGGCTGTGTGCTGGCCACCGAATACGCACATCCTGCTAAATTTGGCAACTTCATTTTAAATTAGGTATTTTGGTGCAGGTTGGTGCAGCTTGACGGTTTGGTGCAAGATGGCACAACTGGCGGAGCACTTCCATCCCTGCCCTGTTGAATATAAAGAAGCGAGACACGGTTTGAGGGAGGCATGAGATTTCATGCAACTAGCACTGGACACTTCTTAGTTGGTGTAATCTGTGTCAGCATCTATGAGTGACAACCTGCTTGTCATAAAGCCCCTATTCAAAGTAAAGAAATGGGGCATGGTTTGAGGGAGGCACGAGATTTCATGTGAGTAGCACCGGATGCTATTTAGCCAGAGTAATCTGTGTTCGGCATCTGTGAGCGGCAACATTCTTCACAATGCCCCTGCTGAAAATAAAGAATGGGGCACGGGTTGGGGAGGCATGAGACACAAGAGGACAAAGTAGGACCCCCTGCAAAGTAAAGATATGTTTAGCTCAGGTCGTGGGTCCTTGTTTAATGTAGTTGAAGCGAAATGCTGGGAACGCTATTGCTTGCTGATGCCTACATGTCTCGTGCTAGCAGCATGAAATCTCACAAAAGTGAAAGGATCCCTGAAAGTCCGAGAATACTTCCACTAGAGTTGTCTGGCTTCTCTGGGCATTAGTATGTGGAAATAAACAGGCACTGGGCAACCTCCACCCCGAGTACTTGCTCACTCCGTGTCATAGTACGGTTCACCATTCCCTCGCCTTTTGGCAACATTGGTAGGCGCTCAAATGCTTACGGCAATGCTCCCACTGATACACAGAGAGCTGAGGAAACTACTACCTGCATCTTGACTGCCCCTGCTTTGTAGATGGAAGTTGCACATAACTATATCAAATGCAAATATCTATGCAAATAACTATGCAAATATCACAGATGATAAGTTTGCTTTGCACAATGCAGTACCATTTCTAAGCCTATCCTAAATGAAAAACAAGAGAAATTCTAAAACCTTGTTATTGAAACACCAAAACAAGTTGCATCAAAAAAGTGCGAAATGAAATTAAGTAAAAATTAAATTCAGAGGTATTACATACAGAACTAAACCCCAGGTGTCAAAACTACTGCTCGTGCAACCGCTGCGAACGAAACTATGGTCACTATCAACGTGGTTGCTGATGGTGACCGCACAGTTCTGAAAGCATGCAGCCAACACTCGAAAAGTAAGAACGAAACTACTGCTTGCTGCAACCACTGCAAATGGAACCATGGTTGCTATTGACGTGATCACTGATAATGACAATGTAGTTCTGAAGGCATGCCACAGAATACCTATAACACTTAGAGCTCTAAGAGGAATTGTACCCAGGCCCCGCACAATAAGTTCCTGGATCGCCACAGAGGACAAAAATAAACTGCGGCGGGAAAGCGGATGAAATGGCAGGAAAGCATTGAGCTAGGAGAGTTTTCAGTAGGCCTTATTGATTTTCGTAATTCTGGAAGCCCACTGGTGGCCAGATGGCAGCCAGCTAGTTCCGGTCCTGATAGGAAGTCATGAGGGCTCAGATCCGAAGATACCGCAAGTTTGCAAAATCGAACGCTGGGACAGCTAGCCACAGGATAAATGTAAACATGCTACCAGCCGACGCGCGCTTGGCGTAGATGACCCATTTATGCGTTGCCGGCTTTAAAATATATAGTTGCATTCGGCAATGCGTCCCTTTTGAGAGATTTCGTGTGACTCGGTACAGGCCGTGCCCTGGGCACCTCACTTTGCACAGCGCCACAATCGGTCTCCTATGCATCTGGTGCCAAGATGCGAAAGTGATCGTATCCCCGAAAGCGATCGCTCGCGCTCGAGGATGCCTGCTCGCAGCAATCACGTAGGCCACCGGCAGCATTGAGTTGGTGTATTGTCATCAGACAACACACGAAAAAGCAGGATATCCGGTACATCTTATACACATAAAATTTCGTGCCAAGATATTTGCGTGCACTTCGATTTCAGAAAGTTTGTTTTGAAGTTTGGATGGTGTTTTTCTTCTGCCCCTGTGCTGGGGCTGTTGTTGGCAAATGAAAATGCATGCCACCTGTGACCAGCAAAAGGTCTCACACGAAAAATAGTATTGGTCAATCATGCGAGCAATAAGCTAATGTACATGTGGCCATTACTCAACCAGTGCATTCCTTTAGCATCAATGGTGCATCGTTATAACACATCGGTTCCAAGCTGCCACCCAAGCATACGACGGAGCGACAGGGTGAACACAGGCTAACTGTAACGTCTCCACTAACTGTAGAAAAATGAGATATTACTGCATATACGCGAGAAATGGGAAAAGGGACACCATCAGAGAAAGATGAACTGAAAAGGCACCGCAATGTGTGGTGCAGAAGGAGAGGGCAGATTGTCTACAACTTCACGGAGTCATGACTACCAGAACAGAAACAATGTAGCAAGCACTGCTGATACATTGTTGCACTTGCACTTGCTGATAGCACTTGCCGATACACAAACTCTGTCATCTGCTCTTAGCCAAGAATCTTGGGTGGCAACAACACCCAGTATTACATGCTCCCTTACAACGATAGTTTGTTACGTGAAAATGCAAAGAATTGTAAAACGATCAAAAGCACTCAATGCAATTTTGAGGAAATGACACTTCATGGTGACTGAATCTCTGGCAGTCACTCTCTTACAAGGTTCATGAACAGTTTGCACAAAATCAGGAACTAGGTTAGCCCTGCACAGTAAGGTAAGAGATGATACCATAGTAGAAAAGGCAAGTTCACACAACTGGCCAGGGGGGCGTAGCCAGGGGGGGGGGGGGGGGGGGGGGGGCTCATGGGGCTTCAGCCCCCCACGAAATTTTTTCGTGCTGTCCATGCACCGCCCACCCAAGCAATCCCCGGTGCCGGAAATCATTCTGAATTTTCTCTAGAATGTCTTTTTCACGCTCGAAAAAAACATTTCAGCGTGAACCTTGCGAACTCGGGCTGGATTTCACGGCAGCGCTCATGCAATGGGAGTCGCATAACGCAAACAGCCCCATCCGAGAACAAAGTTTCAAGAGCGTTTTGATGGCAAACGTGCTCGCCACGGCATCTTGCGGGGGCTGCGGAATGTAGCGCATGGATGTCAATTCCGAAATTTATGGGTATAAAGTTCTCATAAACTTCTGATGCGAAAGGTGCATTGACATTTCCAAAGTTGGGCTTTAGATTTTCAATTGCAGAACTTTGTGGGTTTAATGTTGTTATAAACATTTGGTACCAAAGGTTCATTGACTTTTCTAAAATCTTACATCGGAACATACAACGACACAAGCCAAATCAACACACTATCAAACAAGTTGACAAAGCACGCAGCGAAGTCCGATGACACGAAACGTTGTGGTGGTTCATTTGCGCCGTCATGTCATATAAAAAAAATCATTTTTTTTTTTCACCTACGCCAAAGCATCCATATCAAGATACTAAAGCCAGCCAAGGTAACTATGTTCTTATTTATTTTTTCTACTTTGACCTTTATTTGCAAGGACACGTTGAGCCTCTTCAATTTTTTTTTTTTTTTTCGCTACCCTACCCGCAGGCTGCCAGAGCCAGCGAGAGCGCATGCCTTTTTCTGGTGTTGCCCCTACCACCGCGCGGCGCACTTCAGTGCACGTTCGGTTTTCTCTGGCCGAGTGAATTTTCGTCTTCGAGAGTTTTGAACGCTTTCTGGCTAGTAGACTAGAAAAAGAAACAATGGTCGCTCGCCGCCATCACTGTGGGGACTCGACAGATTGCAACGCGTTCGCCTGAGCACAACCTCTCCGGAATATTTTGTCTCGCCGGTGTAGGATACAGAGCAGCATGCGTACGGTTCTTTGTGGGCCAAGCGTCTTACATTTTCTTCGATATTCTTTCGGTAGCCACATTAGGTGCCCAAAGTAGGCATTCGATAGTGGCCAACATGCTTTCCTTTGCATTTCTTCATTTCGGTGGCCCCACCTCTCAAAAGGAAGAAAAATATACATTGTTGCGACGCAGCAAATTTCTGCATGGTAAAAGTTCGATATTGTTCCTTCTTTTACAGAAAGTAACGGGCCACGGGACGCTTCAGTTGCCGGATACTCTTATGATATTATTGCGATAGCAATCATATGGACACTCCAAGCGCATTCCTGCCATCGCCGTCGCCCTTGTGTTTCGTATAAAGTCCAAGGGCGATAACACCGTGACCGCACACCGCATGGTGTATGTGCGAGGGAAAGCGCATGGTGTATGTGCGAGGAGAAAAGCGGGGAGCAAGCGCGCCGCCTTCCGGCGCGTGCTATACATCGGGAGAAGTGGAAGGAGGGTGGGCAGGCCTTAGGATTCTGTGATCTGTGAATCTGTGATTGCGCAACATGTTTACTTGCCTTGTTTGGCACATTATATCTAAATATCTTGTTGCGAGGTTTTGTGTATACGTGCATGAGCTTTGCTTCCAGTGACACTTTGGTGCCCTTTATGAAGCTGTATCTTCGCATTTGTATATTCCATTATATCTTCACATTTCTAATGTACGAGGGCGAGTCAAATGAAAGTGAGCCAACCCACCCCGCACAATAATGGTTCGGTTCATTATCTGCAAGGCATGCGCGTAGCACACAAGCATCACCCATTTACAAAAGTGACATGCAGGTGTGAGGATAAATGTTCTTTAATACTCTCATACACTGGGTTGAACATGGTTGCGTGATGTAATGGACGCTCCAGAAGATGAGCAGCGTGGTGTTGTGAGGTTTTTGACTGCTGAAGGTATTTCATAAAAAGAAATTAGTTGCCGTAGGGCTGTTGTGTACGTTGAACATCAGATTTCATTGGCCGCTGTGAAGCATTGACGCGAACGGTTCAAAGAAGGATGTGAAAGTTGCAAAGATGATCCAAGACCAGGCCAAAATCACCGTGCAATCACCTCCAACACAATTGCAAAGGTTGATGAGCTGATTAGACAAGAACAGAGGATAAGCATTGATGAACTGGCAGAGCGTGCGAACATCAGCCACGCTTTTGTTCCCACCATAATTCATGAACATCTGGGTTATCGGTTCTTGTGTGCGCAATGGATGCCCAAGATGTTGAACCCCCGCCAGAAGATGGAGAATTTCGGCCCTGCCTTGACTCATCTGATCTGGTATGATAATGAGGATGACGACTTCTTGTCTGCAATATTGATTGGGGCCGAACCATGGTGCCACTACTACGAGCCTGAAACATGACGGTAAAGCTTAGAATGGAAACATTCGAACTCACCACCCCCAAAGAAAGCAAAGGCCATCATTTCTGCCGGAAAGGTGTTGTTGACTTCCTTAGATCGTCAGGGGCCATTACTGATAGAATTTGCCAACTATTTAAAGAGTACCAATTGTTTCCGATATTGTGAAACGCCGGAGCGGTTGCGTGTCGCAATCAAGAACAAACGACGTGGAAAATAGATGAATGGGGTCACCTTGTTCCCCACATTGCTGATGTGGTTAATACAAAACTGGCAAAGTTCAAGTGGGAAACGCTTCAACATCCACCATACAGCTCAGACCCGTCGCCTTGCCACTTCCACATTTTGGGACAACTGAAAAAACAGCTCAAGGGAACCAAATTCGTGTTGGACGATGACGTGCAAGAGTCAGTTGCAGACTTTTTGAAGCAGCAACCCAAGAAGATTTATGAGATGGGAATCGCGCGACTCGTTAGCCAATAGGACAAATGCCTAATTGTTCATGCAGACTAATCTTAAATAAAGTACCCCGTTTGTCATATGTTCGCATTGGCTCACTTTCATTTGACTGGTCCTCGTATATTTTGCAAAACTTCTGGTTTTTATACGTGCTCTCTGTTGTGACTATAATTTCGGTGCAATTACTCACAATACATGACCGGTGACACCTGCTCCTGCGTAATATATTGGAGCAAAGGACAGCATTATTGAGATATTTCATTGGCCGTTGCATATGTACAAGAATGTAAACAAGGTTCTTGAATGACAAAGCTTCATTAACATATTTGTCCTCAACTTGTTCCTTTCATGGCCTTTACATTTTTCATATCAGTGGCATGCACTACTTTGCTGGTTTCGAACTGATATAGTTCTAAAGTTCGAGCGATATTTTCTTTACTTATTAAATAGACAAAAAAATATCTCAAAAATATATCAGCATCTTTGGCAATGACAATACAGTATGTATTTGGTCCATGAATTCATGTATTTGATCCCTCGACAAATTGTTTAAGAGGAAGCTTTAGCTCGGGCCCAGTTCCGACGCGGTCTATTCAAACACATGTAAAACGCAGAAACGCTTTTCTGAGATAACCCCTGGATCGCTTTTAATGAAATTTGTTGCATTTGAGAGAGAAAGTTAAATTCTAGTGTCTGTCGGAAAGGGAATTTCGATTTAGGGTCTGAATTTTGTTTAAAATGTTTTGAAAAATTTGAAATTTCGAAAAAAGTTGGAGCATGACGTTTACAAATTAATTGCTCTGCATCAAGAATAGATATTGCAGTTCTGTAAACGGCATCTGTTAAAACAGTCAAAGCGGACAAATTTGATACGTCAATTGGTATCTTACATGAATTTGTTACGTTGTGTACAAGGATACTGCAAAAACCGTATTTCCATAATATTAAATTTTTTTAGAATAATGTATAACAAAAGAATTTTGTCCGTTATAGATATACTATTAGATGCAATTCACAAAATTTTGATATCATTTTTTGTTATTGAGTTACAGTTTTAAACTTCATAGTTTAGCTTTCTGAAAATTTGTGATTTATGCCAATTTTTAATAAAGAAGTGACTGCCTAAATAAAAAATCTGACACAAAAAATCACTAGAATTTATGTTTTTCTTATAATTGCAGGAAACCTCGTCAAATTTGGTGCAGTGGTTGCCAAGAAAAACGAATTCTCCTTCTACATGTATTTAGATACGAACACCCGAGCTAAAGCTTCCTCTTAAGGAGGAGGCCGAGCAGCAAAGTGAGCCTCCCCCGAACGAAATTTCTGGCTACACCACTGCAACTGGCCTACTCAACATTTCACAAACATGACAAATCACTAAAAAGTATACAGATCCCATGCACTGTAGGAATCGATGTAAGCGAAACTTTGTCAGCTGTTTGCGTTCATCGACATTATTTGGCGACGATATATTGATGGCATACGACAGTCGTGATGTGATGTGAAATGTTACCTTGCCTTCTCCGCTTGTGTTCGTTGTTGCTTTATGTGAGCCTTCGTCTCCTCGGCACTAAGTGCACGCTTCGACGCCATTCTGGGTTGTAGTGTTGTAGCTCACAAAACCGCCTTCTCTCTCTATTCCTTCGCTAACATTCATCCCACCTCCTCCCTCTACTGTCGTTGCTGTTGTGGGTGAGCACAGAGACTAGCGCAGCAGCCCCTGCACTGCATTTGTGGGGGGTCACGCCTAGTTACAGCGTCAAGAGGGCATTGTGCACATGTGAGGCAGCGTAAATGTTGACACGAGCTTCTCAGGTCGTCTTTTCTTTGTGCCACACTTCTGTCATGCACTAATGTAATAGCATTAAGGGCCCCGTGTCGCAGAAAATCCAGTGCCAACGCTGTGGACGTCGCTTGGCGAATAATCATTCTGGAACACAACCGTGCAGGCCCTCCATGTGGCACATACCTTGTCTTACATTCCTTATAAAGTTATTCCTCGGAATTTTGAGAATGACAGCACATGACACAAGAAAGGTTTACGCACTTTCATTAATGATTAGAAGTTTCTGGAATTCATTTATGTCGGTGACGGTTGCGATGTGTGAAGGCAAGTTATTCCACTCGGTTATGGTGCACGGTATGAACAATCTGGCATAAGTTAGTGTGCGACACATGAAGCGTTCGATTTTAAAAGGGTGATCGTGGCAGGGAAAGATGGCAGGGGGTGGCCTAAAGAAGTCCTCGCCAAGTGATGCGTGATGGTAGAGCTTATGAAGAAGTGATAAGCGAGCGATTTTACGGCGACATGATAACACATGCAGTTCAGCACGATTCTTCAATGAAGTGACGCTGGTGTGACGTGAGTAATCCGAAAAAATAAAACGCACAGCACGGTATTGCTTACTATGTTATGATGATTATATTACTTTTGATTTTGCCAGCACCATCTCTCGGTCGTAATAATAACTTTAAATAAGCAAAAAAGTGCAAAAACAAAACCGAAACCTGGCCAAGCAGCTGAGCGAACCTCTTTGTGTGACATCACGAGTGTCCCCAGCCATCACCTCCGCGGGGAAGGCGCGCAAGGCATGCTGGTCTCGCCTGTTAGGCGAACGAAACCAGCGAAGAGCAGACGCTCAGCTGATTCCTGTCCGTGCCGGATTTTTAGGTGACAATATCAGCTGCACCAGCTCTTCAGATCTGTCAAATATTGACAGTTATGATTCTGACGAATTCAATATCCACGAATCGCCATTTGCATTCGACCCACCACCACGAGAGACAGTGCCCATACTCTACATATCGTGCTGCAACATGAAGACCAAGGGTAGCCCTACCACTGATTTTATATGTGCTGCTTGCTATTTTAGGTGCTTTACCCCTTTTCACGCTCATGAGACTAAAATAATCAGAAGAATAAGAAAGGGCTGGGGTGCATTTGGCAGGCATTCTCAGATCATGAACAGCAGATTGCCATTATCCCTCAAGAGATAAGTGTATAACAGCTGTGTCTTACTGGTACTCACCTACGGGGCAGAAACCTGGAGGCTTACGAAAAGGGTTCTACTTAAATTGAGGATGACGCAACGAGCTATGGAAAGAAGAAAGATGGGTGTAACGTTAAGGGGATAAGAAGAGAGCAGATTGGGTGAGGGAACAAACACGAGTTAATGACATCTTAGTTGAAATCAAGAAAAAGAAATGGGCATGGGCAGGGCATGTAACGAGGAAGGAAGATAACCGATGGTCATTAAGGGTTATGGACTGGATTCCAAGAGAAGGGAAGCATAGCAGGAAGCGGCAGAAAGTTAGGTGGGCGGATGAGATTAAAAAGTTTGCAGGGACAACATGGCCACAATTAGTACATGACCGGGGTAGTTAAAGAAGTATGGGAGAGGCCTTTGCCCTGCAGTGGGCATAACCAGGCTGATGATAATGATGACTCATTTTCAGGGAAGCACTTTGCATGCTCACTGCAAGATGTGGAGCATGACTTTCCACATTTGTATATCGCAAGAACGCCGCTTACAGTCCAAAGCACTGACCGGTGCATTTGTTTACATTGGCAGGTACAGCGAACCTTCATTGTTTGCTTGAGATATAGTAGCTGCTCATCGACGACATCAATTAATGTCAGAACATATCAATACAGACAGATTTTGTGCATGTAAGCACTGTTGCATCACTCTGAATCACGCTAATATAAACAACCACACGCCTTCGAAAACAGCGAGCAGGAGACCATAGTATGGGAGCATTGTTATGCTGCCTATATACTTATCATTCTTCCTATTCTCTTCATGTACACAATATGTTCCGTAAACACAGATAAGCCCTTTGCGTGTATGATGGTTCATTTAGAGAACGCATAGTTTTCTTGTGGAAACGCCAATGCCAGTATTGACACTGTTGGCAGCTGAATGAGGCGGTTGCTTACGCTGCTGTATCGAAGGGGCCTAGATTTGCTGCCCACATACGAGGCTGCAGTGTAAATTGGAACCTGAATAGTGAGTCTGCATGACAATAAGTCAAAATACACCCCTTTTCGTAGTTGTATTTAATTTAGGGAAGTGTCGGTGAATGCGGCTGGCAGCTTTTCGTCGAAAATGGCAACGTGCCGACGT